>NW_020799101.1:35339675-35440642 GCF_003259725.1 Athene cunicularia | reverse complement strand
TCAATAACTCTAGGTTCCTCTAAATTTTCAATACATATGTTTTTTCCTCTTCATTCTTTGGCCTGTCTTTGAAAAGACTATACTCCATTATAGTCATATACCACTCATATGAGCTCTCACTAAATCATGTCAGTTGTGTCACATACCTTAATCATATATTAAGACTTCCAATTGTATGATATATTCAGCATAATTCTTGCAACAGTACCCTTCTCTAACATCCACCTAACTATCTGTGTATTGCTCCTGCACTCCTCCACCCCAACAGTTCTGAAGATACATATCCACTCTAGTTTCTAGATCAGCCCCCAAGATGCCATTTCTGCTTACATGTGAACTTCCATCACTCATTCTGCCCCTCACTACATTATGTATAGCTCGTGAAACATCATCCTATGGTCAAAAATTACAAGCACTTTTGGCAACAGCAACCTATATAGATAAGCACAGAGTAGGGGTCATCTGATGGTTCTCAAAAGCGATTCAGCAATACCTGGGATTAAGAATCCCAGAAAGAAGCAGTTCATCTGCCAGACAAGCACTGTAGGCGGATGAGTCTCCTAACTCCTCTCAGGATGGAACCATCAACTTTTGGTGCCTCTGCAATGCAGATCCAAGATCCTCACAGTGTTTGCCAAGGCATAACTCCTCTTTCTCTGTTGGGTTTTCATATTCACTTCCTGCTTGAAGAGCATACCTATTCTTAATCTCAATCAATCTTAAAGGTGGTTTGATATGGAATACAATCTGCCTTTTGATGATACCAGAAATTGCAGTGCCTAGTTTCTTCTGTTAATGCTGATATTACAAACATTTCTAACCAGTGGAAATCTTTGTTCTTTGAATATACTGTGCCATTGGAGATACTCATGTATATATTGTAAACTGACTAAATGCCCTTGTAACTCTCTCATTAATTAGTAGCAATACAAAAGAATTCATATTTAACAGATGTACTACTTCATCATGTTCAAGATGGCTTAACATTTGGTAGTTTATTTTGAACTTTTTTTAAAACATCAGCCATACCTTAGCTTTTTCTGCCTAACACTCACATCACCTGTTACTAATGAGAAAGATGCCAAAATGGTTAGAAAGACTAAATGATTGAAGTAATAGCAATTTTACTGGAATTTTTCTCCTAAAGGAAGTTAAAGATAGATATCACAAACCTGAGGATACCATCAGAAGGAATATTCAAATTCATTTGAAAATGGAAAGGTCACAAGTGAAGGTAATCCAACTGCAAAGGAAGGCATGAGACTCGTTGATTTCAAACACACTAAGCATATAAAAAGGGCTCATAATGTTGCATTAATAAAGTAATAAGGGTGAATATAAAAGAAAAATGTCAGTTCAGAGAGAATTTCAAAAAGGCTAAGGCTCATATGAGCTAAAATGAGCAAGATATGTCAAGGAAAGAATCATTTATGTTAAAAATTCCTTGTACTAAAAGGAGGACCAAACCCCACCATTCAGTATAGATCTCTTAAGTCATGCTAAGGACAAAGTTTGTACTACTTTTTTCTTACATCAGTCTCTGCTAAAAAATTGGTTTAGAAGTGCTAAACTTACTTTGTCTAGTATCAGTAGACTAGCATCTCTATCCCTAACTAAAAAAACCCAGGGTAGATTCTGTACTTAGACCGGGTGTTTTCAAATTATCTGTTTGATGGACCTCATCAAAATTAAATGACTGTGAAGAAATCTCAGAAATATTAATAGTCAAAATTAAAGATGGCCACAAGTGGTTACTGAGAGACTTGGAAACTGCAAAACTGGTGCTTATTTTTTTTAAAAATAAGGAAAGAATAACAAGAATGAACCAGAAAATAGATTTGTCAAGAAAAATAGTATCAAGACAAAAGACTTCAAAAGATTTCTTCCTAAGACAGGGGAGCATACAGAGGGCATTTAGATAGAAACAATAGATTGAAGTTGGGTTCAGATCTATTTACACAAGCAGGCTAGAAAAATTAATGGTTAACTGTCAAAATGTCAGTGAAACATGGCTCTGGAGGGATTTTTCCTTGACTCAATGTTATTCCCAATTTTCATTTATGACCTGGAAATTGAAATGAGTGGTATGCTTACTAATTTTTGGTAGCATGAAGTTGACAGACATGTCAAGATCTTAAAAAAATGTGGATTGTATAGCAATTGTCAAAAAAAAGTTTGGATGCAGTTCAGCAAGGTGCTATGATTAGAAATAACAGCACAAAGGAAAATAACTGTTTAGGTGAAAGGTTTCTTAGATCATGAACTGCATGAGTCATAAAGTGTTGCAAAAAAGGTGAAACATCATACTGTGGTGTATAGAAATTAAGATATATTTCTGCTCTGTGCAGGTTTGTTAGGTCTCAGTTAGAATCCCACATTATGTTATGTGAACCTTAATAAAAGAGCTGTGAATCATTTGGCAAGAGCGCAGAAGAGATTGTCAAACAACATCTAGATGCCTAAATCACAGACCTAGAAAATACCTGCATCAATATAGAAAGAATTGGGGTGAGTTGGACTGAATGAGAGAAACCTTGGGAGTATTAGATACTAAGAAAACAATAAATAACTACGGACTTTTTGTAACCTCCGTCCACTGGAGGCCTGAAAAGAGATTAGACAGAAGTTGTATCAGAAATGACATGAGGATAGTTAAATGTTTTTGGAGGGCTTGGAATAGGTGATCTCTTGCAGTGTCTTCTAGGTGATTTTTCATTTGTTTTCAAAAAGTCTAAATTTCTATAGGAGCAGAAGGAGATGTCAGAATTTCTTGCAAGTTAGAGCTAGATGCACTCACAACATGGCAGACAGTAGTAATAGGGAAACTGCAATCCTCAAAAGAATTAGTTATTAGAATACCTGGACTGGATTTCCTGAGTAAGACATATGGGGAACCTACAGTTAGATTGTCAGTACATATGTACCTGTAAAATACCAAATCTGAACTATTGTACATCTGAAGACAATCCAATAACAGTCATCTGTGAAGTGCATGTAAAACATCCTCAGGTAGTAAAGAAGAGAATTCTTTCACTAAAATAAGATAGATCAGCATGTACTGTGTACTGTAATTTATTTTTCATGGTATGTTAACAATCTGTATAACATTACCAAGTAAAGATTTTCTTTGATGTATTTTATGTTTTATTCTATTTCTAATTCTGTTGCATTTGAAATCATTAAGCATGGATTTGATTCTTTGAGCAGTCATGAAAGCCTCAATAAAAGTTAAAAAAGTTTTGCATATCAGGATATGCAGTATTAACTTAACCTGAGACCTGGAACTGGTTTTATAATGTGAATACCTTATCGTTACATAATGAATCACTTAGGAAAAAATGTAACCCTGGTACAGAACAGTGTTTCCCCACCCTGGTACAGAACAGTATTTCCCCATTCATTAACTAGAATTATTGGTCTAGTAAGCCACATCTACTAAATTCCTCACTGTCAAAAGAAAATTCACAGAATTAGTAATCATTGAGACAAACGTCTCATTTTTGTGCTCGTATTTTAAAAAGGAGATAGGGAGAAAAGCAATAGGGACAATGACTTTGAAGTTGATTGAGTGTTAGTATTATATTATAGTTTTGTGAATAAAATAAGAGCTTTCAGCCAAGGCTGAGAGGCTTAAAATAATCTTGGAGCTTGATGATTCACTTGGACTTTATGATGGGCTATAGCAAGCATCAATTTAGTTTTATTGTGCAGATGTCATTTGTCTAGACATATACTAGAAATCTCTGGAGGTTTTCCTAACTTGCAATCCGAGGCTTGTTCTTTGTGGTTGAAAAAAGAAACACTGTGAACTGGAGGAGGTTGTGGCTCTTAAGTCACTTGCCTGTTCGCTGTGGGAACAGACATAACATTTAGCACAAATCCAGTAAGTACTTGGTAAATCAGCTGCCCTTAAAACTATTTGGAGGGGGGGAAAAAAAGTATATTTGAGGGTAGTGATCAGCAAGACTGGCAGAGAGCACTCATTGTCCTGTGAGGGTTGGGACATAAAGCAGAAGTACGTAATTTCTGTATGGTTTAATGCAGCATTAAGAATATGAGTGTTGTATCACTCTGTGCCATGTCTCACTCTAGAGTCCAGAAGTATGACTGCAGCAGTGGTACTAGTACTGATAATGGAAATGTCATTCAAATGGATTCACCGTGGACTGCAAATGCTGTCCGGGGGATCCCGAGTAGATTCCATAATAGCTGGCCCAGGTTGAGTTCTCTGTTGCCAAGGTTTTCCTGCTAACATCTGTTTTCAAGATAGTTTATTTATGGCTTGACAGACAGCAGCCATCCTCTTGGATGACAATCCAGACACAACTTCATACTTGCATATGCATTTGATACATTTGACACAGCAGTTTTGCACCAAGAAGTTTTTAGTAAATGTTTAACTTGACAAATTAAAATTGCAGTGTAAAGTTCAGATGAATTTCATCCATTCTTTCATGTACTTAGAATTAAGATGTCTGGGGTTTTTTGAAGCTTTGTTTTGCTAGCCATCTTGTGTAACCCAACAACTGGCCAGTGATTTTGGATTTTTAGAGTAGTCAAGTAAATAGTAACTTTAGCAAGCCCAGAAAAGGATGTAAATGTTTGTGAACAATATGTTGTTAAACTGTTATGATGATTTACCCAGGCTGTTAAAGGAAAATTAATTAACTTGGTGTTAGAAGATGAAACGTGAGATAGTCTGCCTTTTGCTTGTTGATGGTGGCACATATTGTTTTAGTCTTTTAAGAAAGAGCTTTAAAATCTTGTGTTGGTTAGAAGTATTAAATTCCTGGCATTGTGTGAATTCTTCAGACACGCCTTTGTATTTCAAGTTTATTGTAGTTTAACTAGAATCAGAATGCAATTGGTGGAAACTAGCTCACAAATCATGCTTCACAAGCATTATTTTCATATCTTTTCCTGCAGAAAAAAAAAAAAAAAAAAAAAACTTCCTTTTAAGCATAAGTAGAAAAAAAGTCCCTGTACACCTGTACAAGTGATTGAACACTGGAACAGGTGACTAAGAGGTTGTGGAGTCTCTGTCCTCCAAGAGAGTCAGAACCTGAATAGACATAGTCCTGAGCAACCTATTCTAGTTGACTCTGCTTTGAGCAGCGTGTTTGGACTAGGCAATCTCCAGAGGTCCCTTCAAACCTCAACTAGGCTATAATTCTGTGATTCTGTATCTGATAAAATCTGTTCATATCTTTGAAGAAATCTGACTAGATATTTGTTATCTCTTACATTAGCTTATTTTAAAGAAATTATTTTTGTATTCTTTAAAGCTTTTTCATGAATTTGTTGTACATACTATGAGTTGACTGTTTCATGCTGAATAAAAACAGATGAGCCTAGTATTGTTAATGTTTACCGAGAAAGAAGGAAATGCTTTAAAAGCATGATTATGAGGCTTTTGCTTACCATGTGTATGAACAGCATGCCTCACATCTTATGTCTAAAAATTACATCATGGTAGTGTCTAATGATAGTAATCCTTGACATTTGGCAAGGTTGGGATAAGGTGCATGTGTGAGAATTTTAAGAGTGGAATTTTGTCTAGATACGTTTATATTTTTTTGGGAAAATACCCTAGGTAAAAGTGCTAGAGGATATACAGGAACCCTAGAGATCTTGTGTTTTACAGGAAAAAAAAACCACCTCTTGAGCAGGGAAATAAAAGTAAGCATTTAATACTGCCTTACAAGAATTTCTCTTGTACGTAGATGTCAAGGGAAGTGATGAGCAGCCCCTTGAACAAACCAAAATTAGAAAGGAAAAGAAGTTTTTTAAAACCTTTTGCCCTTTATCTTCCATAGGCTGTGATGGGTCCATCATAGGTCCATCATAGGATATCACATCTGGATATTGTCTGTGGCTCTGCTCAAGCTCCTTGTAGTTATATGACAAGAATACTGAAATATGCAGGTACAAATAGCATATCAATATGCTCATGGTATTTTCTATCATCTGAAGTGTTCACATGGTCAAACTGTAATGTTCTCTTCAGATAGTACTGAAAAATGTGCAAGCTAATTGCATTCAGAAAGTTACCTTTGGCACTTATCTTTAGAAATAATTTTAGCATGTTTATTAATGCTGTATTTTTAATTACAGTTCTCTACTTTTATGGTGTCAGACATACTGTGCAATAGGGGCTGTGTAGATAGTTGGCAATTGTAGGATATATAGCAGTCAGGATTAAATAGCAATAAAGGATTCACTGAACTGCACTAACGAATCAGACGTGATTACAGTCTGTGTCAATGCATATGCAGAGATTAGAAGATGTGTGCTGATGAATAGACTGTAGTCCATTTGCTTATGTTATTTTTCTTTGTGTGAGGTAAGTGAAGAGAAAATGATAGTATAAGTATATGGTCCTAAATGATATGTAATATTTTATGAAGGCGGTAATAATTAAGGAAGTCGGATCAAACATTCTTTCATTTTTATGATGTATGTCAACTCTCATTTTTAGCTCTGTTCATCAATATCTTTTCTTCTTTGCATTATTTTTTAGTAATCTTACCATTACATGGTTCTCAATAAAATATTCTGCTTTAATGTTCAAATAATGTAACATTTAATCACTTGCGATGTCTTGCTGTTTCTGATTTCTGTTTTCAGAAGAAATATAGAAGGCAGTTTTCTCTTCCTTTGACTTTTTTTGTGCTGACCTTTCTCAAACTCCAAATTTTTTTTTGCTGTAATCTCAGTTTTGCAATCACTTGTAGGAATAAAAGCACAGCATTGTGCAAAGTGATTTGTAGGTCTGAGTTCTCATTCTGAGGTATACAATATTGCATAGCTTACCCATATCAGTAGTATTTCTTGCCATGATATAATATTTTTTAGTCAAGGAACTCAGAGCTCTCCAGTTAAGCTTTTGGACTGAACCATTTTGATCCTTAAATAGCAATTTTTTTCTCATAGATAAACTGAGATACAGTACATGACAGTACAGAAAAACTTCAGTAGAAAAGCCAGGAATAGAAATTGAATGATAAACATAATTTACCCTTTTATGAGTCCAGTATCTTTGGTTTTTATTTCATGCATGGTAGAAACTGTATATAGAACTTTTTGTAGCAATTGAAGTTTAGCAGGCTAAACTCCTCTTGTTTAATTTGCAGCAGCTTCAGCATAACCATAGATGCTTTTTAATTTAGAATCAGGTTCACTTTTGTGTTAGGACAAGAGGTTGAATAAGATGGATTGTTAGTTCCCTGACTCTCAAACTGTTTGTGTCCCCAGATATGTTGGCACCTTTTGTGTAGTGCTCTAATAGGCATGGGTTTATAGTGTAGCTGGAACCAGATGTAGGTACCCAGAGCAGGACAAGGCTTTTCTTTCCCCACTTTGTTACAGTATGCCCCTATTGGCATAGGCTGTAGAGTACTTGGTCCTCAGGGCTATCCAAAATCCAGAAAATTCCTTCCTGGTAGAACTCTCAACCAAGTACTGCTCACTGGATATAAAGAGGCTTCATTTGGAGAAGGGAAGCTGTCCTTTTAGTTCTTATCTCATTATATTTGTTGTATTAACAAACATCCACCACTCTTTTTTTTTTTTCCTCCCCAGAGTAACCTTGTAAAGTTTTCAGCATGAACTTTCCTGTGTCATGTGAAAAACTAGTCTTAAGTTCCTCATTATAGAAATTATTAGAATTCTTTGATGAGTCTTGCTATTATTCTTGGACATTTTTAAAAGATGGATTTTTTCCCATATGGTTCATTTCGTGAGCATATGGGTCTGTTTTGTGGTTTTGGGAGATACAGTGATCCAGATTTTCTCTGAGTGTCCTGGTGTCAAATATGGGGATTTAAAAAAAATTATGTAATTGACTACCTAGTACTGCAGAATAGAATAGAAATTTGCATTACATGCATCCACTTCACTTACCAACTTAATACTTTATTATTTTGTACTGTTTTGATCTGCAGCCTCTTCTGGTGCCCATTCTAATATTTATTGTTTTGTGAATAAGCTAGTAAATTATTAAATTGATTAGTGTGTGTGGTGGGTATATGCATACATACTTGCACACCCTCAGCCCCACTCCACATACATAGATATAAATCAAGTGAATGAGAGAGACTTAAATAATTGATTCCTTTTCATTTGTGAGACTTTTTTTGTTGTTTTTTTTTCAACAAGATGTGAATTTCTACTAAGTAGGTCCTACGAACATCATGGGAGAAAGGTGGGTACAGTAGCTCAGCTAACTCTCTGCCCTCCCACCTTGGCCAAGTAATTTAAGGCTGTATTGAGTGAATGTATGTTAATTCCTGGGCTTTCTCTGCAGTTCAGGGTGAGGATTATATGTGTTTAGAATAATATTCTGAGCAGTCAGTTTAGTGAGCTGGAAGCAGCCTAAGGCTAACTTCCAAGAAGAAAAAACACCCCCAAAAGCCAAATCTGTCTGGACTCTCACCCTTTCTGGAGCTTAGGTATTTTAGGTGGGCTCCAGTCAGGTGCCTTTGTCTTTTTAAGATCTAAAACCTAGAGGAACTTTGTAAAGCTAGGCACATTAAAAACATTTTTGTTTCAAACAAGGAAGAGCTCTTCTAATTACTTCTTATATCTGATGCTTCAAATATTTGCCTAGTAATGGTAGAACTAAATTTAGTTCTTTGGAAACCTGCTGTTTCAAACTACATCTGTGAGCATCTAGGAGAAAACTATCCTCAATAAGCTATAGAATAGATTCAGTGCAGTATTATTAATGGCTGTTGTTGAAACTGGACTCTGTTATGTGAGGAAAAGCCAAGTCCAAAGAGAGCATTCCTGGAAATGTGCAAGATGATATGGCCTAGTGCTTAGCACATCCAGCTCTGAGTAGCGAGGGTGCCTTAGTCCTCTTTCCCAAGACTGACTTGAGGATAAAATACAAATATACCTATTTCATGTCCCTCCCCTTGTTATTCTCTCTGTACTCTATTTTATGGCTTTTTAATATGGGGACCTACAGCTCACTACTGCCACTAGCCAATATTAAACTGGCTCACATAACACTACAATGAATCACCCATGTAAGGGATAACTTCTGATAATGCTTACAGTAAAACGTAGACTGCATCAAGTTCATTGAAAGAATTCCTGTATCAAGTGGTGCTCAGTACCATAAGGGGATACACACATGAACAGATTCCACAAGGCAAGAACAAGTTCGTTGTGCCTCCTGCCAGGCAGACCAGTGAGATCCACAACAATTCATTCTTAAAATTCCTGAAGGAATGGATTTCTCATGTCTCTGAGAAGGATAGAATATCATTGTGTGGCTCAGAACCATGATGTGTCTTTCTTAATTAAAACTCATTCATTTTAGCAATTAGATATAGCTCTCAAATTGTGCCAGCGAGGCTGGCATACACACACATAATGACACTTAGAGGCTATATAGCTACACAGCATAATCCTTCAATTGCAGCTGTATCCAATCTTGGTGTTTATATAGATTTTTATGTCTCTAGCAACAGGTTAGATATTTATGTATGTTTTTATTATTGTCATTCATATATATAAAATTTCAGATACTTAGAACTTCCATCTCTTCTAGTATGGTCTTATTGCATCTTATGCAGTAAAATAATCCTAGAAAACTGCTCCTAAACTATGTATTTTTAGAGGTGTATATCTTTCTATAAACATCTGTTATGCTTGTCTTAGCTTGATATATGAACTGTCTATCAGTCAGGTCCTTGGTACATTTAACTTGGATAATTTGCCCATCTATCCTGAAACTCCTTTAAAAGTTTGAGACATTAATAGGCTTAACGGAAAAACATGTTAACCTAAGCAGTAAGTGTCCTTGATTAAATAAGTTATGACTTTTAAATATTTATCATCCACCCTAAGCTTCTACTTTTTGTTTCAAAAAGTACGATCTGTTCTGTTCTCAATGTATTTCAACAAGAACAAACTCTCTGAAGTAGACTAATGAATAAGTAGCTTTCTGCAAACTGCCTAGAAGAAACACACAAAACACTTGACTGTGTCATTGCCTACTGATTCAGTAGCTGTGATTCCACATAACTGAGAGTAGTGTAGTGTCCTCTAAAACCAACAATGTCATCATGAATTCATCAGAAACACAGCTGTGAACTTTGGTTGTTTTTTTTACCAAAGCAACTGGGCAAAAACATTCCAATGTGTGGTAAAGAAAGTTCCAAGCAACTGGGGTGCACAGTGCTTTGTGTTTAAGCCATTGACCTTGTAATGTGATCACACAGACTTTTTTGTAAATTAATCTTTCAGATCTTATGAGTGACATGTGAACTTTGACTTCATGGGCAAAAGACAGACTCCGGCTCCAGTGGAGTCACCTGTATCCCAAATGCGTGATAAATTTACATAACTTTCTTTTGAAAAACATGAGTCTTTTGGTGCTTTCATGTCTTTTACTAGGGAAAATATTTGACTTTTTTTTCCTTTTTGTGCAGTGGCGTACATCTTTGAGTATAAATGGGATTGCCCCAAGCTTCATTAAAAAATATATTTTAGCTATTCCTATAGCAATTATACATTTCAAAACTGCAAAACATCAACTTTCCTGTGAGCTACATGCAGCTGTACCATTTTACATTTTGGTAATTTGTTTCTTGTTTCTAGAATTGTATTAATTTCCCTAAAAGCAAAATTTCTTAAAATCAGTGTTTACACAGTTGGTTTGAATTAAATTTTATATATGACCATATTCTGCAGAAAATGGGTGAAAAATTTGAACACTGAAATATTCCTATAGCATCAAGACATTAGTTTTTAAACCGTGAGTCTTTTTAGTATAAAGTCTTTAGTTTTCTACATGAGTGTAATTATTTTTTTGACCCTGGTGCAGGAAAGCTGGCATGCTTATGCTTAGTATATGCTATTTGGGCCATCTCGTTTCCTGTACATCTGTCACTAGGCTTGTGGCATTCTCTTTGGTGATGATGAGGAGGAAGTACAGGAGCCTGCCCAGCAATGTTATGTGACCTGTCAAATGCCATCGTTGCTTCTAGTTATAAACATGTAGCCATCTCTTATTTAGCAGGTGTGGATTTACCAGGATATGCGTAAGTGAAGGTTAGAAAATGCGTACTGTGGCATAGTGTTACGTACCTATTGGCCTATAGCTTCTATAGTCACCGCAGCCTGCCATCTCTGTAAAGTGAGTAAAGGGTTTCTTGCTTTTTATCTGTATGCAGATACCCGTACTTCTGATTATATGAACCAGGGCAATAACAATAAGGAACTGCAACACTTTGAATGCATGTACTTTTCTAGATGTCTTTTGTTCTGGGATATGAGAAAGCATCTGTGACTGAGAAAAACAACAGAAGATGGTGAAAGGGGTTTTTATTTCTAACACCTAGAGAATTAAAAACTGTTATAAACTTAGTGGCATAAAGTAACCGTGATGCTTTTCCTTGTTGGCTCTTCTACCTGGTTTTATGATGTTTATGCTCTTTCTAGTTGGTCAGGGACATAAAAGACATGTATTTTGGTTATAATAATATAGGAAATTTATCATGCCAGCAGGAATATGGTCATTGGTATTGTTGCACATTTACTATAGGTGTTAGACAAGCCTGAGAAAAAACTATAAGGGTTTTAATAAATGATCAATTCTGAAGAGTGACCTTTGTAGTTAGACAAAAAAAGAAAAATATTATCATTTTGCATTTCTAATTTTTTAAAAAAACAGCTGTCAAACATCAAGTATACTAAGAGATTATCACTTGTTTTATCTCAGTCTTAGCTTCTTTATTGTTATGGGGTAAATGTAAATTTTCTAGTAATGTATATATGAATGCTTCAAGGTTTAACTCCTATTCTTGTACTTACTGAAAGGACCTGCCCTGCCCCTTCCTCAAGATCAAGAACGGGTGCAGGCAGGCTTGAACTGCAAATAAAATGTTTTCCCTGGGGCAATATTGTTCATCACATTCTTCCTAAAGGCCTTTGGGTTTTCGTTTTGAATGGAAATAGAAGAGCCAGATGCAGGTATCTAATTTCAAAATACCCTTCCATTCTTTAGAAAAGAAAAAGATTCTTCATTATTCTCTTGCTCATTTAAAAATGGTTTTTCAGCACTCCATAAAATATATTCCCACACTGACAAGAACAGCTGCAACCTGATGTTCCCTATAGAACCTTTGCACTTGTCCTGTGGCAGCAAGCCCCACCAAACACACACACAAAAATCAAATTCTTTATTAGTTATTTCTCTGACCTCTCATAAGCAGAGGCTGAGATGTGGCAAAACTATCCCTACCCTTACTCATTTATCTGTACTTAGGTACAGTGATTTTTCTCTAAAATACAATGATCATTTTATAGATTTTGAATCGGATGTTCCTTGGTGAGTGTAATTATTAATGCCGGGAAGTGAAAGGGTCAGAAATATTTCATGAGCAGTAAAAGGGAACTTGATTTTTTTTTTTTCTTTTTTTGGGAGACTTAATAGTCCTGCCAGTGTGACGTAGGATTCTGTATTTGCAATTCACTGAACTACAAATATTTCCAACTTCTCTTTTTCCCACAAGTTGTGTAATTTTTACTACTATTAAAGCTCTAGATTTTTGTAGTGCATAATTGCACTAAAATCCGTTAAAGAAGAGACAAAACCCAGTCTTCCTTGAAAATGGTAACAATTAAAAAATCAAAACCAAAAAAATTTATAGTTTCAGATGTACTAGACTGCTACTTTTGGAGAGTTGTCCTGGTTCTCAGTGTTTGAGTGTTCGCATTTGGCAATACTGTACATGCTTTTTTATTGAGTTTGTGGGATGAACTACAACAAGACAATGAGAGCTAAGCCAGTGTTATACATTATGGATCTTGTAATTTAAAAATATATACCTTATATACATTTTTCTAATCCTCTGTGATTTACCAAATTTCTGTGGTGATATTGATCTCTCCTTCTTCCCATTTATTCTCTTTTTGCTCAGTATCCTTTGAATTGTGTTGTCAGAAAGGCTTAAACCAGTAATTTGTAAGCAAAATTCTAGGCTTCTTTAGATTTTATCTGAGTTGAATTACAATCTGAGGTGCTGCTGTCTCTCCGCTGTCTGGGAAATAACCTTGGGGAACTACAGCTGACATGAGCACTCATCTCAGGCTCTTGATTTAGGTGCCATGAATATGAAACAAAGAAATACTATCGCCTGTATTTAATGCAGAGTCAAAAACTCTGTAAGAAAACTAGATTTATAAAAGAAACTGTGCTTTTTTCCTTAACTTCGATAGCTAGATTGTACACTACCTATATTACTTCATTGGAGAGCACTGCAGGTTTCTGTATCTTGTTATTCCATATAGAGCAGAACTTCCTTCATATCATATTTCTGCTATTGGGACAGAATATTTCAATCTCCAAAATACATATCACAGGTTAGGTTTACTATATATATGTTATATAGAAAAAGTCAGTATTCAGAGTTCCCTGTTGCAATTGATACACAAGGCCAACTAAGAAGAGTCACTTTAAAAGATATCCCTAAAGAATTTCAGGAAATATGGTCGGAACTCCTAGAATATATATACTGTCATTTTGTTATTTTTCTAAGTTTCCATCTATAGTTGCTTTTGATGAGCTTTTATGGCTTACTGCTCCTTGGGCAAGTCCTCCTTGTTCTTAGAATAAACTACACCTAACTACATAGGTCATCTAGATCATGTGGTTGTGGCTTCCCTGTTTTCCCTCTTACTGGATGAAGGCATTTTGTTAGTTTCATTGGTGTTTTAGCACTTGCAGTTATGTTATGAAGAAACAAATCTCCATGCCCTTAGTTTTACTGCTATTTATATTTTCTGTTCCCTCAATGGATTAGAGACCTGTAAGATACTTCAGACTGCTACAATAAGATACTGTGGTGCCATTATGCTACACTGTATCTATTTCTTGGAAAAAATAAAAGTCAACATGACCAAAAAAAGAAAAATAAGTGGGTTTTTTCAACAGAAAACAGCTGCAACCACATCAAGGCATTTTTGTCTACTCTACTGGCTTTGCTGAAAATTAAAGCCACAACTTAATAATATTCAAGGAAGATATTTCTATGGAATGAAATCTGTTAAATGCTTAATAACAAACAGTTAAAAACACAAAATGGGATGCTTTAAAAATTGCTTTTGAATGCTAAATAGCCTAGATTGCAGAAGTTCTTCTTCAGTAGAGGCTAGAAAATGAAAGTCTTATTCAGAATGATGGATTGTAAATACCAGTTCAGGAATCTGTGTCTTACATTTTTTGCACACGTTCAGTGTGTTCAATTAAAACCAGCTTGCTTTCTAACTTAAGAATACTTGAAAGTATATGAAATCAAGTGCTCTAAAACCAGGGAGCTATCCATTTGTTGAGAAAAATTTTAGAAGTGAGGGAAAAAATTATACAGTGACTCATACATAGTACGATGCTTAGTTTTGTCTATCTGTAAATCCAGTAGATTAGATGAGCTAAATATTGAAGTAATCTGAAGTTAGAAGAAATGAATTCTTGCAAAACATCTGCTGACAACCTTGGATTAGATGGATTTTAAACTCAAAGAGATTTAAATCAGAGACTTATAGTTTTGTATTTAAATCAAGGGAGGGTTACATCACGATTTATGCAGCTTTTGAAA
The DNA here is from genome assembly GCF_003259725.1 of Athene cunicularia. Taxonomy (NCBI): domain Eukaryota; kingdom Metazoa; phylum Chordata; class Aves; order Strigiformes; family Strigidae; genus Athene; species Athene cunicularia. The sequence continues at coordinate 35,426,033 of NW_020799101.1, read as the reverse complement.
TTCTTAAACTTTTAAATTATTTTTCTAAAGAATGCTTGACTCATATTGTTTAGTGAATATTAGGATATGCTGATGTTCAGTTAAATGCGCCCATTACATTAAGTAGGTACCTCTTTGCCCTAGCCAGGAAAATATAGTCTATGCAGATTTAATTACACAGTTTAATGTATATCTACTTAAAATTGTAGTTCTTACCTTTTGTTTTATTAAAGATACTGAATAAAATGTCTCTCTTTGTTGATTCCCACTTATTAGAAATTTGTGTCCTGCTTATGATGGAAGATGGATTATAATTTAGTAGCAAGGCAACAGTGTTTAAAAACTACTGAAAACTAATGAAATTTTTTATTATACAGTATATACAGAAGTCAAATATGCTGTACAATTACAGCCAGGGTTTGGATCTCAGGGCAAGAGGTGTGAGGACACTACAGACACTGGTTGCAGTTAGGGAGGAGAATAATATAATATTGTAACGTTTTAGGATATCTCTTGGACAGAACCGAATTTCATTATGATGTTGGAAATGTTTAAAAAGCCCCAAACTAACCTCTGTTTAAAGCTACTTCCTTTTATTACCTGCAGTTAGTGGATTGATCCTCTTGCTTGAAAAGTCTCCGTGATTTTAGAATACTAGATTTCTTTGTACATTTCTTTTTATTCATTATCAGAGGATCAAAACTAGTTCCTTGCTTTTCCAGCTCCTGTTTGGTTTCTCAAATTCACATGAAACAGAACTGAACTAAAGAAAACAGAGTAAATTCAAATGCATAAAATGTCTCTTAGTACCTCTGAAAGAGACTATAATTATCAAAATTGTCTTATTTAACTAACCAGACTCAGCTGCTTAGGTAGTAATAATTCCTGGCCACTAATAAACCACTCTTTATCACTTGCTTTTGCATGTAATTTTTTCTTTAATGTATAATAGTTTATGTTTTAGGAAAGTCAGACTTTACCTGACTTAGCCATAGTTTCACACTCACCAATATTTTAGGAAAGATTAGTTAAATAGAAATAATATTTCTAATTTAATATGAAATCATTTCTATTACCCTTTATTTGCTTTTGTATTTAGGTATTATATACAATATATTCAGAATTTCCTTTGATATACCTTTGCCAACCATTTACTTTGTTGTATAAAACCTACTGTTCAGAAGCTAATTGGGTAATAAAATATAGGAATTTTTGTAATACTTTTACTGTTTTGTCACAGTAAATAAAATTTCACTTAGCTTTCCTTTATAATATAATGCATAAGTCTTACGTTATATTAGATATTAAAATGACTGGAAAAGCCAACATGCTAATGGAAATACAGATTTTAATGAGTTATATTTGATACTTTGACTATTTAGGTATGAATCAAGTACTGTTTAGGGTCTAAAGGTTACAAATACCTTATTTGTTTCAGTTAATGAAAATGGAGCTTCAAAGTCATAGTCTTCTTGTAATGCATATATAGGCAATTGAAAAAAAACCCAACAAACTATGTAGAGTAACTTTCAGTTACTTTAAAAATGCTAATTTTTTATTAATAAATACATGCCTGATAGGAATGTTAGAAACTTTAAACCTGTGTGACATTTTCAAATTTTGTTTCCTAAGGTTAACTTCTTAAAGCTTTGTTAAGGACACAGAAATTTAGATTTCGGTCTCCATGGGTGAAAACTTCATTGTTATTATTCAGGCACCTAGAAAATGTTATACAACCTGTAGATAAAAAGCTACTATGAAATGAAGCTAAAATGGAAAGTAAACTTCAGAAAATGAAAAGTAAAAAGGACAACTTGTAGCAGTTCAGAAAGAAAACTTTTTGGGTCTTTACAAGTTAAAAAAATATTTCCATATGCTTCCAAGAAGAAATTCACCCTTAACCACTGAATTTCTTTCATTATATACTAGTATAATACCACATAAACTGAAGCTGTAAGTAATGTAACTTAGTGTCTATGGTGTCAAATGAGAAGAAAATTATTGTAAAAGATATTTTAGCTTCCTTTTTTTTCTACTTCTGTCACCTCTGGCAACCAGTTGCTTTCTCTTTCTAAAGTCTACAGGGTATGACATAGCTGATGAAGCACAGTTTTTCATTATTTTCACTTTCAAACCACAAGCAATTGACTGGATATTTTTTAGAAAGTTAAAATGAAAACAAGTATTATATATCTTTGTAATGACTAAAATATGCATGTTTAAATTAGTTTTGCCTGCAAGAACTTGTCATAATTATTTTTACTTGTATAACCTGTAGGCCATCTTAAAAATAAAAAAGAAATTCACTGCTGCAAATACCATGTCTCTTCTTCACATTTTTCACCTACTTCGCTACTCTAAATAAGAGCAAAATTATATAAACTCATGTCACCTTTTGATTTCTGTTAAGATTTGTCTTTGTCAGAGAACAGGGAAAAAGTCCTTTGGGTTTTTTATTTCTGATTTATTAATGAAGTTAATTTTATCTTCTTAAATTTTATACTGTTTTTATTTTTTTCTTTTAATGGAAATTTTATCGGTTTCTGTGAGGCCGATTTGGTAATGGCTTTGATGTTGTGGTTCTGATGGCTCATGATGTTACATGTTTTCAAACAGTGATGTTACCAGATGCCCTCTAATGTCCTCCTCTTTTTTTCTGGTGCTCCTGTTTTCTTGCCTAGATACTTCCATTCTTTCTGCTTTCTGGCTCTTAGCAGCAGCAGCTATGGAACATTGATTTCCAGACCTTTTCATTCCACCCTTACACAAACAGAAACAGTGAAAAAAATAAGAGAAAGGAAAATGTAAATAACAGAAGGAAAGATAGCAGAAGGAGGAAAAGAGCAAAATCAGGATTTTCTCCTGTGGCTCAGGAATCCTGTTAATTCTTAAAGATTTATGTCTTTCCTGATACAGTACAGAAGTCCCCAAACTACACATAAGCACTGGACCACCAGATGGTGAATTATGATTGTGGCACAAGGAGCTCTTAATTTCTGAATCCAATCAAATCAATACATGTTACTGTCCTCTCCAGAAACATGCTCACTGGGTTGTGTGTTTTTGATGTACTCCAGTTAGATTTTCTCTCATTACATTCTGAAATAACCCTTCTGAAATAGCCTTATAGAGGAAAGGCTTTTTTCTTTTACATTTGTTAAGGTCTTTCTCATAACGTAGTGTTTTTAAAACAAACAAGAAAACACTAAGAAGCCTTAACATGACATGCTGGATGGACACTTAAGAATTTCTTTGTAAAAGTGGATGTATGGGTCTCTGTACTGGATCTGCCTGGGATGGAGTTAATTTTCTTCATAGCAGCTGGTATGGTGCTTTAGATTTGTGACAAAACAGGGTTGATAACACACCCATGTTTGCACAGCATCAAGGCTTTCTCTTTCTCACTCTGCCCTTCCAGTGAATAGATTGGAGATGCGCAATGGTCTGGGAAGGGACACAATAAGGCAGATGACTTGAACTAGCTGGAGAGATATTCCATGCCATATAACATCATGCAGAGAAATAAAAAGGGAAAAGAGGGGACTCTAGAAAGTTACCCCTCTTTTGCTCAGGAACTGTCTGAGCATCGGTCTACGCATGGGAGATGGTGAGTGATTGCCTTTGCATCACTTGTTTTCTTTCTCTCTTCTTTCCTTTCTCCTTTGCTTTATTAAAAAATTTTTATCTTGATCCACAAGTTACATTGCTTTTCCTTTCCTCTCTCCCTGTCCTACTGGGGCAGGGGAGTGGGGAGTGAGCAAGCAGCTGTGTGGTGCTTAGCTGACTGCTAGGGTTAACCCACAACAGTCTCATAAGGAAATACCCCCATAATTAAATGGGTTTACAAGTTATGGACACCAATCCTGACTTCTGTGGTAAAAAAGAACTTTGGGCTTTTAGCATTCCTGGAAATTGTAAGAAGCTCTTCCACAATGACATGGTGTTTTGTATGCAGCGTATTAATAATATTCCATAGTAACACTGACCAGTACTCTTCATAGACAAGTGCATGGTTCTTCAGTGTGATGCATAAAGGTGAGACCTTGGAGTTGATGGTGGATGTTGAGTTGAGTAGTGTGGAGAATATAAGGCAAGGATTGCCTTTTCAGAGGTGAACAGAGCTGTTTGAGAAACTATTAATCAGTCATAAAATAACTAAAATTTACAAAACCTTTCTGTGCTGATATGTCAAAAATCTGAATGTTGTCTCAGTAGATCAGTATACTCTTAAAATTGAGTTTATCAGGAAGAGAGCAGTTACTTTGGAATTTACTGTTGCAGTCCTACACAGCACTAAAAATGTAAGTAAATTAGAGCATCAAGGTAAGTTGTTTCAAGCTAATAAATTATCAAGAGAACTGTTGATTGCAATACTTTCAGATTAAGCAACAAAATATACATGTTTATAGACATGCCAGCTGCATGGGTCTTTAAACAGGCCTGGCTTTCCAGTGCTTATTCATTTACTGTGCATCATTTTATGATTATTTACTATAATTAGAAATAATCCTGACATATTAGCTTTCTCACCATGCTAAAATCTGATAACGTCTTTCAGACTGTTTCTGTTACTGTGTAGATGTGGAAGACACGTCTAAAGCTTTGAACTTGCAAGCCCGTAGTCACAGCAGGTCTGTCCACAGCAATCTACAAGTTTGCATTCCTACCACATGCAGTAAGGTTTTCTCTATAGACCCATGTCACCGAGGAATCCAGCAAGGAACAAGAAATCTTCAGTCGGAGGAGTGCCACAAGTGTGTGAAAAACTAGCCACACATAAACAGTAAAGGTCATTAGCAGACTCCTAAACTCCTGGCTAGGAATTAGTTTTTTGGATCATTAACGGTAAAAAGCCTAGGAAATGAATAGGACTCAGTGTCCTATTAAAAATTAGCCAGAACAATTAAAAGGTTTTCCAATTTCTAATGGGAACCAGACCTAATAGCTTATTTTCCCTTCTCTAGTGGGCTGTTTCCACATTTTGAATTACATTCATTTTATGCCCTTGTATTTTTAAAGAAATATCTTGAAGTATTTTTTCTGTATAGGAGTTGTAAATTATTTACAGTGAGGGTAGAGAAAGCTTGGGAAAGGTAGAATCTAGTGTCTCCCTAAGGACTGTGTTACTGATTCCAAGTCTTGTGACTCTAAACTAGTACACTTACCTGTGGCAGGATGTATTCTGGTGTGTGTCAATTTATGCTTTGCAGACTCCTAATACAGTTGCTGTATTATGTGATCCAACGAGTTAAAATGCTCATTTGATTGCAAATACACAGCGTTTTTTGGTGTGAGGTGTCTCTCCTTAGGGATTTCCCTAAACTCTTTTTCTGATTTCAACAGCAACCTTTCTGCTTTCATTTCAGTGTAAATTTTTATCTACTGAGTGGTTGGCTGATGGCTGTTTAAGAACTATCTTCTCCTCTACTGTATATTTTTCCTTAACCCTCAAATGACTTCAGCAGAACAAAATTGCAGTGAGCTTTTAGTATTTTAAACTGTAACTTTTGGAGAGGTGTGTGAAATACTTTCCTTATCTTTGCATCCTTGCAAGCATGTCTTACAAAACAACCCAAATGGAGGAAGAGATACAAAGAGAACAGCAATAAATTATGTTTTACACTGTCTGCTTTGCCTGCAGGCCTGCCACTCTGGAGGAAAACAAGCCCACAAGTTACCAAACTTTTTCACTCTATAGCTGTGACGGTCATTTCCCTCCCCATTTGCCTTAGGCTCTGAGTCTTCCCCACCTAGCCCTCTGGTAGTAATCAAGGTAATCTATGAACTAATTGTCAGTACAAGCCATATGATTTTCCTGAAAAGAAAAATAGAAAAAAATTAATTTGGACAAAGAAAATTAGACTGTAAGTAAATGGGATGGGGATGGGGGGAATAACAAAACAGAAGAAAGGCAGGACAAGATGATCTTCCTCACTATGTTCATCTAGTACTCTGCCATTTATTTACTCCAGATGCAGAATTCCTTTCTGCAGGGAGTGAATTGCCCTGTCATTAACATAAAATTAGCCCCAAATGATCTTGGCCAAGAGCTTTGAAATATATTAGTATAGAACCACACATTGAAAAACATGTGGGAATCCTTGTGGGTTTCCAGATGAGAGAATCTGCTGCTGATACAAATATAGTTATGTTTATGCAGCATAATAATCTGCTCTGTGGATATACTCTCGATACAACTGTGCTTCAAGTAGTGGTATAACTCCGTTACCGTGGTGCTCTGCCTGAGTGAATGCATCTGGTTTCTTATAGCGAGTCCATTCTAATAATGACTACTTGTAAACAGACATTGTCCTGCAAGTTAAAATACTCCTTCAAGAAATGTAAGGAATTTGGCGTGGGTTAGTAGATTAGATTGAGTGAAAATTTGAAAAATTCCATGTTTCATTTTTGATTTGTCATGTGCTTTGCTACTAACTGTTTTTCCCTGTCTGACTTATTTTTCATCAGTGAGTATTTCTGCACTAGGATTAAAATTTAAAAGCCCAAGAAAAGTTTGAAGAGGTCGCAATTTTTTCTTTGTTATCTAAATAAGTGCTTAAGGTTGATTTCAGTTATATTATCAAAAGTACATTGATTGATACCAAGATTAGCTGAATTTCAATATAATTACCTGGTTTTATGTTCATCTAAATAAAGCTCTCTACACATAACGATAGTCTGTAGAAGTTCTTTTTTTCTTTTTTTCTTTTTTTTTTTAAAAAAAGCCCATAGCTTCTCAGTTTCTTTAATGCAGTTGTCTTCTTTTGTATGTGCAGGAAGTGAACTCAAAGTGTCTTTGGGAAGGTAGTTGGTCTGTGCAGGAAAAGGCTAGTGGGTTGAATAAATTTATAAAACTGAGTTTGAGTTCATCAGCTAGTGTCTGAACTGTAGTCAGTCTATAGCAGCAGTTATTAGCTGTTATTAATGTTTGAACATGTAAATACAGAATGATGACCGAAAGTAACCTAAAATGTCTGTCTTGTTCACTTTCTAGTGTCACCTTGTAATCTTTAATAGCCACAACAAGTTTTACAAAGAAATAGGATTTCCTTCCTGACTGAAAACTGTCCCCATCCCTGAGCATGAATAATCAGTCCCTAGGCATAATCCATACACCCTGTACTATTTAGGCTGCAATCTCATCATGTCACATACATCAAAACAGGGTCATATCACTTCTGTAGTTGGATAAGAGACCTTCAGGGGGAAAAAAAAGTCAGCTAGATATCTGATACTGATCTTTCCTCTGAAATGACCTCTGAGATGACAGTAGCCCCGTGTGCTACCACAATGTAATTTCTGTATAATAATCATTACAGAGTGAATAAAATCACTGTTTGACATAAATCATTGTAGTCTTAGGGAGTTAATCACATTCTCAACTAATCCTTTGTGTCTTGGACAAACCGAGGTTTTGACTGTAGAAAGCACCCTTTTCCATTAAATGTTGCATAGTATCTATAATATGTATATATTGTTATAATATCTACTATACCTTATATTTCATGGGCAGATATATTATACAATATCTAAAATATGTCTTGTGTTTTTCCTTATAATCTTTAAATTGTCAGGGAGTACTGTGCTTCTCTATTACCAAGGAGCATTAAGGATTGTAAAAGCTAAAAGTAGGTCCTCATTGCAAACCCCTCTCAGCAAAACATCCTTTGCTATTCTTTACCATTAATATCAGTCATTATCTTTAATATCAAATTTTAAGAAATGTCCAGTAGAGGAAACCTGCATGATAAAAAGGGTTGGAGTGGGCCACTGGTTAAGTAAGATTTAATTGACTGAAAAGATACATCTGTGAGCTATCCAAGCAGTGACAGCTTGCAGAAAGCAGTAAAACTGTTGTACAGAAGACGAGGCTTTCTTCTGTCATATGCTGTGGGACATACTTGACGTGGTAAGTCCTGAAGATGGGTAACTGATGTGCTTTTTGTCATATGGTTGAGAGAGGCTCTGTTGCATTTCTACAGTCAAGAGTCTGGGAATACTTCAGTCAATATATGACAATCTTTGCGGGCTGATGCTGTCCCAAACCATTTTTGACCCCAGTTGCATCACCCCAATAGCTGAAAGCCTTTTACCAATGTGCTGTTTTGCTTTCGGTAGCTAAAATCTTAGTGTGTGTGTGTCTTTATGTACACACAGCAAACCAAGATATGTGAAAAAGTATGTGCTTTGCTAATTAAAAACCAGTGATATCTAGTAGTAGACAAAGGCCTCTCGGTGCCTTGTGGACATCAGACTTCTTTCCTAACTTTCAGCATCTAATCTATCTAGAACCTAGTGAAGATGTTGCATAAATGATGTAATTATGCAAATGCGTATGTAAATTCAGTTTGAATTGAAAAAACATTGATATCAGTTTAAGAGTTCTGCCAGTGCTTTTGTATCTCTCAAATTGGTTTTGGCGTTGCTTTTCATTAATTATATTTTGACAGAAGAAATTCTTGCCCTTTTTTTTTTCAGACTGAAAAACAAACGGGCCTCTCTGAAGAGCAGCTTAAGACCCTTCTGGAAGAATGTATGCAGCCTCAGAGAACAATAAGCAACGTTACCATGCCAAAGTCTCAGGAATCTCTTTCTTTTGGATTAAGTCCCCCTTGTTACACAAGTCAAGACTCTACTCCTCACTCCACATCTACTCTTTCCAAAATGTTAGTTGAAGACCATATTGTAGGGATGTTAACAGCTCACGAAAAGGCTGGACTTGAAGACAAAAGCTTATGTGTTAATGCAGAGAGTGAAATCCCTGGCTACTATACCAGCAAAGCACTGGCTGATAGTCAGTTATCAAAGGATTCACTGGCCCAAACAGAGGAACCTGATGACCTAGAAGGTTTACAGAAGATGGGAGATAAGAGTATTATTGAAGGTTACTTTATGTCAAGAGCACTCAACACAAAAAGGATGAAGAAACCTTCTTTCTTGGGTGAACCATTATATTGCATCAGTGTGAACAATGAGCCATCCACGGAGGCTGACATTCTCGGCATACCACTGCAAACCAAAGGAGGTGAGACTCTTAACAACCCTTTAGAATAGGCTTTTGATTATGATGAAAAAAACTAAGCAGGTTCTCACCAAAGGTATGCACCAATACACACTGATGATTATTAGGCAGAGCAAGGATATACTTTTTATAAAACACAAAACTGTGCCAAAAATAATACACACAAAAATAACAGAATGTTTATTAAAATTCTGCCCTGACATAGCTGGCTATAAGACTAGGACTCTTATGAAATGTATTATTGATGTTGATTAATTCTGTCAACTGGAAAACAGTGTTGACAACACATACGGATTAAGGTTTTGGTAGGAGAAAGTCATGTTCACCATTCTGTGGAGAGCAAATATTCTCACAGTAGTTGGTAGAACAATTCAGTCAAAAATCCAAGTGTTTCTTGAGTGTTTATAATAAAGTAAACTTGGTAGTATAGAAACAAACATGACCTAGCTATATTAAAAATAACAAATTGCTTTCAGGGAATTCAAATTTACACATAGAAGAAACCAGAATGAATAAATACTGCATAATTTCTATAAATCAGGTTTAGTTCAGTAAAAGAAAGAATAGACTTTAACTAGCACAATATTAAATTCAATCTATCTGGTATTATAAAAAGATTTTGGAAATGTCTCTTTTTTTTTTTTTTTAATGTCCTTTACTTAAATGCAATTATATAGTGATGTTGTAATCCAAATCTACAATTAGATTTTTAACCTAAGATCAATTCTCTTTCTGAAAAACAAGCTGTTCTCATAAGCCAGATTTTAGCCAGATACATCTACAGCTCATTTTTTGCATAAATGTTGTAACAGTGTGAAGTTATTTGTGATTAAATTGCTCTAGTTTAATTGTTTTAAAAATCAATACATTTTGCTAGGTTTGTTAAGATGGATCTTTCCTTATACTGGTAATCTATTCTGAATTTGGAGAAACATTTTTTCACATTCATTGGTACTTTAGAAGAACATCCTAATACCTCTTTACTATGTTATAATTTCTAAATTATGATCACAACTGTTTCTTTCATTTTTTTTACTTAACCTTTCTACAGTGAAAGGAATCTTATTTTTTTTTTTTTTCAGAGTGTTTCCACCTATCACAAAGCCAGAAGGCTTGTTATTGCTGTTTTTACACTGCCAGACAAACTTGGTGTCCAGACTCACCTGCTATATTTGCCCAGTTTGAGATTTAGGCCATAAATGTGATAGGAAGAAAACAGAAATACAGTAGCTCTTGAAAATTTGGGGTTTGGTGTGGGTTTTTTTTCTGCTAGGCTAGTTTTCAGCTAACTTCACATGTCAGCTTTGGTCTTCATGTAGATGGAAGGCATCAGAAGAGTGGAGCAAGAGTGTGCCCCAGAGGAGAGTGGGGTGGCAGTGGTGGTGATGTGGAACACCACAGAGAACCACCTCTGCCAGGGGCAACCTGCTCACACGCAGGAGTAACATGACTACATACTACACCACCAGTTGTCTTTAACAGCTGACAGGGAGAAACACTCAAGTCTAAATTGCTGCCTTCACACGAGTTAAAGTTCTTTAGTCTGAATAGATGTAGTACAGTCAGAGTCAAGCGTGACTCAGCCCCAGCTACCATCACCCATTATTAGTGTGTTTTAAGATGGGATGTGTTAAGTCAAGCAAAACACCAAGCACTGTAGCCACTATGTAGTGAAGTGAGCAGGTAACTATTTATACCTGTTGCAGTAGGCATAGTCACTACGAGGTAATTTTATTGCACAAGAGAGAAAGGAGATTTCAGCTATTCAGTAAATTTCCATGTCGAATATCTCATGGTAAAAGTCTTTAAAGTGAACGTGTTAACATCTATCGCATAATAATTTAAATATGTTCGAGTCATAATCATGCATTGTGTCATAGCAGTGCAAATGGGCTGGTTTGTTTATCTGTTTTCAGTAGTGGTTATGTTCAACCCATTAGACCTCAAGTCTGTATGGTTAATAAACACCTTGGTTTCATGATCATTTTGCTAATTATTTTTTTTTTTTAATTAAAAAAAGAGCCTGTAATGAATTTTCAAAGTCTGTAAATCTTTTCATTTTTATTTAAACAAAACCAAAACCAAGGATATAGTTAGAGATATCATAACCTCATCAGGCTTTGATTCTTTATCAGTGTCTGCTTTTAAAAAATGGTGTGAATAGGCAATCTTTAGGCACAATAAAAGTAAGTGCAAAATAAAACCCATTTCAGAGGTTTGTAATTATTTTTACATTAGTGCTAAATTAAGAATTGTTTTTACATTAATGCTTATTATTAATTTTTTTTTAACATTATTAATTGCTTTTACATTAGTGCTAAATATTTTGTAGTTAGCCATAAGTTTAAGTTCAAATTAATTATATTCAGATTTATTGCATCCCATTAATATTACTCTAATGCTAAAACATACATCCAAAATTAGCATTTAAATAGCAGTCCATTCTTACTCTTTTTGTCAATGTTCTGCTTTATGTACAGCATAAAGCAGAAAACCCTGATACCTTTCCATGGATTTAATTTGTTTCCTGCAAAGATGACTCAGTTCTGTCTGAAGCAATTATTCCTGGCCATAAGCAAAAGGTTGTGATGTTTATCAAATTTGTAAAGTTGCCTAGTGTATTCTGTAGGTAAGCTTGTTGTTAGTTCAGACATGATTAGATGTGCTCATTATACTGAGGAATGGAGATCCCTGTGGAGTCCAGTTTAAGGCAAGATGAAGGTGTGAGAAGTGTCAGGTGTTATTTTTACCTTTAAGAGACATTTACATAGTTGAGCTTTGTTATGGTCTTAATTCTAAAGGACATTTAAACATGTATGCATAATCTTCTATAAATAGTTTGATTTTCTGGCTTGCTACGTGTGATTTAAACTGTGTAGTGCTGTATAAGCAAACAAGACTGTGTGTGAAACTGGTTTAGCAGAATTTCATTTTTGCAGTCAGTATGATACTGTAGTCTGTGATATAGATTTAGTGTAATACAGTAAATTATATATATTTTAAGGAAAGCATAATTATTAACATAATCCTATACATATATCTGAAGGAAACTCTCATGTGCCTTCAGATATAAGTAATTCCTGTTTCTTGAAAGAAGCAATAATCTACATCACATTCATGTGATGTAAATACCTATATGTAAATATAGGCGATGTTTACCGAGATAAACAGAAGCCAGACTTACCCACATACAGATATGACAAGGCTGTTATTTCTCACTTATATGAGCCAATTAGCAATTATTTCCAGCTCTTTTTTTGGTGGCCATGTTTCGTTTTAAGTAGAAATTGTATCACAAAATGTTGTAATGTTGTTGATTTTTTTTTCCTCTTGAAAATAATACTGTGCTTGCAGCAGTTCAGCGTATGATTCTTTTCTTTTTTACAGATGATACGAAGATTGAAAGTTGAGGGGAGAGTGATTATATGCTTCTTTACACAACTGTTTTTCTGAAAGTGTGGTTAAACCTCCATCAGTTATATTATACTGACACGGTATCATTTCAGACGACCTCAAGGGAATGAATTATCATAACGGAAAACTGTTCCATGAACTGATATATTCTTAAGAGATAGTTATTATTATTATTATCATTATCATATATTGTTGCAGTTTGACTTCAAAATAAACTCTGCATTTCATTAAATTTCCTGTGAGTGTTCTATTTAATAAATAAATGTACATTTATGAAGCTATGTGTCTGATAGACATGCATGTCTTTGTTCGTGAAAAATATAAATAAAACTGGCAAAGTTTACTTTCTACTGATGAGATGTTATTAAAGCAGATATGAAATGTATATAATAATTTTATTTTTCTTCCTTTACACACAATCTACTTTTTAAATGAAGTTGGCTAAAGCCTGTCCTCCATTACCCCAGTGCAGTTTGCTGGAGCTTGCAGCCTGCCCGACTGCTGCGCCCCGACTCAGTGAAGGACCTAAATATGTCCTTGAGCTTCTTCCCCGTGGCTGTCTGCTGGACTGCTGGTTTGATTGAAGATAAAGGCTTGCAAAAGTCCTCTGCTGGATCAGAACATCCGCACCAGTCTGCTCAGCTGTGTCCGATTCGTGATCCTGTGAAGAGTGTAACTGCAAAGAGTCATATCCTCTAGTTCAGAAATGTAGCTAAGTGATGAAAGATCGCAGTCCCTTGTGAAGGCTTGGTCTGGATAAAAGTGAAGGAGTTCAGAAGTTTGCCCTAGCCATTACTAGATTGTGAAACCCTATAGAAATGGCTAGCTGGGGGGACCATAATACAGCTCTTTTGTGTTTGAGATAATAAGAAAAATTCATTACATGTTTTTGCTTGTCTTCTCTTTAATTACTATTTTTCCTGAATTTTCTACTTAGTTACAGAGCTGACGGTTAGGTTTTAATCTCACTGTAGTGTCAGAATAGGACAACATTATTAAAAAACCATGGTTCTCTTTTAATAGGTTTTTTTTTTTTTTGAGAGGGGAGAGATATTCTTAGCAAAGAAAACTCAGATTTTCCCATTGAGGAGCTCTCACTTGACTAAAACTAAAAGGACAATTCTCTCTCAGATACTATGCTAGCTGTTTAACATCCAACAAGAAAAGGTGTGTGGCTGGAATGTTAATTATACAGTGGCTGTGTCATGGCATAGGGTTTACTTGAACTAATCCGAATGTTTAAATTAATGCACATATTAGCCCAGATTTTAATCTCATTTACGGAGTTGCTAGTCTGAGTGGATATACACTCCTGAGGAAGTGGTAATTGTGTGGATATAACAGAGACCAGAATCTAACCTACTTTCTTTTAATTAAAAATGAAAATGGGACATTATATTTGTGACAAGCAAGTGCTATTTAGTGTTTGGTTTTCTGATATTTTTACTTGTTCTGCAACAGCAATAACAAACCCATGGATACTGGGTGTTCTGCACAGTCCCACTGCTCTGCGTAGGGTTGCTGTAAGCACGTTTCATGGAGCTTTGCAAATCTTGCCTAGAAGTATTTATTTTCCTTAAAAATTTTGTCTGTGTCATAATTCCTTTGCCATAAATATAAACAAAGCGATGCCAACAACTTATTTCAAGAGTATTTTCTGTGCCTGTATGATATTCACGCAGGTCTGTCCACTGGCTGTAATCTCTCCACAATCCAGTTAACTTCATGTGGAACTTGAGTCCTTCTCAAAACGCGTTGAAGTGCTCTGATAGTTTTTGAGGAGAATTAGGTTTTGTTTCAAGTTTTTATGTAGAATATAATGTATATTAAGAGAAATAATAATTAATTCTTACTTTTCTGATGTATTTTGGTATCTTCAATCTCTCACTGTTATGAAAAAGCTTTTCTTAGCACCCTCAAGGAAGAGCCTGTCGCTGGCTAAGCCGTACAACATCCCTGAAGCCATGAATACAGCTTTTCATTAAAATCTGGCATTTCAGGGATGAGGAGGTGAGTTTGAATGACTAGTGACTTGAGGTGTATATTCTAACAGGAACTCTGTTACTTCACTCCAGGTCTCGGGAAGTGCTGAGCACCCTGCACCAGTTGTAGTCACTGCAAACCGCAGGGACCTAGCACTCATGAAATGCTATTCCAAAGGCGCATAGGGCAGTACCCAAACTCAGAGAGTCAAAAATTAGTGACCTAATGTTTATCCATGCTTGGTTTTTACTGCATTCTATTAAATGACAGGTTCTTTGATAGATTTTATTTCCTGCTTGATGTTACAGGTGAAATATCAATTCAGGCCCCCTATTTTCAGTTTCAAGTAAAACTGTAGGAAATAAAATTACTTGGTAAAACATGGTTAGTGGTTTGAGGTACAGAATATTGACGACACATAAAGTTTAGTGACAAGGTAATTTGCTGAAACATCACCAATATCAGAGTAAAAGAAAAGTTGAGCCCAGGAGGATTCATGGGTTTTTCTTTGTTTTTCCAGTGTCTCTCTCCATTGTGACCTGCAATAACCCCTCCGCTGGGGCTACACTGGAATGTGGTGGCTTCTCCTCAGGGAGTGATGCAGCACTGATGAATGAGATATTTAAATGAATCTTTTTCATTTGCAACCTAACTCAGGATTTAGAAAGAGGTTTCCCAAAATACATACCTTCATTCAAGGTAACTTGTATTTGGTAAAAAGATTCGGATTCAGAAGTTAATTCTTCTTTACAGTCTTTCCTAGCTCCATTCATCCCAAACACAGCAGAGCACAGGAGACTGATTTTTTAATGTTATCCTTCTGGGTTTTGAGATCTTTTATATTGAGGAATAAGAAATTTCATGTGTGCACATCGGTTTGTGCTCTTTTCTTATTTCCCACTATGATGTTACAGCACATGATAGATAATTTTGTTCCAAAAATTTAATATTGGTGAAAGCAACATACCCATGAAGAGAAGATTTTGGTGTGCTTGCATCTGTATGTGAGCAATATATGACGAAACCATTCTGCCATTGCCACTGAGACTCCTCAGTAACATACATACAGCGCTGGTGTTTGTGGTGACCAGCACTCAGCTGTTGATACTGTTTTAGTCTAGTGGGTATGTTTTGATGGTGCATGATTTGCTCTTTTAAATAACAAACTCTATGGTGTTTATCTCTGAATGAGGAAAATAAGGGTGATTCAATAATTTTCATGAACCAGATGTGAATATATAAAAGTAGATATAAATTATATGTATTAATTTAATATATACTATATATAATATAAATACATATATTTGAGTAGGATGATTTAAAGAACTATAGTGTTGATTTCAGTATTCTGTAATGGTATGGGAAGTTCAGTCCAGCTTTACAGTTTCTATGCATATTTAGAGCAGCTGAGGGTCTTTTCCATTTCAAAGAGAAGTGACAGACTAAATATCCTGCTTTTAAAAAAAGAATATTTATTGACTATAGACAACAGTGATAAAAGGATTGCAGTTATATATCCAGAATTCAAGTTTAAATTGAAGTGATTCTACCAAGGAGTGAAAAAACTTACAGCTTCATCATAAAAAAAAAAAGAGGAAAATTCCCCACAAAAATTCTCAGTTAAATGCTTTCTTTCCAGGCCAGACGATGGCTGGTATCTACTTTGTGGATCTGTAGTGCATGCTTTCCCTCTCACTTCCCCAGCAGAACTCCTGCAGAGTCAGTGGACATGCTGAGCACAGAGTAAAAACAGGCTGTGCAAAAATTATCTGCAACATAGATCAGAGAGGAAAGGGCTGCTTAAACATGTCATCAGGGTAGCAAGGGCTAGTCTAGAAGTGCGAAAAAGTATGCCAGTAATTCATGTGCTAGAGAGGCTGCAATTTTACCTCCAAATCGGGGAAGGATAGGTGAGAGGCTGTTGTTTGCAACTCCATTTCTCTAATTTCAATAATGATAAGAATTTTTATATTTTATGAAACCCCCCCTATTTTCTAGATAAAATTTCAGTAAATAGTATGAGAATGTCTCTCCTCTCTTTGTTATGCTTCTGAGAGAGGCTTTCTAACCACAGCGTTAAATATTTCTCTTGCTTTTTATGTACAAAATCTGCTACACTGTTTACCCTTCCAAAGAGCATTTCCTCCCCCGTTTATAGAAAAAGAGCCTCACCTCTGGGAATCTCACAGTTTGAAGGGCAGACACAGAAGACAAGGTGGTTTGGCAGATAGTTAGGAAGTTGTTAAATTAGGAAAGTTTTTGAAATCTAGGAAAAATAGTAACTGTTTTTTTTTTTTTTGTTTTGTTTTGTTTTTTTTTTAAATTTTCAACAGATGTATTTATTGAGAAATAATTGCTCTTTTATTTGTAGCAAGATTTAAAGGTCAGGAAAACTGTTTCCTTTTTAAATAGAATAGAGGTGCTTGAATACTACTAATGCTATAACCTGCAGTTATCCAATTATACGTTTCATTGAGGGATTGGCTGGAATCCAGGTGCAGTAGTTAGAATAAAAGGCTCCCTGTCATTTAAGTCTATGTGAAATAGTTCACCGCTTGCAACTGAATCTGCAGTACCTTATCTATTATGCATTTAAACCCCCCAACAAACTGGAATACTCACAAGGGTGTATTAATTTCGAGAGTGTTAAGGTTCATGAATAATTTTGATTTATAGGCAGGTATTCTGTATTTTTTTCCCCCACTTAAAAATTTGTTCTCTCCTTGTGGAAATACTGTTCTATGTCATTATTTTCCTATTGTTTTTTTGTGTATTTGGTATGCATAGTTTTGGTGGGAAGGGTATTGCCAGAGGCATTCTACCCTGGTTTTACAATAACACTAAAATGGTCTCTCCATATGCATTTTGTTAGTGGAGTCATTAAGGGAGACTGACACAGTATCTAAGCAGCACTCTGTTTAGCTCTTGTATGTGTTGCCTAGGCTAGCAGTTCTTGAATTTGAAAACGGTTGAAAAATTAAAGATAAATGATGGCTGAGCTTCCTAGGATTTGCCTAAATTTGAAACCCCAAGTTTCCCTGTGATAAATGCCTAATTTTATGGATTTCCTATGTAAGATTTTATCTTTGAGACTTTTGCTTGCCAAACACTTTTCTCTAACAAGTTCTTTTCCTCTTGTTGTAACTCTGCTTAAATATTCAGACAACTTCGAGCACCTGTTCTTTCTCACTTAGAAAAGATGAGAAATAAGAGCTACTAGAACTCACCTTGTGGATAAATTAAGATGCTCTCTTCTCTAATTTTAGCAATCCTTTACAAAATTAATTTATTTTGAAAATGAGCCAATTACCATATTATGGACTTCAGTACGAAATCATTGCAATATTGGCAAAAAGTGCACAGTTTTTATTAAGATGCAGATCTTACCACCGTTATCTCAGTTCTTATCTCCATAGGTTATCAGTATCTGCAGGTGACACTACTATGCTTCTTGAACGTAGGCTTGGTGCAGATGACCACTTCAAAACTTAAACTGCTGTACTTGCAATGGGCCCTGAGAAGAGTGTGCTATGGTAAGAAAACACAGCACTCTGCAACAGCACGAATGAAACCCAAAGATTATGCAAAAAGTGTTGGCCAAATACCCAGTGTCACTAGAAGTGGCATGCATTAGTTGGTACACTTAGTCCCACTGGTGCTGTTCCCAGCTCCCTGGAGACTCATGCTTCCCACGGGCTACACCTATGGAGATTTTGCCCTGTGAAGCATGGCCATTTTCCATGCTTTTCCTGTCTATTTGTTCTTTGACAGCTCTTTCTTTGGGCATATACAAGCCTAATTTACCTCAACTTACCTCTTTCTTGTGTCCGACTGTATTTGCACTCCCCAAGCAACAAGTGGGTGGACTTAATCTATGAGTTAACACAAGATGTATGGCTTGCCTTTATTATTCTAAAGCATGTATCATCCCCAATTCAGATACTATACCAATATAAGCTACCTAAATGCATGCAATAAATTAGCATGAAGGGTTGGCTTGGGCTCAAACAAGGTCATTGGAATAGGCTGCCAAGTCTTATCTTCCCCCATATCCACAGCAGTTCTCTTTTTTTAAACTTCTGGTTGGACCTACATATACCCATATATAGATACATCTGTTCATACAACTGATTGTCCTTCTAATTCCAGAGCATATCATTCTTCCTGCAAGTACGGTAATGAGATTTCTCCAGGTGGGATTTTTGTGGTGTTTTGGTTTTTTTTTTAATTATTTTTTTTTTTTTTAGTTTGTGCTCTTCCTGGTGCCCCTGGGAGGCAAGAAGAGATTTTTGAGACCAGAACTGCGGGACCTTTGGTACAGCAGGCCTGGGTGAGATCAGATGGGTTATACTGATGGTGTATTCCCACAAGAGACTACCCCATCTCACTCCAGAGGAATGAAGCAGACAATCCTGTAACTGGTGAGGGCAGAAATTCAGCAGCCACCCATATTTTGGAAGCAACAGGTCAGGAGTTCTTCATCTTTTCCCCTTGTTCTCAGTGGGATAAAATAAAATATACAGGATTATCCTCAAAAGTTTAGTGACAGAAAAATAGGAAAAAACATAAAACAGGATTCTTCATCCTCAAGAAAAGGAGATGTAAAGATTAATTTTGTATACCTGCAGGACCTCCAAAATACACTTTTCATGTGGATATCTAGCACTCCTAATATAGCACCTGACTTTGCTAAAAGGCTCATGAGACAAACTGCAGGTCTAAGGACTGAGCAACTAGGCTTAACTGCTTTTATTTTTAGCAGCATGTTCCAGTAGTTGATACAGTGCCACATCATCAACTTTTTGATTTCATTAGCCATCTAAGTCTAAAGAGATATTAACAGACATTCATCTTCCCCTGGAGATGTCCATCATGCTGCCTTTTGTCATGTGAAAGAAAGAAATAGGAGTTAGGCCTGGCTGGGGATGATAGAAATCCCCGAGTGTTATGCTGTGTGGCTGCATCAAGGGCAGCATGGCTGTGTCTACACTTACAGAAGCTTTCACTGAACCCTTCAGAATTGAATTTGCCTGCTGTCCATGCTACCTGTTTAGTGCCTTCAGGTAGACTAAATGTTATGCTGGGCTGTATAATGCAGCCCCCTGTCATAGTTTTAATGTAAAGAGTATAGACAGATCCTGCTTTGAAGCCCAGTTTGACATGAATAACATATCTGTAATCCACAGAAGTATTATAAAACATGAATAAAACTAGATGCACAAAGGTATAAATATGTGTCCTTGTTGGTTTATTGTTCTTTGTATGTAAGAAGCTTTATTGTACAACTTACACAACTTTAAAATGGAAAATGGTTAAAAATGTTTACAAAAAAGCATGTTCTTAGAAAATTATGCTAGCAAAAACATCGGGAGGAGGGAAGCAAAAAATCTTCAGTTCAGTGTGCAAACATTTTATAAAAATAGAAATACTAGCTCTACAGGTAGCATTTCATGATAAATTATTTAAATAGCGTATCTACACAATTATGTGATTAACTATTACAATGGCAATGAGAAAAATAATTTATAAAAATACAAGCACTGGTATACAAGATGACAGGAAAAATTATAACACAACATTAGAAATTGTATTTGACATTTTTTTTTCCAATGCCATTTCCTTACTGGGAATACATTTTCTGCAAAGAAATTTTGACTATGTACAGCATTAACTTTTTAGTACTACAGTAGCTTTAAAGTTTGTTAGACATTTGAACTCTGCTTAATCCAAAGGTTTTTCTCAGTCACACAACAATGAGGTAATATTTGTACGTAAAACTTTCACTGTGTTCGTTTCTTTTCCTTTTTTGAAAAGACAAGGAAATACTATAGGTAAAAGGATGCTGCCCCTTCTGTTGGGGAAAACAATCATCTTTTAATGTACATCAAGCCCTCTCCCTCTTTTGCAAGGAGCTCCTGAAATTCTGTGTATTCCGTGAAGAATTCCTTCTTTTGTAGCTGCACATCATTAGTTACAATAATTAGTGTGCAGCAGCACACATAGCTGGTTTGAATGGTTACTGACTGCTGTCATTGTGCCCCTCTCTGCAATCTCCTCAGGGCAGGTATTCTGGTTTTGTGTCAGGCCCACCGACCAGTGGTAAAACCCTGCAGACCTTTCCCACTACTAAGTAACTGCTGAAGATAGTAAATAGCATTCCCTCACCTCTAGCCCTATAGCTGAGACAGGAACTGCTACCATCTAAAAGGGACCTGTGTTTTAGCACTGCAGAACAGTTGCCTGCCAGGCTATCACTGCCTTGCACAAAGAAAGGAAAAGCCAACATTGAGCTCAGACTGAGAAAAACAAACATCCCATTCCCCACCCTGCCACTTTTCCCTGCGCCTCAAAACATTTATGAGAAAAATTGCCCTTTGTAACAAATACATCACCACTATCTGCTCCAGACAAGATTTTTTTTCTCAACTAAACCCCCTCTAGTTTCAATATAGAACAGAGTTAATAAATAATCTGTATTTACAATCTTACAGTCGTGAAGACTTGTAACAATGATTAGGTGGATAGTCTTGACGCATTTCTTGTTTTAATCAATAATCCCTCAGTCATTAACATCAAGGATAGGAAAAAATAAATATTTTATAATTTCAGTATTTTATCTACAGGCCCCTTCCCCTCCTCTCCAAAGAAGCAAGGGTTTTAAAGCATCTATGGCATGTAGAAAAGGAATGTTTTCATTATTATTTTTGTGCCTTTTTAACCATAAAAAGTGAAGCACATGCTGGTTTCCTGAAGGACAGCACAGTGCTAGCTGAGATGGTGGTGCTTTCTGGCACCATATCTGAAAGAAAACTTTTAAAGGTAAGAAAGATCTCCATCTAATCAGGAAAAAACAGAATCTAATTGTAAGTCCCAGTTTTCCTAAAGCTGGTGTGATCCAGTGTGCCAGTTTTTACCCCTCCCACTATGGAAATCAGTTTTAGGATATCTGTTTTGTCCTGTGTAATAGAGCAGCTGATCTAGCTCACCACAAATAGAGTAAAAGGCTGTGTTTTCATCTGAAAGATATGACATATAAAACAATAATCATGTCTCCAAGTTAAAAGGATGTAAACCAAGGTAGCGCAGCCCTCATTTAAAAAATTCCTCTCCCCCATAATAAAAAAAGACTTAAGAGTTCACCCTCCCACCCAAACCCCCTTTTCCCCACACAATGAAAGGTCTTCAGTTTAAGTAGTCCACAGCACATCCAAAGATGTTCTTTTGAACAAAATGCTACTCCATGGGACCTCCAGTTAGAGAGGCAGTGACACTGCACTGTGATAACAGCAAACAAATGTCTTTCCTACTGAAAGAAGTGTGCTTGTTCAGTGAAGACAATTCTCAGTTGCAAGACACATTTGTTTCCTTCCACTTCAGCAGAGGTCAGATACCAAGTATGCTCTCACTTTCATTCTCTCAGAAGCATTCTCTTGAGGCAGATCATGTGTTTCGAGTCCACATTTACGCAGAAAGAAGAAAGGGAAGGAATAATATAATGGTCCCAGGATTTGTAAGGCTAAACGTTTCAGAAGGTGCAATACCAGCATTTTAAAATAGTCTCTCGATCCAATAACCTTGTGATTATGGATCTGTGAAAGAAAAAAAAAAAAAAAAGAGCTATTTAATACTTCTGTGTATTATGCATGATTATGTCTCAGACATTAGTCCCTAGAGATTTTTTAAAGAACATATTGGTAAAGAAAACTGGGAGTTCTTAGGTACATTCTTGAGTTAGACTCCAGAATCTGTTTTACATAACCATTACATAATAAGGTCACAATTTCAGAAGGCTGGGACACCTGGAACTAGTCATATCCACTTAGCTCCACCGAACTGCAAGAGTGCAATATATGGACAGCCTTCTACTTTGCTTGTTTAACATAGATTTCTGATACTATGAAATAACACAATGTAAATATACTTGGACTTTATAAACTTTTAACTGTGAAGAGTTTAGCAAGAAGGTGTCCCCTTTCCACCTGCAGAACTTGCTTGAGATCAAACCATGAAAGACCATGGGTGAGCTTTGCCTCTTAGCTCTTATTTCTTGATTCTATTTTTCTTGAGAAGACCTTTCTTGAACAAATTCATTTATATAGCATCTCTTAAAGACTGTCTTCCTTACCTCTGCATTCATATTTAAGATCTGAGAAGAACACCATTTCTTGAGAGAAGACAAATAATCCTAGCCGACCACCAGCATAGGTTTTATCATAGATTGGTCCTGAGTCTGCCATGATTTTCTTCCCTTCATACATTACAACCCTGCAAAGAGAGAATAGGTCAGCCATCTTTGACAAGCTTCTATTAGGTTCATCTTTGCAGATATCCACTTTCCTTGTGATAATTGCTTAAGATAAAAGGATGAGGCTCACCTGATGTAACCAGTCTTTGGTCTATGGCTAAGACGCCATCTGTATGCAGTGAAGTCTTTCCAGCCTATGTGACGAGGGTCATGCCACAAAGTTCTCACCTACAAATGAAGATTTTTTTTTATTAACTAGAGGCCTGAGATAACATAGCCATTATTTTAATGTGAATGTGCCTTGACAATCATCATTATGTGTAGTAAAGGCTTAAAATAAGTCATTAGGCTTGGTAATGGGGTCTTTTGAAGTCAGCTGCATTTCAATTTGCTTTTAAATATGTAAATAGGAAACTACTGCACAATTCCAGAAACAATTGATTCACTGATGCTGGAAAGCCTGTCTGCAGCATGCAATCCTGATTTTGTACAATATTATGCATGATAGGGGATGATTGCCAAGTTCCTGTTCTTTGCCAGGAAGACTATGCCATTCTGATCAGCATGTACAGACCCCCTGTAAGCATCTAACTTGTTGGAAGAACAGCCTGCCTTACAGTGCAGAAGAGTAGGTTAAGTGCCACTCTCACCTGGCCAGGAGTGTTTCCTGTGTGCCACAGAGCATTACGAAGGTGTTCTCCTGGACCAGTGGTGGAATTCACAACTTTGATGGAGAGACCTGAGTAGCCTTGAGCTTTGGTTGGTGTGGAGTCCCAGTAAGACTGGGTGATCTGCTTCCACATGACAACATAGAAACGACTGCTAGATTGGTAGCCAAATACAAAGCCAGCATAATCATCATCCCTTTCTGTATTGATGAAGAAGGTGCCACTGAAGTCCACAGCATTGAATTCATCAAAACCTATGGGGGCATTAAATGAGTTTTAGGCATTGCTCTTTTGTGATTCTTAAACCACTCTAATATTTTCTCATGTTCTCCCCACCCCCCAGTCCCCCAAACCAAACAGTGTAATGCCTGTTAAGAGTTAAAATTTTCCCCTTACCCACTGCAAGGCCAGGGTCACAGTTGACTGTTTGAACCAGCTCTTTACCCTGGTGGCGAACAACCCAGTTTGGATCATTTTGGGATGTTCCTTTGGGATCCAGGGGAATCATCTGAAATCTTCGGAAATCAGTCTCACTAATATCCACGTTTTCAGGGCAGATATCATCAATGTCTGGCACACTGTCTTGGTCAAAGTCATCTTTGCAAGCATCTCCACGTCCATCACCTGCAGGGCAAGCAATTTTACTGTTATATCACCATTGTTTGCTTCTGAGTCTTACAACTTGGATTTAAAAATCTTAATTCAGATCTCTGACTGCCCAGGTACTGCTGACAGAGACACCACAGAAGCCACAACAGCTACTTTATGAATGCCATTTCACTCCAGCCTGATAAGTGACTTAGGAATAAGATGTGTTTGTGATTTTTTTTTTTTTACATTGCTCCTTATTCCTAAGAGTCATAAAAACAGTACAGACATTCTATTTTTGTTACTTGGAAATTTTGTCCAACCATAAATAGTGTGGAAAAAGGAAAAATTCGAACTATTGGAAGATACTTTTAAAATGTTACAATGATACTGGCCATCTTACCATCAGAATCAGCTTGATCTGGATTGGCAACCAATCTGCAGTTATCTTTGTCATCAGGGATACCATCATTGTCATCGTCATGGTCACAGGCATCACCTTTTCCATCCTTATCATGGTCAGCTTGATTGGCATTGGGCACATAGGGGCAGTTATCAAGATTATTTTGATGGCCATCTTCATCTATGTCCTGGTTGTTGTCACACTGATCACCTATACGGTCAGAATCAGTGTCTTCCTAAGAAAGGGAAGAAAATAAAGAACATTTTAAAAAGCCACTTAAAAAAAAAAAGTCTGAAATAGGAGTCTTAATAGCTAGAATTAATTGGGATTTCTGCTTGCTTTAGCAAGAGCTAAAATGAATGTTGTAAGGTATTAGGATTAATATACGCTTGCTTCAAGCTGCTTGTGCTAATGGCTTTTGGTCTGCTTTAGTGTTGCCCTGTTTTAGTTTGAATCCACATCAGCAGAAAGCAGTGTGGTCATCAGCTTCTCTTCTCCCTTCTGCCATGGGACTCTTCTGTCACTAGTTTACCATATTGGACAGAGGGTACTTTACCTCCCACCTTCTCTGGCAGTTCCCCAATTCCAAGGGATGGATAAGGGTAGGACTACTCTGTACCTAGCCTGTAGAGACTGTAACATTAAAATGTAGTCTACCAAGTCTTGCTTTTATAGCTTCCACACCATATCATAATTTTATCATAAAAGCCTATAGTGCTCTTCATGCCCCTTGATTCAGTCAAGCCAATTCCTGTAGTGGTCAAAGACTGCATGAATTGGCTTGCTGAACATGTATTTTAGCCAGTCATTTGCTTAGTCAGCTTCTGAAGTAAGAGAAACAATCCCTGAGGCTGCCTCAAGGTTTAGTCTAGTAGTCTTGTCAACACTAGTGGATGACCCTGGTGTTGGTGTAGGCAGAAAGCATACCGCACTGTTTGAATAGCTATTAATTCTGCTGTTTGAAATCTGGTATCACTGCTTCTAGAACTTGATTAAAAAAGTGGTCTCAAAACAATTAGAGTCTTATATTAAGATTTCAAAGTATTAAGAGAATACTTTGATTTACAAAGAGTTAAAGAGAAAGTGCCTGAAAGGATCTTCTGGCACTTTCCACCCTTAGGCCGGGAAGTAGTAAAGTGACAAAGACTCAGAAATTTTTGTATTATCTGTTTAAATCCTTCAAGTAATACTGCTTTTAGGCTAGATGACCATAGACTAGATTCCACTGATTTACAAAAGCTTTTCTAACCCTTCAAACATTCCAGTTATGTCTATTAAGCTATTAAAATTACAGCCTAGTACTTGACAGGGTGGCACAGGCTTTATCTACTTCTGCCTTCAAACATTTTTGAACCAGTGAGTTGTGCAACAGGCTGGATCCTCCTAGATTTTTATCAAGGGGGATTTTAGAAGTGTCAGAATAGAGAAAAGCAACCTGTACTGCCTTCAACTTGCTGGTAGAAAAGTTCTTTTAAAATGCAGCAGTTTTGAATTTAGGGACAAAGACTGAAAGCAACTTTGTCCCTAAGGGAACACAGAACTACAGGCTATGAGGAGGGTGGTTCCTACCTACCCAGATGGCATATAGTGCTCCCAGAAATTTCATATCTTCACTATGAGAATCACAACAACTGACAAACCTAAGAAGTGCTTAGGAGACGAGAACAGACAGTAGTCTCAGATCTTCACTAGACTTATTTTTCAGAAAATGCCTAGCAGCTTTTTGAACTGTGAGGGCACATTATTTGATGAAAGCACCATTTCTCAAATTAATAAGGATGACTTGTGACAAGTCAAATTTAAGCTGTAACTTGTTCAAATTTTATACAATACACAACATGCTATATTTTTTATAACACCAGTTGTCTATATAATGCAAATCCCCTACCTGATCAGGATTGTGTTCCAGTGGACAATTATCACACTGATCTCCAACACCATCCAAGTCTGTATCCCTCTGGTCTACATTGTAGACATATTGGCAGTTGTCCCTTTCATTAAGGACCCCTGCAAAATTAAAGGAGAGTTAATGAATAAAAGTCAGACTTCTAAATGCAGCAAAGAACTGTACAAAGCCACCACAGACTTCCTGATATATTTTTGAAAGCATTGAAACTAGACGTCTCACTAGCTCCGCCACACACTTCTATTCCTACTACGAGAGTAGAGCTAGAGTTTAACTGTGCCAAAATGCGTATATTTCAAAACAAATTTCCATTAGCTACAGCTATTAGTTATAACTGTTAGTTCAGTAGTCTTCATGTCCTGAAACCACTAGAGAACTTTTGTGTGTTCAGAGATGAAATTCTGGTAGGAAGTTAGTGGTACATTGGGTACAATTGGTCAACCTGCAATTAGAAAACCATCTAAATGAGTGATTAGAGGCCACCTACCATCTCCATCAATATCCACAGCACATGCATCTCCTTCTCCATTATTGTCAGTGTCAGTCTGATCAGGATTGTGATTGTAGGGGCAGTTATCACAGCGGTCACCAACATCATCCCTGTCATAGTCATACTGCTGTGGGTTGTAGATGAATGGACAGTTGTCCTACAAAAGCAAGAAAGAAGTCAAGCTTTAAAAAGAGTCAAATTAAAGCTTTAACCAGATTTTGCTTATGCTTGTAGCACTACATGAAAGAAGAAATGACAGGCAGAAGCATTCCAGTTTTAACTCTTTCCCCTATCTGCATAGTTAATGCATATCTAAAGGTTTCCAGTGCCAGCAGTTTCCTATGGTCCTCTCAAGATTAAGGTCAGAAGCTAGACCCAATCTTTAGGAAGGGGAAATGAGAAAGCTACATTCTCAAAAGTTGTTCTTTTCTGTTGTCTTACCCGGTCATCAGGAATACCATCATCGTCATCATCATTGTCACAGGCATCACCAATCCCATCCTTATCATAGTCTTCCTGCCCAGAGTTGGGCAGATTAGGGCAGTTATCCTGGAAAGGAGAAAGTACACCGATGTGTTTACTGCTGGCATAATTACAATAGGGATTTTAGCAGGTAAGATCTAGTCATTAGGCAAAATCATAATACCTCAATCAGGTAGGTGTTATCTTACTGTAATTCTCTCAATTTTAGGTAGTCATTTCTGTGAGGGTAAGTCTTGAAAAGCTACAGTTCAAATAATTTTTAGAACAAAGTTTTGGCTGCTTTTGAGAATATTACTCTCTTTCCCTGGGGATAGATGTCTGTCAGAGCAAAGCTGGTATAGATATAGCCTAAATTAGAATATTCCCAGAATTTTTATAACATAATTGTGTCAGGCTTCATTTTTTTCCATATTGCAGGAATATCTAAAGCAACAGGAAAAGGTTCTTAACAATACCTTGACAGTGGTATCCCTACATGGAGGGGTATTTTACCAGTTTTCTTTGTAAAGAGGATAGTTTAAGAGCTCTAACTAAAGACTTGCTTACACCTCAAACCTAACATATTTGTATATTTCTCAGATAGGCTGTTTTAATGGTAGATGGGAAAACAGGATAAACTTACTTTTTTACAGTGGTAAGTGGCATTGGCAACACAAACAAGGTTCTCATTTGGCCATCCATCCAAGTCAGTATCTTCTCCACAGATGATGCCGTTGCCAGCATAGCCTGGTTTACATTCACAGCGATACATAGGGTCACTGAAGTGGCCAAGGTAATTGCATTTAGCGTTCTTGTTGCAGTCATGTGTTCCATCTGTGCATGGATTACGTGGCTTGCAGACCTAGAAGACCACACAGAAGTTAAATCCACTGGAAACATATTTTTCTTCCTCATTTTTCTCCAAAGATTCAAATAAAACATGGAGAATACATGCTTATTTTGACCAGAGATCCTTCAATCAGGAAGACAAAAAAACCCCAAAAAACCCAAAAGAGTCCTCATACATTACTTTCTTCCACCCGCCAACTCCAGTAGCAGTCTTAACACTGATTATTTTTCTTGTTCAAACCTTATTTATTTTCAAATGGAACCAAGCCCTAAAATATCTCTAAGGCATGTCTTGTTGGATCATAAGTGAAGACTGATTAAATTACTCTCCTCAGATTATGTATGACGTCTGAACCCTTCGTGACTGAGAAAGGCAATAATTTTTAAAACTCATTTTAAACTCAGTAGAAACTGCGTAATGGTCCTCCTGTTCCGAATCACAGAGGGTGGGGTTTTATTAAGTGTACCAAGTCCTCCTTCCCTGAAATGCGTACATCCTCTCTGTTTAGAAACTGAGATTTCATAACCCAGAACAGTTCTCACATTGACAATACCTGTTTGTTAGCCATGGCATCCTCAACACTGCGACCAAATGGCTGTGTCCCAGTGAAACGTGGCGGACAAGGCAGACAGTTGTACCCAGGTTCAGTATTCTCACACCTGTGCACTCCATTGAAGACAAAACAGGCATCAGGAACCTCTTTGCACTGAAATATAAGTTTGAGACAACAACAGTTAGCATTATAAACCACTGGGATTTTATTCTGCCTTCCATTTTCTTTCACTCCCTTTCAAGGAGCAAACTCTAGTCTTCTTACCTCATCAATATCTTGACAGTGGACACCATCACCATGGTAGCCAGCAGGACAGGCACCACACTTCCAGGAACCATCAGGGGAGCTGGTACACGTTGTCCCCGCAAAGCAGGGATTAGACAGACACCCATCTGAGAAACAAATGAGAAAGTGTCAAGATGAGGAACACTTACCATATTGCTACAGTATTTGGCCAATATGCTGGTCTAAAGTTCTAGTACTTGTGTTTTACAAACTTATGTCAAATTTTTTTAATCAGTATTTTCAAAATTGTCCACAACCTTCAGATGTTTATGGGAAAATGGATACTCACCAACAGGACAGTCCTGTTTGTTGCAGACCTGAGTCCCTCTAGCTTCACCTACGCAAGTCTTCCCACCATACTGAGGCTCAGGATTATTGCAGAGACGGCTACGTTTTTGAAGTCCTCCTCCACATGTCACTGTACAAGCATCCCATGGAGACCATGGTCCCCAGTTGCCATTAACTAAAGGGAGATAGAAGACAGGTCTAGCTTCAAATTCAGTGGTGCAGCAAGTTTCTACTTAACTAAGGACTATTACACTTCTGTAGCAAGAGCACTTCAGACATTGTTCAAACATAAATGACAGAAGTAATGGACTCTGTGGAAGAGCCACAGAAAACAGTTTAGTTTTATCTGAAACTAACGTGTGAGGTTTTACCTAGCCCACCTCTAACTTTAAAGAGAGAAAAGATGACTAGATTATATAGCAACCACTCAGGAAGTTCACCATTTAAGCTACTGAATAGTAGTTACCAACTGGTCACACTTACTTGGGCAAGGATCTTTCTGGCAGGATTTGTTTTCTCTTGCCTCACCCTCACAAGGTTTGCCATTCAGCTGTGGTACTGGAGAGTTGCAGAGACGAATTCTAGTAATGATGCCCGTGCCACAAGTGACAGAACATGATGACCATGGTGACCAGTGACTCCAGCCACCATCCTGTTTAACTACAAGAGAGAGGAATATCTGTTATTAACAGTTTCTGAAGAACAGACTTGAGCTGCACAGCACCTAGGACACAGCCAGTACCAGAACTGTACCAAAGATTCCATATATATTGGATAGCCTCACCACCATCATGGATCAAGTTGTTCTGTTACTAGAGAAGTTGCATACCTAAACTGGCCTCAAATTTCATCCTGGGAGCAATGCCCAAACATGCCTATTTACTGCCTTAACTATCTGCTCCACTTTACCTGATTAATATAAGTCCTGAAGTTAGAAGCCAATGCTCCGTCCCAGTGACAGAGAGACATGGTAATCTTTGCTGTTAACATTAAGCCAATGAAAGTGGCCTATGTTTTATTACTGGTGCAAGGAGAATATGTACTTACATCTCTTATCGCACTCCTGAAGGTGGCAAGTTCGAGTCTGTACAGAAGACCCTTCACAGCGGTTATTGAGACTGTCACAGGATCGCCCTCTCTGCTGAATCCCATTCCCACAGGTCACAGAACATGAAGTCCATTCAGACCAAGGCGACCATCCATCATCTGCATAGTCGCTAGCTGCAAGGGGAGACAGCTCTGAATAAGACTCCAGGTACATGTTTTTCCATAGTCTTTTCTCCCACCCCTCTCTCCACAAAAAACCCCCCACAATTGTCCTCAAAAGCCATGTGCATCTTCCTCTCTTGTACAAGATAAAGGCCATGAACTCAGATGTTTTCGTGCTCATATGCATCACTTAAGCAATTAATCTCAAAGAAGCATCAGGCTAACCTTACTCCAGTGGTGCAGGGTTATATCCAGCTGTGATATACTTTAGAGCAGCCTGTGTCTAGCTAGATGAAGCCAGCTGCTATAGAAGCGTGAAGGTATTGAATACTTACGCCAGCATCGGGGGCAGCACTCCCCATCAGGCACAGTGGCATTGGAACAAGGCATGAGCGGACAGGACACTTTCCGGCATATAGTGGCAGAGTTCTACAAAGAATTGAGAACTGTCATAAGCAAGTGGAACATGAACAATGTCTGGAGTCTGGTTAAATGATAAAGAGATCTTTTCTGCAATGCTTAAAGACTCAATAGCACATCTAAAGCAGAGACTGTTGTATTTAGGGCTAATACAACCTAAGGGTATTCCCAGGTATTTTTAGCCAAATATTCTCATTTCCATTCTCACCCATTATTTTTCAGTCAGGAGTGGAAGTATTTTGGTTTTGCAGAAGTTGATCAAGAGTAGCCACCAGATGCTGGCTAGAGTAAAAGACTATCACGTGACACCCAAAGTATAAGGTCAGACTTAAGAAACAAGAATGAGAAGCCAACTTTCAGTTAATATGGATTTAAGCTGATTATATGGTAAAGATAAAATGAGTTTAGTGGACTCTGCTCAAGACCCATTAAATCTATAACTTATACTTAGCAGTCTTTGATCTTTAAGCCAAGCAGGCAGGATAAGAACACCCACCTCCAACCTCAATGAGAGCTAAAGGGCAGCCTGTAGTTTTGCTTCTTGAAGGTAGCAGCATGGTGAGAAGAATGCTCTCACGATTACTATTTTTATCTCCCCAAGCAAATGACTACATTAAGGCACTTACAGCTAACACTGAGTAAGAGAGTTGGTAGGAAAGAGGCAAATGCAGAAGACACAGTATCGTTTGCTGACAAGACAAAAGAGGTAGAGACCTATAGAAGCAGATGGTGAGGCACTTTGGATTGCACATGTACAAATACTCTGACTTTAGTTTCTAAACAGCAGCAGGCTAGTTAACCCACTCTTTGGTAGACTGTATTCCAAGATACTTTCACTAAGATATACTTATGGTTAAAGGGAGAAAGCAAAGAGTTTAAAGAAACTCTGAAACTGTATGTTTTGGCGTAGTTTTACAGCATTCCACAGAAAGCAGAACGCAAAGCATGAGTATCTTGCCAGGTGATCCTGAGATTTAAACAGCTAAACTGAAATCTGAAAGGGATTGCTGTTTTGTATAATCTGTAACAGCTAATGGGACACAGCTAGAAACATTAGTTAGATAACAAATTTACAGGGTTTTTCTGTAAGAGCCGTTACTGAATGTCTTTTCCTACTAAGCCAGCAGGAGGTTCAGTGAGGACAGAAGGTGGAGCAAAGCTGATACAGTACTATAAATTTGACTTGATGCTGACTTTTAGTTTACTCATGGATTTATGTAAAGAATACAAGCATTCCCCAAATTAAGGAACTAACAGCTGTTAACGCACTTTATCAGAGTGAGGTTTTTGTATAATTTTCTAAAATACTGCTGTTGTAACACTGGATGAAAGTTGCCTTTATACGAGAGATCTAGTAGGGTGAAATAAACTGAATAATTCTCTGGCTGCTGTAGCATGCCCAGTTCTGTGTAGGAGTCACTCTTTCTAACAAAGAATGTAATTTAGAAATACCTGTTATTTTCAACTCATGAATTTATATACAGAGGACTTATGAATGTGAGGAATCTTACCTGGCAGGTACATTCAGTGCAGCTGTCAATAGTCCACTCTTCTTTATTTTTGTGCAAGATTCCATTATGAATGCATACTCCAGGAGTGATCTGGACCACTTTGGCAATGAGTTCATTTTCTTCGGTCTTGGCAGGGGAGAGAAGCAGAAAGAAGATATTTAGAAGTTAATACAGAAAACACCCTTTTCCACAAGAGTGACACAGTAAGGTTATTACCATTTATCCAGGCTCTCAAAGGGCATGTTATAACTCATTCATTAAATGCCAGTTAATGAAAGGTACCATGAATTTAACCAACACTCACCACTTTGCGAACTCTGTCTTGAAGCGTTGTAACCATGGACCGGAGCCCTTGCAGTTCCACAAACATGTTTGTTAGTTCATCACAGGAAAAACCACAGACTGCTTGGATGTCCTTTGTTTTATGGCCAATGTAATTAGTGCGGATAGCTGGGCTGGAACCATTGATGGGGTTGTCCAAAGTAATGATGGCACTAGTGGCTATGAGACAAAAACACACATAAAGTAAATGCATTTTTCGCCACGTGTATTTATCATTCCAGGGTAACACCTGCTAAACAGCTGCCACCAGATTCACTGGGATGCCTGCAGAAATATAAACTTATTTCTTATGCAATGTGGATTTGCACATCAGCATACTTCTGAGTTCTGTTTCAACTTGTCTTTCCAATGTAATGAGAAATCTTATTTTTAATAGGTCATTGGATTCAGAAGATTGCAAACTTACAGCTGGAGCAGCCTTTGTTCCTCAGGATAGTTTCCAGAGTTGTTCCAAACACAAACCGCACATTCTGCAGCAGTCCCTGTGGACAGAGGAAGAATTACAGCTACTTGCGACTGCGAGGCAAAGAAGTACAGCTGGCATGGAGAGAGCTTGTAGGCACTTAAGGTCACATAAGATCATTGAAAGTAATTTCATGACAGACAGATGGCAAAGTGAAACAGGTTGCTTTATTCTCTTTAGTGACAGCCATGCTTCCTAACATTCTCTTCCTTGACCACAAGGACCTGGTAACTCTCTAGGCAGGAAGGAATAAACCCGTGAATTTCTGAATCTTGTAGAAGAAGCGGAGAAATGAAGCTACAACTACCCATTTGGAAGCTTCAGTGCCTTCTTATTGCTGCCAGAAGTTATATCCCTGCAAACCTAATGCTTCACTCTTCAAATTCCATTATTAAATTTTAGCAGATTTAGAGGTGGTCACTATCAGATATACACAAACTAGTCAGTGGTGGAACCCTTTCTCCCTGTTATCCATGGCTTTGTAGTTATTTTAGGCTAGCCAAGTAGCTAATTGCATCTTTAAGGCAGATGACTGAAAATACTGGCAAAAACTTAAGTGAAAGTCTTACCTGGAAGTTGTCATTGACTCCCCCTTTGGCAATACGGAGCCTGGCACTGCTGGCCAGGTCCCTAGTGAAGATGTTCTGGATGGGGATGTCCAGTTCAGCATTCTCCATTTTCTCACACCCCACGTAGAGCTGAGCCCGGTCCTCCTGCACAAACAGGGTGATATTCTTCCAATGTCCTGTGGCTAGCAAGGCATCCTCTACTGACACTACTTGCTGCTTGCCATCACCAGAAAGGCTCAGGTCCAGGGTGCCTGCCTTGCCATTTGAAACTAGACTGAAGACATGACCAGAGCCATCTTTCTGTTCCACAGACAGCAGTGTGCCTCTACTCTTCTTGGCTTGCCGGAGGGTGGCCAGGAGGATGAAGCCCTTCTCAGCATGGATGGCATCTAATAAGTCTTGGAACTTGGAGTCAGGGACAGCGGGGATGCGACTGGCATCTTCAATGCGGTAAGCAGGGCTGGAGGATTCGGGTCCCTTCACCAGGTGTACCCCGGGTGCCCGGCGCCCAGCTCCCTTCCGAATGAAGCCAATGAGTTCAAAGAGGTCGAAGACACTGTTATCATCACTCCCGGACTCTGCAGAGAGATCAGAACAAGCATTATGAGCAAGGGACAAGAAGAGGCTGAGTAGGTGTCCATCTCCCAGGACTGCCCAACACGCTGGCTCGTGGTGCCTATAGTGCAAGGCACAGCATCTCCCGGCAGAGCTCCGATGGCACGGCAGCCCCTCCGGGAGCGCTACGTGCGCTGTCTTGTACAGCAGCCAGTCAGCACAAGTGTGCCGGGTACCTGCTGACTGACTGACAAAGGTAGCGGCCGTGCTGGCACCTCATTAGACTCTAGCAGAGGAGAAATGGACAGCAGAAGCCCAAGCGGCAATATTTCTATGCTAGGATACAGCAAAGTGAGCTTGCTTAGTCCAGCTGTGGCTTCTCTGTGGCACCATGATTGGCAGCCTACTGCCCCGTTCCCTCTTCAGCCAGTTCCTACACCATGTTCCCCCGTTCCTCTACCCAGTGCAGCGATACACATGCTACACACTCAAGTCCTGGAGACTGCATTTCCACTTCTGAAGGTTACACAAACTCCACACCAGAGAAAGTTTCCCGTTCCCAGCTAGCTGATGCTCAGGTTAAAAAGTTTTTGTTCATTGAAAGCTTTGGGAGCTCTTCGCCGTCGAGCGCAATTTCGGCTGTCTACAGAGACACTAAGAAGTGTTTTCTTTCCCCTCCCCGCCCCTTCCCGGACTGCTCCGAGTACCAGCACAGAGCTGCTCTTACCTGCAGAGCGCCTGGCCTCCGATACGCCGAGCGTGAGGAGGAGGAGGAGAACAGCCGCCGGCCCCATGGCAAAGGTCTGTCTGAACCAGCCTGGGGACAGGCACAAGGAAGAAGGTCACCGCGCTGCCGTCGCACCCTGGAGGGAACGAAATAACTAACACTGTACTGCAGCCGAGACCCTCCGGTAGTGGCTCTGTTTAATGAACAAAATGACTAACGCCACTTCAGCCGGGAATTTCCCATGTCCCCCAAATTTCAGGTAAGAGGAAAACTTTTAAAGGTTAAAAAGGTAGGTTCTCTACGTCATGTCATACTCTGTATGACCAAGAGTGACTTGGGTGTGTGAAACGGCTTTGAAGTAATCAAATTCCAAAAATGGTTAATTCCTCTGCATTCCACAGCCTTTGTATGCTTGGCATGTGCTCCTGTGGAAAGCTGAGTGTCAGTGAACGAGAAGGAAGGATCTCAGGCGATTGCGTGTGTGGTGAGGGAAAATTGGAGTGAGCTTGGCAACCCTGAGCAGTGACTGAGTTGGACTCTAAACTGAACTGTGTAAAGCGCACCAGGCAACCGGACTGGCTAATGTCTGAGGAGGCATTACTGCTCTACAGATTATCCCAGGAAATGACTTGGGAAATTCTTGCCCCAAAGAATGAGATAGCTGCAGAACTGTGTATATTAGGGTAAAGCTAAAATGATCGTCTGCCCTTTTAACTTACGAGACAGAGTATGCCATCTGAAGTAGGCCTCTTTATTGTTTAATGATTCATAGACGGGAAACGAGTGTCTCAAGATAAAAAACCGAGGGAGAAGAGAGATGATGCTGACCATGAGAGACCTGCCAGGGGAAAAAAAACCCCAACCAAACAGCAAGAGAGAGAGCAAGTTAACTGACTGCCACGACCTGGACAGGTTTAGTTGACAGGTAGTTGTAATTCTTAGTGGTCGGCACACTGCGCCCTTTATATACCAGTGAGTTTCTCTGACAGATTGTCTCGTGAAAACCAAAGGGGCTGCTGCTCATGTTAGCTTGGGTCTTAGAGCCTGGGGTGTTATGATCAAGCTTTTTTTCATGTGGTAGTAAGTCAAGCCAAGGTCAGATTTGAAAGTGAGTGAGAGAACCTCAAAAGTGTTTTTATATTGAGGAGACTGGGGCCCACAGCCAGGAACCATCCACTTCAAAATGAAAAATAATGTCCAAAATTTATCTTTTTTTTTTTTCATCCAAAGGTGTGTGGATGAATCAGTAATCTTTTGAATACTCTTGCTTGATGGGTATTGTGAGATTTTGTAATTTGGACCCATCTTTAAATTTTAAAGAATGCCTTTAAAACTTGAATTCAACTTTGAACTATCTGATTACACCAGAAGTACACCACAATGACTGAGGTCAAAATCTGACCATTAATTTCAACACGGCTTATACTTCTAGGTTCAAATTTGTAGCCTTCTGGGGAGCTGCTACCAATTTACACCGTTACACCAGCTGTCGCTTAGCTCTGCTCTAGTAGGCAAGAGATGACTGACTTGTTGAAACATTTTTAGTGGAATGTACCTGTTGCCATTTGGATGTGTTCAAGAATGTGAGCTCTGTTAAAACTGGTAGCCAGGTCTTGGGAGCGCCTGGATGTTTCATGTGATTAATCTGTCATACACTCCCTTGCCACGCATCCTGGAGTCACATCCTTTTCCTTACTTGAGTTCAGGATCCTTTTATATTTTCATTGAATATTCATTGCAGAATATATTTACAAAGGTTCTTAATATTGCTTCATTTGAGACTGTAAAAAAAGTAGTTGTAAAAAAGTGATGGATATACAGTATTTGGAAGAACATCGATAACAGTTTCACTTCTCTGAGTGTCTGTGTAGTCTCACTCCAGTGTAGTTATTGTCTCAGACTTAGTTAATATGTCCGTGATACCCTCAGAATTTGAATAATTAATGTACATTGCAGTATCATTAATTTAATTGGTGATATGCATGGAATTAATTTGGACTTTTGCAGTTACTGTACACAGAATAATTTTGCTTACTGCATAAAGCCTTCAGCGTAAAATGTCAGAGCTTTTTATAAGCCCTTTATTGACTTGAAGAAACAATAATTCTCAGTGGGAGGGGTGGGTCTGAAGTCTTGATAAGAGCATGTTTTTTGAAGTGCCAATGTTGGAAACAAAAACTGAGGAAATGTAGAGCAGAATCTTCAACTTATCTGAGCTCTGTAATAGCTCACATTTTATACTAGTTGAGATTATTTTGCTCCCTTCTTGCAATCAGTATCCTCCTTCTCAGCAGAAAACTGAAGAGCAAAGTGAATGTTATACCATACCGTACCATACCATAGAGTGTTTCACGTCCATGAACATGATGGTCAAGTACAAGAAAGAATACCAGATCTGCTATGATAACAATAGCTTTTTTTTTTTTTTTTTTTTTTTTTTTTTTTTTTTTTAAAAAAAAAAGTCAATGTGGTTTCAGGTATGGTTTGATTCTAGTGCAAACCACAAAGAAATACAAAGTAAGACCCTCTGTCTAGAATCTCTTTATAATATTCCCTAGCACACAGAAGGAGAATTTTTTTCTTTAATGTTACATAAATAGAAAAAGGAATCTTAATAACCTATGCTGAAACTGCAATTTGGGGGTAATAAGACAGACAATGTACAATGGAATGATGCTACTGAAATGCATAGTATTAAAATAATTCACACCAGTTTATCTGATATGTTTTTATAAAGGTGTAAAGTATATGAATATAAATGTATAAATATACAAAATATCAACTTCATGGCACAGCACTGAAGATACAGACAACTGAGTTATTTATTGTTATTATCATTTTGTAATTTAGCAAAGATCTAGAAAGTTATTATGATGCACAAAACTTTTGGTTTTGGTGGAATTCATTTTGCCTACCATCTGAAAGGTAGACTTTTAGTCCAGGTGTGCTGCTTA
Source organism: Athene cunicularia (assembly GCF_003259725.1). Lineage (NCBI taxonomy): Eukaryota > Metazoa > Chordata > Aves > Strigiformes > Strigidae > Athene > Athene cunicularia. The sequence continues at coordinate 35,388,147 of NW_020799101.1, read as the reverse complement.
GGTCCTTTCTCTGTCAGATAGAGTCTTCAGAAGATCTCATTTATTTTTAGGATGATATGAATCCTCCCAGAGGTGCTCTGTGTTTCCTAAAGAAGCAGCTAACTCATTTAGTTTTAGTGACTGAAGTCAGTTAAGACTTTCTGTGGCATATCCTCTGTTGGCATTTATCGTGCTATCAGTAAGGAAGCTAATGGTTAGTTCCTAGAGGAGATAGATGTTTGTTGGAGGAGGGCATATGTGAATGCAGGGCATAATCCTTCCCCTCAGGTGTGGAATTGTTGTTTGGCAAATCTCTGTCATGTCTGTGAAAGAGTCACTCTACATAAACTACAGTTAAAAAATGTTGGTGCATATGTGCTTGACAAGGACACCCTGCTTATCAGTGTTCTGGTTTTGCAGGCATACATAGTCATAAGGTTTGCATAAGGCAAACCATGGCTATAAACTGCCTGCATACTCACATCAGGTTGGGTATTTTTTGTCTTTGAAGTTCTTGCATCGAATGCAGACCTGTTCCCATATAAAAAAAAATGTGTGGGAAATTGCAATGTCTGATTAATGGATAGCTAGTTTACTGAGCTGAGCCTTAACCCTTTAATAAGCAGAGATATTTGTTGCTCCATTTCTTCTGATTTATAATGGGTGTGCAGCTCATTTGTTTCCTATTAGTCAGATTTTGGGGTTGGCAAAAGGTACTCCAATTTGATGAGAAGAATGTATTTTAAAGGAATTAACTGTAGTGATAGGGTTTTCTTACAGGAGTCGCATACAGTTTTGTACTACTGTAATGCTAGTGAAGTAGTGAACTAGAACTAAAGAACTGAAAATGTGAAGCCATTCAATAATTTTTAAGCCTTTTTTTCTCTAGAAGGAAAAGAACATTTGTTCTTAAGAAACAGCTAAAATTTGCAGTGGGAAGGAAAAGACACACCCCACCCCCCCTCTATTTCTGAAACTAAAATCGTTTACTGTACTTCAAAGTTCAAGTAGGTTTCCTTTGTCTATGGCGGAATAAAGAAGAAAAACCCTAGTATTCCCTATCAAAAGGCTTTTTCATGTACTTCCTTTGTCAGCAGTGGATCAAAGGTAACCTTAGATATAGGCACCTAGTTTCAGCCTCAGTAAGGTATTTCTAGTCAGTGAATCATTAGAGCATGTATTCAAATTCAAACTCATGGCAGAGTTTTCTTGGTTTTCATTAGAATTCAAAGCATACTTGTGGACATGTGTTTTCAAATGTTTTACTCAGCAGAGGTGAGCATAAGTACATATGTTTGTACATTTATATACTGGGACCTTTGATCCCATGAAGTGAATGAAAGCTGCTCGTTTCCATCCGTTAGCAGTCTGTGTCCCAGTGTGTTTTTCTGTGTTGTAAATAAGCAGCTGCAGAGCTTATATTCCTCTCAAGATAATCACAGATGAAGTAAAAAAGAGCCTGAAGTTTATGTTCTACTATCAAACAGAGCATCTCTCGTCTCCAGCATTAACTTCATATTACACAATCAGGCAAGACTTGATTATACACAAGACAGAACATATACATTTTACCACAACATGAAACCACATTTGAACAAAATACCATGTCATATACAAATCTTTACTCTGTTACTTTCTTCTTTTAATTAGGCAGAAGCAATCAATTATTCATGGGCCTAACAGAGCACTCCTAATAATGACATTACTTAATATTGCATAATATCTTTTAAGCATCAGGGAAAAAGGCATTGAAAGATCTGTGCAATACATGGCTGGGTGTTGCTGGCAGTCACGTGGTAGAGAAAGTGAATAACATGTATATTAAAAAAGGACTGTGCTGTCATTACACAACTTGAAAGATATGCGTTTAAAATAACTAAGAGTTGTGATGAATAAACAGTAATGTGCTCCTGAGAAGGAAGATTAACTTTGTGCTAGGAAGTGATGTGCCTGGGAGCTTCTTAAAGGCCAGTTGCTTAAAATGTAGTGTCTAGAATGGACTGAAATATAAAAAGTAGAAAGCCTGTTTTGTAATTTCCAAAGTTCCTCTCCATGTTATTACAACATATGTAGCTGTCCACTTTTTTCTCCTTCCACAAAAACTGATAGAGCATCCTATATTGCAGTTTATCTGTGTTATGAGCTTGGATAAGGCAAATGCTAAACTTCACTGTTGAGCTGTAAAAGAAAAAGTACTGGCATTTAGTCATTCCCTTATTCTGCACGAGTATCTGCAGCAGTTTGACGCAGCAACTGTTGCACAATGTGCACATACAGAGCAACAGTAGACACTTTAGGACAAATGCAGACTGGAAGAGATTCTGTTTCATGTTGAGGAAGGAGTCTGAGTAACAAAATTGCCTGGTATAGTTATTTGCAGGCTTTTATTACAAACAATGCCTCGGGGGCAGGGAAGTTAGATGTCTTGCCAAGAGATTATTTTGAGCAAATAAAATGATCTATGAAGTTTATGACTAAGAGTCCTTGACACACCCCAGTTGAAACTCCCATGCAGTCTGCTACGTAATGGAACTGCAAGCTGCATAATGTACATACATGAGATGAAAATTAAATAGACAATATGGGCACATTTCTTGCAATTTCAGACTGTGTCTAGGCTTTTCTTTATCTCAGAGCTCGTAACAGCAGTATTGAATCCTGCAAGGCCTTTCTCATTCCTGTAATTTTTAGATACATTGTTAGCCCTGTTGACTTGCTTACATGAACAAGGACTACTGGTGTGAATAATATTCTTCAGGATCAGGTTCTCACACTGCTTTATTAGAAATGCAGCTTGCTGTCACTCACGCCTTCTAAATTCAGGTCACATATAGCATAATACCTGTAGCAATTACAGTCATCTCGGAAACTCTGTCACATCGCTATTGGGAATGGGAGGAAATTTTGAGAAAGTTGTCTTTGCAGTTTGATACCATAGTGTTGCCTAGTTGCCCAGCACGTGGAGTAGAGTAGGCTCTTCTGGAGAGAGTCATCCAGGAGATAAACAGGTGTGATGTGTTGCACATACCTCCCTTTCTCCCCTGAAAAAAATAATACTAATCTTTCCCACTTTCCAGCCATCTCTACATTCACTGAAGCAAAATTTCTTAGAATATCTGAAGTAGGATAATCTGGCAATTCCCAGTAACTTTAGAGAAACCAGATCATTTGATCTTTACTGAGGAAAAGTTCGTATGGCCCTTTTGAGGTTAACGACTTGGTCTATAAAAAAGAACTAAAGCACAAGCACTGCTCTACGACAGTTCTGCCTAGGGACACTTTCACTCAGTTTTAGGGAACTCCTCTAAGAAATGACTATGGGACATGTGGGCAGTTCACCACCTAGCATATTCTTTTGTAGCCTTCCTTTGTTAGCAAGCACCTCAGTCTAATGAACACTGCAGTGGAAATAGTTGCTAGGACCTGAGAACATAGACATCCAAACCACTTGGATTTAAATGGAGGTAGTAGGGGAAGATTTTTTTTTTTTTTTGCCTAATTTTGTAAGTGAGGCATATGTGATCATGCTCTATGTCTTGCTGTATCTGTGTAACAGACTGCTCTGTCCCTCCCACCTGATAACTTTAAATCTGTTTTCAAACACATTCAAACTAATTTGAAAGAGGAGCCGACATCTTAAGGAAGTTCTAACAAGTCATATAAACATAGACAGCTGGGTAAAGAAAGACAACCCAAATTAGACAGGTAAAGGTGTCAGTCAGCTGCTTATATGAATCAGTCAGTCTGTGTGGCCAGTCAGCTGCTCCATCCATGCTTTTCATTTGCGAGCACTCTTAACCAGCCCCTATGTTTGCTTCTTTGTTCCAAGACAGTATGCAGATGAAGTAAGTAGGGAACTGAGGAGATAAAGTAGACAGATGAGGCTCAGAGCAGAGAGCGCTAGGTGAGATGAGAAGATAGACAACATGACATACAGGTACAAAGGAACCCAAACTACTAGTTATTTTTGTAAAAATTCTGTGTTGTAGACAGTATTCTAGAATGATAGCAGCAATATGAGGGAAAAGAATAGAAAAATGGCATTGAGATCTCAGATGATTGTCTGTCTAATCCAAGTCTTCTACAATAAACCAGGATCAAGTAGAGCAGACCATCCCAAAGGAATAATTGCCCAACCTGTCTTTGTAAACCTTTTGTTCAATAAAATTCCACAGCTTCCCCATGCAGTTTGCTTACACCTCTCTACTTGGAGAGGTGCTTTCATAATACAGTTTCTTTTATTGTAAATTACTCTGATTTCTTCTTGTCCTTCCTTCAGTGGACATAGAGAGATTGGTTACTGTCCCTTTACAAGCAATCTTTCATGCATGAAAGCCTGCTATGATGTCTTTCCTCTGTCTTTTAGACTAAACAAACCCAATTTCTTCACAGGTCATATTTTCTGAACCTCATCTTCTCCACCTTGGAATTTATCCAGTTTTTCTTTAGCTTTTTGAAAAGCATGGTAACCCAAACTTATGCAATGCAGTGTCCCAACTGAAGCCTCAGTAAGACTTAGTGATGAAAAATAATTACTATATTTTATATAGAATATTCCTGGTGGCATATGCTGGCATGCCAGTAGTCTACTTTTTCTTTAATTTTATTTTTGCCAACAGTGTCGTGTCATTAATCTGTATTCTGCCTGTGGTTTAATACAGGCCTCAAGTCCTGTCAATGTTTTTTGTTGTCATGCCAGTTATTTCCACATCGTATTTGATGTCTGCTTCCTAAGTACAGGACTTGGTCTTCACTGTGATGAATTTCACCCTAGCTGTTTTGCATACAAGACTGTTTGCAGGGTAGAACTCTTTGTATCTGAGCATGGTTTTAGCCAACTTTGCCAAGGTACGTGAAGACCAAGAATCTGATATACCTGCACTGAGCAAGCCAGGAGAGCTTATCTTCTGTTTGGATATTATTATCAGTATTACAGCATTAATTACAGAAGTATTCAAGAATATTCTTTAAATATTTGTAGAGAGTTATATTATTCAGTTCCAGGGGTGGAAATTAGACACACGAAGGTTTTGACAGTAACATTTTCAAAAACAGCCAGTGCAAGTTCTGTGTTCCCGCAAAACAGCCTTAGATGTATCAGCCAAATGTAAGCAGTTTGCTTCCTAAGAATAAGCCTGATTTCCCGCAGTGGTGAAGGCATCCAAACTTGAAGGCTGTTTGGAAAATTTTGACCAGAGGAACCTATCTAAAAACATCAAGCCAAGGCAGAAATTGGAATGTAATTTGAGTGTCTGTATCTACGAGTACACGCTATCTTATGTCTTGGCAAAGGTCTGAAGTAAAATATACAGCCTTGCAGCTATGCTTATTAATTCAGGCACGGCACTAACCGGCAGTGTCTCTATACCACAGCTGGTGCATGTCTAGCTGGCTCAGTCTATGAGTGGAGTTAACGCAAGTTCTCCATTGTCCATTTACGCAAACACTGCATCTTTGTTTTCAGTCTTACTCTCAGTGGATAGATGAAGCACTGTACTGCCTCACGCTGGCAGCCCAGCATTTTTCACGGGCACTAAAAGTCAAGATTTGAGAATACCAACTGCAGTTTTCTCCTAGAAGCTTTTACTTACCTGAAGTTTCCCTGTACAGAGTGGTGCTAATGCAGAGATACTCCTATAGATTGCTAACCGTTGCACGCATATGTGCACATCCTGTATCCTTGTTCACATTCTCAGGAATGTACAGATATAAAAGACATTGCTCTTGATCCAAAGTGCCTATCCTTTTTGGATATGTTTAGTCTATCTTTCTTCTTTTCTCTCTCATCACTAAATTTATGTATTGAGAAACAACTGTAGGCACCGTGTAAATTCCAGTATATGTATTTTCCTCTTATGGCCCTTATGACAAATATACTCCATATGCTAAGAGTCCTAACAAAACCAAATGCTGGTTTTGTGGCTGTGAACAACTTTTTTCGCCATGCTAAACAGAATATTATTTAACACACAGATGCAAGAAAACCAGAACTTCTAAAACATATTTCAGAACATGAACAATAATCACAAAGGAGGGATAAAGTACAGCCTCCAATCAGTGCAGAAACATAAGTAGATAAAGTATGTATATATTGCATTTAATAAAGTATGTATCCTCAGGGTGAGATAAACAGAGTATTTCTTCTTTTTGATTAAAACAGACAAAAAAGATTAAAATCAGGAAGACATTTTGTTTCTGGGGTTAATATATCTGTGAGTAGCTCTTCAGTTCATCATATACTAGAAATTGCCCCTGTATTGCTGAATAAATCAGCCTGTGTTGCTTTGTCTTTGACAAGATGTTTATTTCTGAGCCAGTGATACTCCATACAAAATAGCCACTCTATGAACAAGTAGGAAGTCATGTTTAATCAGAGCGTTCAGGAGACAGAAACTAAAAAGGCAGTGGAATGTGTGATTGGCATGAAAAAGTAGGCATTTTCCTTTGCACCTTCTTTATTTCTCTGCTGGAAGATGTTATTTGAAGTCAGGTAGCCATGTAGACTGAAGGAAAAAAAAACATAAATCCAAACCCTGTTGCCTACGATACGCTAAGGAAAGGCATGTTTGTGGAGAAATTCTCTGAGCAGCTCAGGTCTCTGGAATTTGGAAGCAAGAAACTAAATATATGAAATTAAACTGGAAACGGGGAATTCTGCACACCTTTTTGCACCCCAACATGCATGACCATAAGGCTGTGAGAGAAGATTAGCTTTAACGTATTAGAATGTGATAATATTCAGATGTTGCTGTACCAGTTATGGCCATGATTTTGGGACCTGACCCTGAATGAGCTAGCTGCTATTAACTATATCCCTATCTGCATGCTTTTCATGCATACTAGATTGTGAGTCAAAACACTCTTTTTCTTCTTTAATGACATCCTTATTAAGGGGAACAGATTGCTAGCCACATCTTATTCTGATGGAAAGGAAACGAGAAATTTTCTTCATTCACAAAAGACATTCTGTATCTTGAACTTCTTAACATATAAACAAGATACTGAGTATTTTAATAGGTTAAAGAAGACTGTATAACTGAATACATACAACTGAAATGCAGAAAGTATGTATATAAAGGTTATGGGGTTTTTAATTGGCATACCACTTGTAACCACAAAAGGGAAATTTTGACAGTATTTATAATGCATGCATTGAGACATTTATGGGGGAATGCTAACTCATGTATGGTAATTCATCTACTTTTAGAGTCTGTTGGTTTATTACTTTCTCCCTGTAAATGATGCTTTAAGAACACTAGTTTGTAGTTGTTTCATCATGCAAGGATGTTAGCGACACCAAGAGTATTTTAATTTATTTCCTTTTCATAGTTAAAGCATTTTTATAATTGCAAAATTCCTCTTTAATTACCATTGTTATTTCTACAGTTGGAAGCTCACCCTGTTTTGGAATGTTGGTTTTGTACTTAATTCTTTGCTTTCCCATCTTGTGTAATTCTGCATAGGCAATTATTGAAACTTAAATTTGTCTAGCAGCAAAACAGGCACAGAGTTTCCACATAAAGATGAGTAACTGTAGAGTCGGATAGGAAGTGAAAAATCTGAACTTGAGTGGGAAAAAGAAAGACAAGAGAATATTTATGGAAACATTTGGTGGGAGTACAAAGGATGAACAGTCTACATGTTTGGACCTTGCCATTCACTTGCCTTGCCTGCTGTGTGGCAAGCCAAACCACTTCTCCATACCTCAGATCGCCCATCTCTTCAGTAAGGATGATAGCACAAACAGTAGGGTAGTCATGAAGTGCATATAGAATATCAAAGATATGATGCTGTTATGAATTCAGAGATTTTGAAAAAATTATGTCTGTCAATAATAAACACTTTTACAGATTCCACAAGCCTTCTATTTACCCATTTCAGCCAAAAGCCAGCAGGAAAAAAGAGGGTGATGAGTTGTACTAGGTCTTTACAAAGCTGCTTTAAAAAGCAATTTAAAAAGCAATGCTGTTGGCATTGGAAGGGGTGAGGAGGTTTCAGCTGAACTGCATTAGTAACGTTTAAACCTTATGCGGGTGTCTAGAGTGAGCTAAAAAGACATGGCCAAGAACTGAAGGCTCAGTGAAGTTTCTGGAGGGTGGAATAGTTGAAGATGGCTATCAGAAGATGGCTATTAGGACTAGGTAGAAGAGGGCTGGGAATTAAAAAAAAAGAAAAAAAAGATTTGTATGTAAGCTCTTTTGTGCTTTGAAATGCTTTGTATCTCTTGCACAGAAACCTTGCAAAGGGAAATACTTTTGTTTAAGGATTTGATGATAATAATGGGCCTGCTGCTTTTAACATACTTCATAGTTTTAAGGCGGAAATTAGTTGCTATCCTTGATCCAGAATTTAACTGGGTCTTTTGCAGGCTTCTGATTCTGTATTTTCTGCTCAGCATCTTGCTGGGGTCCATTTAAACAGTATAACCTAGCTCTAACTGCCAGGCTACTAACTGTGCCCTTCCAGGGGTATATCTTCATGGGTATAGGGCGTTACCAGTGAGGACAGGAATAACAAGCTGTTACCCACAGCCTGGGCTCTGATCCTGAATGACAATCTGAATCACACTTACAGGGCCTCTTTGTTATCATCTCCTCCTTTCTGGGAGTGATGTGATGGGAGCATCTAGGATGTGATGCTAAGAAAATCACAAGGAGTGATACTGGAGTGTTAATCCAGTAAAATCAGAAAGCTGATACGTGTGGGTATAGTGAACTTCTTTAGCTTGATGATCAAGTGATAAAATTCACTTTTTTCCCCTGTCACTTGTATTTGGCTTTGGGTTATGTTCTCTTTCCAAGTTTTAAGTGAGAAAATCATTTGTTCCTCAGAGCTAAGTTGTTGTCTGGAGATGGAACTCTTTATTGAAGTTCTAGCAAAGGGTATGGCTAGATGTATGATGTGAAACTGTAATCATTGTTGTGACCAATTTATGTGAAAAACCTACCACAGAACAGTAAGTGATGTACAGTGGGGTCTGGAGTGAGACACCCATAACTCATAAAATGCTGTAATATTCTCATAAACATACTGGTCATCAGGTAAACAAGAGTATCTACAGCCATATGGTATGGGATTATATAAGTTTATTATGTAAAGAAATGTATAAGGAAAATGTGGTATTTTTTTCCAAAGGATAGGTTTTGCAGCTACTGTTAGAGCTATGTTGTTGCTCTCTTCTGGTCCATTTGCGTCTACAGTCATAGGCTCTATTTAATTTGTTGAAACTATGAGCAAATACACATGTTTTCTCAGGATTTGCAACCAAGCTGAATGCATTCCCAAGAGTTCCCAAGAGGTTTCATGTCTAAAATGTTCAGATAAATCTCCAGTCATAAGAACACTTAACCAAAATACTGTAAAGGCCATTTTACTAAGAAAAAAACCCAAAGTAAACTCCTTTTGTACACTGCAGATTCCTTGCAATGATGAGAGTTTGCACATGCAATGGTGGTAAGAAAGGAAAACAAGCATGCACAATATAAAGCATTTAGAATGACGAGCTTTTCATTTTGTTTATCATTTCAAGATTAGTTAATCTCCATATAGACGGGGGGGAAAAAAAAACCAAAAACAAAAAAGCCATAGTTTTGTTATTAAATTTTGGGAAAAACAACTGCATTAAAGTTTCTTCCTTTCTGTGCCTGAGTACAAATAAATGCCTGGTTATATAGGTAGTCTGTACTCTACCGTTGTGCAAGTACAGCATGTGCTTATAGGGTGTGCATGGTAGAAATGCACTTTAAGAACCGCCTATAGACACAGCATTAATTTAATGAATGCTGTCAGCTCGAGTGTTAAGTGCAGTCTACTTACTGAAACATTTGGAATCTGGGCTGCTGAGAATGTGACCCAAAAAAGTTGCCTTTAGACTTTTATATAACCTCATCTTGACCTGGCTGCATTTCAGCTGAAGTTTTCAACAGTCAGTAACTTACACTCTTTCATGTGAGCAGCAGGGAAGACTTCAGACTGAGGGACAGCAAGTAGAAAAATTAATTGTCTAAAAAAGGGAGGAGGAAAAGGATGGAATGAGGAAAACATGAGAACAGAATCACTGTGAAACTTGGTGACGATGACAGTAAGATTATTCTTATTGTTTGGTTTTACTCTGGGCCCCATAAAACTTTAATCCAGTCATGTGGGGAAAGGAAAGTAGATTACTGTAGAAATTATTCATACAAAAGAACATACACTAGAACATGCTTTCCTAGCAAAAGTGTTTGGGGTCAGCACTCAGGATGTGCAGAATGGGAACAAATATTTGGTTTTGAAAAGACCTCAGAAAGAAATACAAAATAATCCTCTTGAGATGGGAGGAGTATCACTGACAGTATGAGTGTGTCATATCATATGAAGACTAGAGTGGTTACTTGTGTGTTGCAACGGCCAGAATAACGAATAGTTGCTATGTTTGCTGGAGAACAATACAGGTTATTTTTCCTCTGGTGGTGGTGGTCTTTTTTATTTTCCTTTTTTTATTTTCTGTCAGGTTTAGAATCTGATACTATCTCTGATAATTTTTTTTGAGGGGTAAATGTAGTTGCAAAGAGCAAGACTACAGTGGATGAAATCCTTGATAGGTTTTCCTACAAAAAACCTCAACCAACTCAGCTTTTCATTTTGGCACAGATTCAATCATTAATTGGGTTTTGTTGCTGTTAGTAAATTGAGCAAGATAGTATTATGCTTTTTGAGGCAAGGTTATTGTTCCAAATAAAAGTCTGTTCTTGAAGTTCCATTTGGGTCAGAAGTTGGTATCCATTCAAAGGAGATGGGAACACATAGAATGAAAAAGATAGTAAAATTCTTTAAAATGCTTGAAGCGTCTTAGGCTCACAAAGAGTTTGTGTAAGTAAAACCTCCTCTAATTTTTTCACCTGTACCTTTTGGTATAAGAAAACTTCAGACATTGCCTGACTTTGCTTTTTGGTGGCATTTTGCTGTAGCATTGATGGTCTAATGTGACTTACAGCTTAATCCAATGACTTGAAAAAGCTTGTAGAAACTGAAGGTTGAAATATTTTTCAAAGATGGAAATTTTGGCTCTGAAGTCCTTCTAGGTAGTTTTGGCAAATGTTCCCTGTGGTCTAGAGTACCATACTTACTTATGTGTTATTTGTATGTGCTGGATATAAATGAACATACTTGTACACTGTCCCCCAGGGGAGGCCTTTGCCATGTCTTTTACATTGTCATTGACCTTGCTTAGCTAGAAATGACAAATGCACACTGACACTCATATGTATTTCAAATGATATGACTTACAATTTGATATGGCAAAGAGAAATAGCCTTTTCATTTTTTCTCCAGCCATGTACTTTTTGATAACTTTGTGATGGGATAGTCAATAGTCAAAATGCCATCCTTCAGTTCAGTCATCATATTGCCACTGGAAAATCTCCTTGCAGTAAAGGACTCTTCCTAACTGCTGCTCACTAAGAAATTTCTGAATGTGTTAACAGCAGCAAGTGCTCCTTGTAAGTATCTTCTGTGTGTGAGTTGAAAGATGTCTTAATCTCCTTCCTAGACTGGATTTTAGAAAAGGGGCCCCTGTGACACTCTGAACCATCTGAACATTTATGCTTTAAGTGCCTGAAAATTACATGCAGCTTCTGTCATTGGCCAGCAAAGAAACTTGGCTTTTATCCCTGTTAAAGGAAGTGATATATTCTGATGATAGACTCAAAAGAAATATGACCTCAGCTAGGTGTCTGCTATATACATAGACAGGGAAGATGGATACAGGATCTTACACTGGTCAAAATTAGGTTTAAAGAATTATGATCACAAATACTATGCATGAAGTGGGGTGCCAAAGATGTCATAGCTGAGATTTCCAGAAAAAGGTGAAATTCAGTCCTGTGGCATTTTGTTCTGTTTTCAGTGTATAGAGATTTTATGGTGAAATTTCTGGGGACATAAATTTTCTGCATTCCAGAATTCTTCAGGGTGTGTGAGTTCTCTCACATACACATACACACACATGCATGCCCACACCCTCCAGAAGAATCAACACAGCATGTCACATCAGTCTGGCAGGATTACATTCATTAGATGTTCATTTTTGGTCCCAACCTCTACTCACCCCCTCTCCTTTAATTTTCACTGTGAAGGAAAAACTCTAATAGCAGGGCTATTCCTGAATTAGTTGAGATCTTTAGCTTATTGTCTATGGCCTTGCTTACCTTGAGCCTGAGGTGAGTCCCATAGCAGTGTCACAGAGCACAATGGCCTGGCATGAGCAGTAGGCACAAAACCTCAGGACTATTAGCCTGGCATAGGGAATGGCAATGGTGAAATGCTGCTGGCAGGTTATTTGAGCTGGTAAGAGATTGAGAGCTGCTGCCAAAAAAACAGCAGAGACCAATTTCTGCAAAAGATCAGAATGGCCTGCCTGAGGAAACTACTGTGTCCATCTATGCTGTGATAGATACTGGGAGTGGTCTCAAAGTCTAGTCCAATTGGTTTTGAAGAGAAGAAGAAAACAGCTCTTCAAGTTGCTCTGTCCAATTATGAACTTGGATGATGGGGGAAATGGTCTTCAGCACAACAGAGATCAATGTCAAGCTCTTTACTTAGGTGAACCCCCTCATGTTCTGCCAGTTCCCAGCCCCTGGGCCTGGAGGCCATCACTGAGAATTTAGATCATCAGTAGTTTTCACTGTGGAGACCTCAGTATGGAGTAAGGTTTATGTTTTAAGTTCTGATAGCCACTGCAGAAATATAAATGTCTATTTGGCACATTTATCCCATTTCTGATCTGGGCTGCAGTATAAATTTATCCTTGGGCTGAATCATCGCCTGTACTCATAGTGTGGTTCTTGATTTTATTTTTTTTTTTCTTTACTGGGAACTGTACAAAAAGCCTACAGTTCAGAGTCAGGAACTTGCATTTTCCCTCCCTAATGTCCTTGAATGCTTACTTTGAGAGTTATGATTTGTAGGGTAATTTAAAGTTATATTTTAATGTTTAAATTCACAACCAACCTCCCCCTAAAAATAGCTACTTGCAGTCATGAGTAAGAGCCTTATATCAACCTATTGTTTTTTTTTTTTTTATCTTGGGAAATGAAAATACCAATTCCTAGCATGGTAGATGGCAATAGCTAGTTATGCACTGAATAGTGAGAACTATTATGCACTCAGAACAGTTGGTATTGGGTCAGTGGTTGAACTAGATGATCTTCAAGGTCTTTTCCAACCTAGATGATTCTGTGATTCTGTTAATTTTCTTTCACTATTCTCCCTCCAAATGTCATAGAAACCAAACTTATTTCATTTTGTCCCAGTGCGGATTTTTTTCTGAGAGGCTATTTGGATTTGACTGTGACCACAGTACTCTTGGCAGTCTTATAATAGACCTATAAACTCCCCAGTTGTGAGCAGCTGTTGGATGAAAGTGTTAGTTTAAAGAATAGATTCAAGGTATTCGTAGAAAATTCAAAGTCATCTTACCCAGCAGATTTTCATGCAGTGGGATTTGCATCACTGTCACAGTTTCCCCCATGATTTCCCCATTTAATCCATTTGAGTATGAATCATATTAACATATCTTTATTTATAATTGTCTTCAAGGCAAAAATGTAGAAGAATTGCAATTCCAGTATGTTTTAAATCCAAATAACATGACCAAAGAAAAGCCTGGAAAACAAAGGGGAGAATCAACACTGAGGAAAAAAAAAAAAAAAGACAGCTGCTAGAAAGGTGAGGATGGGGACTAGAGTCTCTCAGAGCTTTTGCTGAGCCCTACCAGTCCCAGCCTGCTCCTCTGGGCTTCTCCAGCATGTCTCTTTGCTGATCTGCAAATCTGGAGGGAGGGTGAGGAATAATTGAAGCATGGAGAGGAATTTATCTGGATTCAGAACCATTCACAACCACTGGAAATCTCCCACTGGCTTTGATGAGCTTTTAATCAGGACCCTGCCCTACTGCAGGGTCCTGAGTGAACCTCCACTTCCAAACAGAATAGATAGCTTTGTTTTAGGCCAGCATGTTGTAGTGAATCACTCATCCATTTGTTACAGTGTGCACGGCAGAACTGTTTGTTCCGGAAATGAGCCTAAACCCTAAATGCCAGATCCAGATTCAGCCTTTCCTGAAGTTCAGGGGTGTTCCTGTGTGGTGCCTGCACCAAATCCCTTCCCTTTTGCCATAACCAGTATCTGTCCCACTCTCTTTCTGGAGTAGCAATGCTGTTGACTAGCACTGCCATTGTGCATATCACAGGAAAAGCTAACAGAAGCCAATTTTTAAAAAGTCTTCCTTTTGCCCAGGAAAATGAAACTGAAAACCACACGTTACCCCTTCCTTCTCTGGCCAAAAGTGGACTGCTGACTCAAATTGATTTCAATCCTGTGAGTGACTTTACCAGGCAGGACTTTGGGGCGTTTTCAGTTTGCAGGCTAGTTGTTTACTAAATCTTACAGTGTTTGCCTTTTCTTTGAGAACAAGCTAGAGCTGGGAGTGTGAGTGAGCTGGGAGACTTAGTGCATCTGGCAGCTGCAAAATAATGCTTCTCAGCCAATGTGTTTATGAAAGAACAAGGCAAAGTTACTAAGTATATAGTAATAACAGCGTGGTTCCAGTGTTGTCCTTTTCCAAGCAACTGCTACAATATGTGGCATCTGTGAACAAACCTTAGATTGGTATTAAACATTCACAAAAGCTTTGATAGAGCTCCATCTCTTCTTGCACTCTTCTGACCTTACATGTAGCTGGCTTGATTCATGTCTTGCTCATTTGCAATTTTTCTCTGTGAGAGCAACATTTTTTATCATCAGCAACTAGCTCACATGTTTTATTTTAGTGAACTCCGCTAATTTTGCTTCTTGGCAAAGTAACAGAAAACTGGCCTCAGAATTTGTGAAGAGCTGGAAGAGATACCGTTTTTGTGTGACAGAATTAAGGGCACATTGTACCTTTGAGGTAAGGCGTTCAGTGGTGGAAATATAGGCTGGCCCATCTGCACCAACATGTCTCCTGTGCCAATTTTGTATGCAGGTACCAAAGTCAAAGAAAAAGCTTGATTTCCAAACACAATCAATGAAAACTTTCTACAGACAGCATCTTGTAAACCTCCGGTGAGCTATCAGCATCTTTCAGACACTTCAGTTGGTCTGTGAAGGGAACCAGGTCCTTCTGGCTTCAGGCGTTTCTCTTGCCCACAGCTTCCATTTCCTTGATCATCAGCTGGACAGACTTCCCTGAGGCAAATTCACACACCCCTAGGAGGAGGGGTTGGGAGAATACATTTGCACATGATGGTCCATCAGTAATTTAGTCACTAAGGTGGTATAGGGACAAGAAGTGATGCTACTGACAATACATGTGATAGAATCTATTTTTTCATTTGCTTTTCATTTATGCAATGTAGCCAGATGTAACTACAACAGATCCTTTGCAGATCATCAGTAAACTAGTGTCTACACCAAGCACTGGCTGAAGGTCTAAATAATCTAGAGCACACTGACAGCTTCTGTGGTACCCTTCAGGTTAGATTACTCAGGATATTTTTTGTTTCCCAGTCTATGGTATGTGTCTGCTTACTTTTAAATAAATACTAAAGCTGTTAATGATCAGTCAGACATCAGTGCAAAAGCTTAAATCCTGAAATGTCCATTCCTTTCTCTCTGACTATTGTCACTTTAAGTGGACTGAAGAAGTCTGTAGTTTGTTACTGCTGTTTCTCAGTGAGACTTTAAAAGTCTAAATGCATTCAGATGTGTTGAGTGAGGCTCAAAAGAGATGTTGTCCTGACAGTATTTTAGATGGAAGCTATTTTAAACTTAATTTCCTTTCAGTATCAGGCTCTTTGGCCTGTTAAGGTTAAATGTGTATATATTAACATATATGAAATGGGATTGTTTTATTCCTGTGGTCTCCTCCAGAACTGAAATAACCATATGTTTCAGCTGAATATTATGCCCAAGTATTAGCTAGGTACTTTGGTACAGAGAGAATTCTTGTGAAATAATGAACTCATTACAAAATCTCTGCAGGTAGAAGAAGTAAAAGAAAACTATTAAAGATTAATTAATATTATTCCATTCTGATATATATAATTTAACTAACATCATTTTATATCCTGGAGGCAAAAATGTTTTCCTTTTTGTGTCATATAAAAGATCCTCCAGAATGGATTAATGTAAGTCTTCAGTACATATTCATGAATCCTTGCTCCCCAAAGAGCTAATAAACTAATCTCTGGATTGCATTCTCTCTGTATGACATCAACATTTGAACTACATCACATTGAATATGCAAGAGTCATAGAAATGACAGATGGAAATGACTTACTAGATCTCTGAGTTCTTCCATTAGCATGGCACAAGATCATCCTTCAACATGTCACCGTAATGCTGAGATCATTCATTTTCTCCCCATTAGGACACTATATATAAAAAATTCAGACAATGAATTCCCTAGAGCTCAACAGGTGTCGCTGAAGTCAGGTACTCCCTTGAGGAGGAACAAGCCTTGGGAAAACCAAATGAACACAACAAAACTAAGCTTTCCTAAAACAGGAGGTTTTCAACAAGTCTGATGACTAAAAGAAGCTTCCTTAAATCCCCAAAGATCCTTCTGCCTGCCAAAAATCCTCCCACCTCAGCTTCCCACAAAGTTAAAATAGCAAATAATTTAAAAATTGTTTTCCATAAGAAACTTTTCTGATTTACATAAATGTTGCAGAATGAAATACTCTTCCAATTGAAGTGTCTTTTGAAGGGACATGTGAAAATGTTTTCTGTTAAAGATCCATGCTAAATGAGATTGTTATGCCTACTTCCCAGCATGATGCAAAGTCTTGCCTGCTCCTCTTGTTACTTTTAAAATTCCTTATTCTATAAAACATGAACATGTAAGACCATTTTTTATCATATGCCTGGGACTGAAAATGCACAGGCATCACTTCACCTTTGAATACAGTATGGTTTAAAGCAAATGTTCTAAAAACAATTTAACTTTGCCCTCTGAAAATTGTTAATGACCTTCAATTCCAGATGAGTGACTCAGTTAGCAATGTTGGAGACCACAGGTATGAAACTAAAATGGAGTAGGAATCCAGTGGGTGCTGCCCTATCCATTGACACTGCCTTATAACAGTGCCTCTTGTAGGGCTAACACATGTTTCTCCCTCAGTGCTAAAACCCTTTTTTTTCTGATTTTAAACAAAAGCATGATCTCAATTATTTGGCAAGGCCTTAAAGATGTTATTCTGCACTTAATAAGGAGAGGGTAATAATTCTGGTGGGTTTTTTTCCACAGTTTACCATGGCTAACTTCTGAGCATAATCCCTGCATGAAATGTTAAGGCTCAGTAGAATGCATTATTTTACAATACTACTGTGTCATGGAAAATGCCGTTACTGTGCACTGTTAGGCAGTGCTGTCATCTTCCATACGGTCTTGTCTGTGTCTCACAGCTTAATGAATCAATTCCTGAATGATTTAAAGAAACTTTATAGAAGAGCCTGTGCCATTTTAGAAGAAATTTAAATTGACAGTATTGAGTTATTTCATCGTAATTGGTTGATATGCTCAAACTTACTTTTAGAAAATTGAAAAAACTATCTGTAGATCTTCCTTACTACTCAGCTCAGATAGAATTTCAGAAACATTTTCTCAAAGCAAGCCAGAATAATTTTGAACAAGTGAAGAATCGCTGAAATCGGCATGATAAATGCTATTGGAAAACTAAGATGTTTTTAGCTAAACTAGATTCACCTCCCCCCCACCCACTGAAGGACAGAAAAACACAATGCAAGAAAATGAGGCTGTTTGCCTGCTTAGCATTCCATCGTCTGTAGAGCGCGACAGTAATCTGATATACAGCTGACCTAGTCCCATGCTACCGTATAGGGCTTGGTGGAACTGCAGTTCAAGGCTCTGCTCTTTGCTCCCAGGCTGGCTTTGTGCTTGGTCTCTTGGTGCTCCGCGTTACATCCTTAGCCAATTCAGCAGCAGTATTACACATGCTCACGAGGGAATCTCTGTGCAGCCTTTCTTGCTAGGAAGGATAGGCTGCCTCATATGAGACCTTGCATGTGGGAGGAGTACACAAAAGAATAGGATGATTCAGAGTCCTTAGAGAAGCAAAATGTAGCAGCAGACTGATTGTTGGCGCTCTGTCTGGGCAAACTGGGTTTGATTCCCAATATGGCAGTACAAAACCAAAGCCAGCTTGTTAATGATCTTCCCATCAGACCTGCATTTGACTTTCAGCCTTTACAGTGCTAAGAGGCTGTAGGACTGTCTTTGTTGGAGGGAAGAAGATGAAAACAAACAAGCCAATTCCAAGTTTTGGTTCAATCCAATTACCATAGTAGCTGCTTGTTTTTATGTTTTTATGTTTAAAGGTTTGGCTTGGTAGTGGTTTTTTTTTGGTTGTTTTTTTTTTTTTTTTTTAAGTATTAATAGGGCATATAAATATTTCCATGTACTGCTTTGGCATTTGCAGAACAACCTCAGCCCTTGTGTCAGCTTACACCTCCAAGACATGAATGTGTGCACTATCATAAAAAAGGAGGTGATGTTGCAGGTTTCCTTGAGGACATTCAACATCAAGAGGCTCATGAAAATTTCCCATGGGATTTTCAAGAAATCTCAACCCTTTTCTGGCTCAGTAAATTCCTACTTGTGCTTGAGTCAACCCAATCTTTTGTAAGGCCTCATATTGCTGGAAAAGCTATCAGTGAACAACATCTGCTTGCACCATCGCCCATTTTCTGTAAAGAACTTCTGTTTGTTGTTTTATGGCTTCCCCGTATGTATCCCATGTCTAAAGCAGAAGGATGACTGGAGATATCCTACTGTCTGTCATGCAGTATAACACCAGCAAGCTACATGATTTCAACAGAGGAGATCTGGAATCATCCTTTAGATCAACTTGTATGACTGGGTAACCATTTTAGATTATATGATTGTTTTCATAGGTATGTAGAAGAATTAAGTGCAGATATATTTTTCTATATTTGTCACCATTTGCTCCATTTAATCAAGCTATAGCATCAGGTGAGTCAATATTTTCATCATTATTTTAATCAGAAAATATTAATATAAATAAGCCAAGATACTTTTTCCCTTGTATGAATATAGGTTCCTGCAATTTCCACTGACACTCCAGTTGAGTCGTGTGAGAGTAAAACATATACCCTCGGTACTACAGTTTTGCATACGGATTTCATTTTGAGGCTTAAAGTAGAGAGTGAGTGATGTGACTTTTCAGTCTTTTTTGAGTTGGTAACTTATTTAAGGCAGGAGATGATTTTTGTTTTCCTTGCAGTGGTAATTATGGGGCCAACCAGTGCACTGTGATTCTCCAATTTTTAAAAGAGTAAGGTAATGTAAAATTTTATACTAGATATTATTGGAGCTTCTTAGTTTTATCTTAATTTTCTCTGAATATTCCTTATAGTGATACTAGATGTTTTACGTGGTCCAATCAGATCCAGTGGTCTCGATCTACATTAATTAAATACTCCCACCCACAAACTAAAAACTGTGGAAAAGCTATACAAAGAATTTAAAGAATAAGACAATGGTAGAAGCAACATTGGTTTTAGCACATGAGTACATATTTGCTGAAGAAAATTTCCCCTGCATTTGTTGTCATTGATTTTACCTGTTTCGAGCCAAAGACTTAGAGTCCAGTAGCTCTGATGTTTCCTGTATCACAGACCTTGGTGTTACTAATTCCTTGATGCTGTGGGAAAGTACCTGCCTGTCAGAGGTGGAATTTTACCTTCTGTTGTGAGTCTCCAGGGTACGTTCTGGGCTCCCTCAGGTATCCTGACTTAGCTCTTTTTCTTGTCCTAAGGCAAGCAGTTGATGCCAGAAGAGAAAGCATCAGGAGAAACACAAAACTTTTAACTCAGGAGTCTTCTAGTATATCAGCTTTCTTCCAAGACAGTCTTTGGAAATCTCACATATGGAACCTCTGAATAAGTGCAAGTAAATTTTAATAAAGGAAGACATTTAATGACTGTATGGTATGAATAATGTTTTTTCACTTGGGGTAGATATATTATCACCAAATGGCAGAAATGAGACTAGCCATCAATCTCTAAAGATGGCTGCACAAGCTCTCATTTGAATGGACAGTGTGCTGGGAGGTGATGTAATTCTGAACTGTGTGGAGCTGTTGCAGATGCATTGAATAGGAGGCTAAACAGGCCAATACAAATCTTCCCCCCCCAGAAGGTTCAAAGAATAACTGAAGAAAATTAAAACTGTAGCCAATGACTGGCTGGCTGGAAGAGGAGCCCTCAGAGTCTGTGACATCAGCACCATCACACCATCAGCATCCAGAACTCCAGTTTGAGAATCAGGTGTTGCACAAGGTCAAGAAGACAAAGTTTAGGGCAGAAGCGATGCATAGAGTGGTGCCCGTGAGTTGATCTGACAACTCAGTGGATAGCTAAAGAGTTCTACAGAGAGGTCTGCCTGTTTCTGCCTTCTACCCCAGAGATTTAGTTGCAAGGAGTACAGTCAGCTTTGCATTTTCTTAGAGATATTATGGACTTGGAGAGACATGAAGATAGTGAATTCGAACTCAGTGGCATTGTTGTGTTTTTCTGGCAAGTCTTTTCTTAATCAGTATAAATGATTTCCATCTACAGCAGAATTGAATCCAGACCAGAACAGAGGATCTCAGTCTGCTCATTCTGTGGGAGGGCTCAGATTGGGATGTGGCTCCAGCCTTTTTGGCATAAAACCATTTCTTGTCTGTGTTGTGGTTTTATGAGTTGATATAGCAAATATGTGACATTTGCTCTCCTTTTTCTTCTCTTGGATTTTTTACAGAGATGAGAGTTCTTGCTGTAGTATAAGGCAGAAAACAACAGAAGAAGTCCTCTGAATAATAGCAGGCATTCTGTGCAGAAATCTCCATGCCTGGAGAACAATAATAATTTGCAGCCTCCTAAAGGTTAAGGATGTGTTAGATGTTAATGCATAGACATTTGTGGTTGTTCATGAAACAGTCCCTTTTGGGGAAGAGCAGAGGCACAAACACCATTTTCTCCAGTGGGTGTTACCAACCTAAGAAGTCCCTTTCTATATCTCAGGAGTTTCTAAAAGGACAGCATTACTAGCACAAAGCAGTCTTACTAAAGAATCTCAGTACAGTTTTATGAAAGATCAGATTGAGTTCAGACAAGTTCTTTCTGGTAGTTATTTGGAAACAAGAAAATGTCATCTTAAAAGGAAGTTTAGAGATCCTTTATTGAACGTACAATCCTGGTGCTTTTAGTCAGATGGAGATCTGACTTTGATATTATATGAGTTTAGTGCTTAGAGACCACTGATATCATCCCTCCATCTGGGACAGCATGGTCTCTTTAAAAATACATTTGCTAGCCAACGTATCCATCTGCTCACAACCGCAGAGAGGAAATAGTTTGGATTCTGGTGAAAAGCTTCAAATAGAAAAAAAAAGCAGGTAGTCTACTGGTGTGTTGGGAAATGGTCAGAATTGCATTGTAAGTGGGATTCATCACATCTAGTTTTAGGCAACTGAAAGTTAAGCGTCTAATCTAGTTGCCTGAGCATCTCTTCTATACAGTAGAGAGAGATGGACACTTCCAGCAGTGACTCATCTCTTTGAAAGAATAGTGCATAAGATAGCTGGATGGATTCACTTTCTGGGTGGTCCTGTCTCTTTCAAGTGGTTATAGAGATACCATGGAAAACTAATACGGACCAGACACCTAGATTTCAGATGAACCGATTCCCTCCCTATATTTCTTCCCCTTGTGGTGTGGAGAGGCAGTGCCTCAGTTGATACAGATGCTGTGGAAGGTGTGAAGTTGAACCAAGCTTGTCAGCAGCAGTGGTCTAAATGTGTGTATCAAGTTTGCAACATCGTACTTTTCACTTTAAAAAGTCAGAACAGGTAAGCAAACAGTGCCATACTAAAGTATGAAACACATTCCTGTCTGAGCAACAGGAACATTATCCGACCATTTAAAATTCCTCAGAGCCGTGCAGCTGTTACAAGTGTAACAGTTAAATGCAGCCCAATGTCATTTAAGACTAACAGTTTTAGATATCGTGATTTCTAAAATTATCTACAATACTCTTTTGTTATGCTTTTGATGGGTGTTTTGTTTGTTGAGATTGTAATATTGTCTCTTGGTGGACACTGTCATAAGTCACCAACATCAAGGTCTGACCACAACGTTGTCTCAATAAACATGGCATTTATGCAGAGCTCAGGCCTTGTGCTGGGCCCTTGTGCGGCTTTAGAGTGTAAGGAACAAGAAAAGAGGGATACTGAAGAGACTGATTTTCTTGACTTTTTTGTATTTCTTAGTAATAAGCAATAGGTGAAAATTCATCCCTCCCTTTCTCTCCAGGGTATTTGAAATATAAACTTTTTTTTTTTTTTTTTTTTTTTTTTTTTTTCAATTAAAAAGAAGAGACATTGGAACAGTTCCCTTTTGGCCAGAGCCAACTTCACTTATGCTACAGTGACCTGGCTCTAATTGATACTTTCTTTGCTGCCAAATATTCCAGATAGCCATCTAAATTCAGCAAAGAAGTTCTACAGTGTCTAGAGGCCTCTTACATGTTTCTGGTGCATCTGGTCTGTTAATACCTGCCTAAGAATGACAGCAGCATTGAACTGCTGCAGTTGAAAGGCTTATTAACACTGTAGCACTCAGAACCTGTCCTATGAAGATATTATGCAAAACGCAAAGAGATAATTCTCAACGATGTATTGCAACCTTCAAATCCCTATCAGTCTTCATACATGTCCATATATCTCCTTGGTCCACAGTCATGTTCAGAAAGTGGAGTTGAGCTGTGTTGCATATTTTATGTTCTGTTTAAACTAAGGAAACCATTTCTCTCTCATTTTGATTTCTTGCATCCTTAGAACAGTGTTTGAAAGTCAGTGGATAAATATGCACTGATAATTTTGCACTTAGATTTCTGTATGTACAGAATCCTGTCTACACATCCTTCTGCCACTGGCATACGTGATTTAAATACTATCTGCTATGCTTAGGCAAGTATAGTTTCCTGCTGTTGAAGTCAGGAGTTTGAGACAGAAAGTAAAATTTCTCAGGTAAAACTAAGGATAATTTTGGTGAATTAAGTCCCTTTGCAAGCACTGCAGGAGGTATCACACAAACATGCAGAGTTTGTTACATCTGGATGGCCAGTATTACAGCATTAAAAGTGAGAAATAAATATATTGCAATTTAGAAGGAATAGGTGATTTTAAATGCAATTAGATAGCTCACCAGTGTAAAGGGAATACTTCCAAATACAAAATATCCAGCTGGGAAAGATAGAAAATAATAGTGATTCATTGTCATGTTACCAGATTTCCCCCCTGGAAAATAATTTGCATTTCCTCCTTTGAAATTGATAGTATAGCTTGGCTTTCATCAAGGAGATTGCTTTTAGACACCACTTTTGTCTGTATGGAGAAAATACTGATGTGACAGATCTATCAGCCTGAATCTAAGCAAAGTTTCCTCTATGAATATCAGCATACTTTAGCTGACCTTAGCAGAACAGTAGCATTTCATACCAACAGCAGACATGCCCCATTTTTGAGAATATCCTTTAGTTCAACTTGTTTTTATCCAGAAACTTAAATGCTGGATCAATTTGCTAGAAGCCATCTAAAGAGCTCGTACATCTTCAGGTACTATACAGAGCTCTCTGTTTATTATGCAGCACTTTTAATATACACTAGCCAAAAGAAAGGCAAGCTTGTACTAGTTTTGTGTACTTCCCCCTCAACTCATTTCTTAATGTTTTTTTCCGTGAGGACCAGGCCCTGGTAAATACCTAGTGTGGCATGTTCTGCAGCTGGATCTGAACTGGCACCTCTGTGGTACAGCTCCATGGTGCGTGCCTCAACTGTTATATCTTAGCTGTGTGGTAGCTAGGCAGAATTTCAAGGCAGGAGTTACATGCAGATGTCTGAGGAAAGAAGGTAATGCACTGCTTGCTGGCACTGGAGAGTTCTCAGTCTTACGTATTTCAGAGGTAGGTACTTCCCTTTAGAGAATTTCCAGCAGGGAAGAAACAACAAGCCTACAATTATTTCTGTTTTGATTTACTACTTAAAGTGTTTCTGATGCAGATATAATTTCTCAGTTTGAGATTTATTATTTCACCTGTCTTTAAATAATAATGCTAGCACATTGCCACTGTGAGCAGTGAGGTTTCTTGTTTCATTTAAGCATGCTAGCCTTGGTAGTCTCCACTGAAAGTCTTTTGGCTTTCCAAATGAGTATTTTGCCGTAACTACCAGGCACACCTATTTCTCCCATAGGAGCTGGAATTTAGGAATAGCAGTACTTTTCCCCTTCTCTAATGGCACAGGTGGTACAGGCAGATATGTTTTGCCCTATACTGAATTTTTACATTTGGTGCTGAAACTGAGCTCCTCTTCATGACCACTTGCCCCTTAAAATAAGTCTTATGGTAAAGATTTACATGATGGATAAGTGAGAGCATTCTAAAAGTGGTTTATTTTTTTTCCTGGGAGAAAATGACACATCCACAGGTTAGCTACTAATCTAATGATTTTTATGCATAACTCCCTCTTGTCTGTATGTCGACACTGCTGGAGTTACAAAGTTGGATACCTGTTAGGAAAGACAAGAGCTTAGGTTGCCTCTTTAGTCTTAATTTAAGCTTTTTTTTTTTCCCCAAAATTTCCAAAATTTTTCATAATTTCTAATTATCCTTTAATTTTACTGCTAAAATTAGGAATAAATAAAAGGTACTTGAATAACATTGCAGGGAATAAAATATCCAATGCTGTTTCTGAAACAAATGTGAATAGATATTATCTTAGCTCAGGGTATACTTTTCCAGTAGCTGATAAAGAAAGGAATTTTCCTCCTTTACATAATGGAAAACATCATTGTTAGTTCTGAATTTGGTCAGAGCTGGTTTTTATTATTAAAATGCTCATTAAATATAATTTTATAAAACTATAAATTCTGATTTTGATTAAATGTGTTAAATGTGAGCCATTCTTTTTTTCAATTTCAATTAGTACTTTTTAGCTTTCAAAACAGAAAATATTTCCTTAGTTTCTCACATAATTTTGAGGAAAATTATCTTTTCCAGACAGATGTTTTGAGGGCTCTGAAGAGATCAAAAAATGACCAAAATGTCCATTAAAGTGTTTGGATTTCAGAATGGTAATATACAATTACTACGCTTTACAAAACTGCTCCTATGTAGCATTTTAAGCCACCAGATCAGAGGATTTATTATAAAATAAAGGATGTACCTACATACTTTTTTTTATACGGGGGATTAACAGAGTAATACAACTGTATGAAAAAGTAAGAATAGCATATGAAGTAACTTAAAAAAAGAGATCAAGTGGCCTGTCCAGTCTTTCACTTTAAAGTGTAACAGCCAGAGGATAGCAACACAGTAAAATAATATTTATATGTCAAAATAACTTTTGGCATCTGTTCTTTATTGATGAGAATAATATTTATTGCCATCTGGATTTCCTAATTCATTTTTCTGATATTGCTTATCTAGGGTTGCCATAGGACACAAACAGCTGTATTAAATTCCATCATGTTGTGTCACTGTGACTCATTTATTTTTTCTTATCTATGAAAATTTCTTGTTGTAAATAACATCTCACTTTTTCCCTTTCTGAAGTACTTTGCTCTCTTGAAGAAGCAGTGTGGTCTGTCTTTCTGTCTTTCTCTCTCACTCCTTTCTCTGTTCCTCCTTCTCATTATTTTCCTCTCTACCTCTTTCAGATTTCTTTTCCCTTTTCTTCTTTTTCTTTCTCATTTCTTAGCTCAACAAATGCTAAGTAGCTTTATAGATATGTTTTAGCCTCATCTATGGGATCTAAATATATGTTTAATATTGTTCAAATAATAAAATAATAACAATAATAATGAATATTTTAAAAAAAATATGTGAGAGGTTAGTTAAACTATATTTAAGCTTCACAACTGAGATTTAAGTCCACTTAGTTCAGAAATTTTGACCTGATGACACTGAGACAGGGGTTTACGGCTGATTCCCTGGAACTGTATAGCTATATGAACACATAAGGCATGGAACATTTTATGTATTTGCAGTCTTCAAGCTTTTGTAGAGTGTCTGAAGCCCAATAGTACTGTATAGGATTGTAGTACCTACATGCAAAAGAAATAATTTCAGAAATATGATTTATTAGTCAAATATGAAATTATAATGAGTGCTATCTTGACTGTATTTCTTTTCTACTCAGGCAACATCTATAATTGCTGTTTAAAAAACCGATTTTATTCTAGAACTATATCATATACACAGCACTTCTTTTGAAACTGGTAGGTTTTTTTCCCAAACTAGATATTTTAAGAGTATCAATTCAGATGTAGCTGGAATTCTTTCAAAAATGTAGATTCAAATCTGCCTTGGATTTTGGGTCAGACCACAGTGTGGCCATTTTGTGCATATTTATTTGAAAAATGCTATTTTTCATTGCCAATGGCAAAAGCTAAAAGGAGATTCCTTGTTTGTTTCATGAGAGGGGACTTCTGACAATGAAAATGGTTATTGTTCCACAACAGAATCTTAGTGTTGTGCAGATATTTTGCTTTCAAAGGTTTAACTCAAATTTTGTAGATTTTTAATCTTTCAAAACATCATGCAGCATATTGCTGCAAACACAATAGATACTATTCTAACCACCCAGGACTAATTTTTCAATATAAGATCGAGTAAAGAGACATTCCTTTAGGTCAGCTGCTACAAAACGGGGGAGGGGGGGGGAGACTGAATTTGGGGCAGAAATCCTTGACCACAGTTTGACTCTCATCCACATCTGAAGAGGTCCAGCTCTTCTGTTGTGCTCTAAAATCCATCTAAATCTCATCTAGACTTCCCTGTACCTGTCCCAAAGGTATATCTCTGGAAATGACCCATATAGGCATAAGTGCACCTATGACAAAGACACAGATCCAGTAGCTCCTCTATGGGCTGTGATGGGAGCTGGGTGTTACCACAGCATCATAAGGGCATCGAGTTAAATATGTAAATACAGAGGGGGAGCATAATGCAGAGACAGCTGTGGTGCTGTTCATGGAGGTCAAAGCTGAGGCACAGAGGATGTGAACATATTGTGGGCAAAGCCAACATGACCGTCTAAGTGTCTAGGGAGGAGATGGAGGAACTGACTGGGGACACAAAGAGATCTGGGGAGATACACCTTGTTGGTATGCCAACAGGAGCAAACTGGCATTACCTAGGTCATTGTGAAGGGATCAACAACCTTATACTGGGTGAGAGAACAGTCGCTGCATTCTAGGTGCAAGCCAGGAAGGATTTATTTGGGAATAAATACATGTAAGCATGGATGCAGGAGCTGGTATTAGTGTAGTCTACTGCATGTATGGCAAATGGGTATTAAAGATGAAAACTAAATTCTGTCATCAACTGTGGAGGAGGAAAGGCAAACAAGAGGACTTGTGAAAATCCATGTACACCAGCATGGTGCTTCTTAAGCTAGCACTGTCACTACAGTGTTTTCAGAAGCAGCCAACACCTCTAAAAAATATCACTGGCCTAGGAAATATTTTCTGCATGGGTTGTGACAGTATTTATTCCAGAGAACTTGCAAAACCTGTTGAAAATAGGGGTCCAGCATATGTCTACCATAGATGGAAAAGGGGAAGGAGTTTTGCAAAGGCACATCAATGGTGGCTCTATGAATCTTCATCCTAGTTCAGCATCCTATTTACACTGACCTGAATTTTACTCCACTCCTGGGTAATGATGCTAGAGAACATGAAGCAGGAACTTGGATCACTCTGTCAGGTTTCTCAGCAGTGTAAACTTCTGCTTTGTAATGCTCTCACTGGTTGCTTACTATCCCGTTCAGCTGTTAATTCCTTCATGATTCATGAGATGATGAAGTAGCTCTTTGTAGAGTGATTCTTCCATATTGACCATTTTGTTCTGCTTGGCTCTCTGACAGGTGATGTCACATGAGGAGAATCTGGAACTGGAAAGTCTAAATAAAATTCATGATAGTGCTTCATTAGAAAAATATAACTGTATTGAAGTTAGGTTGTTAAATGGTATAAACTGAGCTACCATCTACAGTATACAGTCTTCTGTGTACACTGTCTACAGTACACAAGACCTTTTTTGTTTTGCTGCTCCACTCAGATGTTAAGGGTACTTCTGCCATTGACCATAGACATGCACGCATTTGAGAACATGGGAACCATGCTGATTTGATGTTTTTCTGAGTTGGGTTTTTTTTGTGTGCTGAGGTTTGGGGGTTTTTAGAGTGGTGCTGTGCTAATAGAAAGAGCAGATATTTCTTCTAACTGAAATCTATTAACTTCTGAGACTAGAAGAAAATGTTTACTGACAGTCAGTCAGACATGGGACTGCTCAGGTTCTTTCAAAAAAAATCCTCTTCTCCCAAAAGATATACACATATAAACAGTGAAAGGAGCAGTGACTGGACACCCTAGGTGCACGTACAGATTTTATTTTTATGATATATTCTAAGAGGTACTGAAATATGTGTTTATCACTGTGGTTATGAAGATGAGGGGAGGTTGTTTATTGGTTAGGGTTACTTTTGGCTATTTCTGAGAGTCAGCAAAGTAAACAGAAAGAACTATTAATATGCTCCCATAACAAGTTTACTGCTAAGGCCATGTCAAGGATTCACGGGCACTTCTCAGGGCAGATGTACATTGTAAGCATTGTAAGTCAAGCAATGGCTACTCGGTATTTTATTCAGTGATATATGTTCTTTGTATTTCTCTGACATCACTCCCTGCCAACTTATTTTTTAATCCTGCTACTGATTGTTCTTACTTGTATTGACTTTTTTTTTGAGATCCAAGGGAATTATGATGTGTTTGTACTGATCCTAATATTTTTGGTGCCGCTTAGTGAACTCCTCTAGGACGAATGAAAAATATTCAGAAGAAAGGAAGGACTTTTTTTACTGGGGAATCATTACAGCAGCAGTCACAGAGGCCAGTCTCCCTGCAGCCTCTTTCGAAGCCTGGGACAAAGCTGCTGAGAGGATCCCACAGTTAGAGGCAGAGGTGGGGTGCTGAGGGGAGGACTCTGCTGTCACTACAGTGTGTCATGCTTGACATTAGAACAAACATAACAACGGGTAATAATTTTACTCAGGAGCTGCAGAGATTTGTAGTTAACATGAGCATTTGTATGTACTGAGGAGTACCTATCTGGGTAAGTGATAGAAACTTAGCATTTATTCAGCTTGGCAGGCAACAGAAGTAAACATAATGTATTATATCTTTGATTTCAAAAAGAGAGAAATATATTCTGGAGGTTTTAAGCCCCACATTCTGCTACATTTAAGGTCTGCATTCAGTTTTAAATGATAATTGTCTTTACAATCTGAGTACAACCCTTAAACTATGCTTGAAGACATCCTTCTCTGGGCACCAGGTGCACTGGTCCCTACCTGTGCAATGACTGGAAGAACAGGCAGCATAAACAGAGGGAAATGCCACTGAGCAGACTGGTATAATATTTCTTTTAAGCCTTACTTAATGAGAAAACTTGTCTCACAAATTAAGCTTTGAGGAAAAGCAAGAATTAAGCCATTCTTTTAGCTGTATGACATATCAGTAAACCAAGCACAAAAGCAAGTGTTCAGTTGTCTTCAGAATTTCTTTTACTACTTGTAAAGGTATAATTTTCCATCCTGCATCATGTCACAAAACAAAGCCAGGTTCAGATGAGGAGTTATTAAACACTGAATTTTCCTCTTATTAATATCTGAGCAGAATGAATTACAAGCGACTTTCCATAATGACAGGCTAAGGACGTGCTCTCAACTCATTGCGTGGGATCTTGGCAGAGACTTCCCAGGAGAACTTCTGTGAACAAATTCTGTTCTTTCATTAGAGTATGTAGGATCAGGAAAGGAAATATATAGGAGTCAGTTGTGTGCAAAAATAGCAGTAGAGGCTGTTGAAAATAAGATTTCTTCCCTAGTGTTGGTGTATTATAACTACATGCGATGTGCCAGATTTATTCCTGCTGGAACTTAATTGGAATATTTTGGCATTTTAGTGTCAAGTCACACAGGGATTTTAATTTCAAATCCTAAAGAGCTTGAAGACTTTAGGAAGAAGGGTACTGTATTTTCTAAATACCAAACAGTTGTACTATATTGAGTTTATTTCAGAAGTTCTTGTTAGAGCCTCAGTTATTAAAACCTCACCTTGATACCAGGTTCTACTTCCATAATAACACCAGGGCAACTATACCAGCAGTACCTTTTGATGGATGAGCAGCAGCAGAATAGGATGAAATAGCATCCAACATAAGAACTGACACCCCTCACACCCCTGCAAAAAAAACCCAAACCAAAATCCTTGCTGTTTTTTTCCTAGGCTTTCAAAAGCATGATCAACTCTTCTTTGTTGTTATTTTCTTTTCAAATGGAACTATGAGATGTGCTGAGCTAGCATGAAAACATTGCTTCTAAGATTATTTCTAGGTTGGCTTTGCAAGGTTCCTATTTCCAGAAAGGGCATTATTATCACATTGGTTTTGTTAGGGTCTGCTTGGAACTCCTGGTCATGAACCAAACACAAAGATCTTACAGTGTAGTTCAGACATCAGCAAATAGAAGAAGACAAAAATGACCCTAGCTTTAGGCAGAAAAAATTACTTCTGGAGTTCAAAGCTCCAGTATGATTTTCTGTTTGCTTGTTGCAGTTCAGACATTCCCCTTCTGCCAGCGTATCTGCAATGTGTGCTTGTGACCATACTGTTGCTCCCGCTTGCCCTGTGTCTGCTTGTTTTGGCAGTTTTGACGGCAGAGAACGCCGGGCCTCTTTCATGTGGTTAGTGTCACATGTGCTGCTGTGCGAGACACGCGCGGATCTTCGGGAGCGTTCGCTGCTTGCTGCTTCGCATGCTCTCTTGTACACTTCCTCTGCAGATGGCTTTCCTGGCTCCCAAAGACCATATGTTTTTTCAGTTTCTTTTAATGTGTATACACCCACCCCATGCAGTTCCAATGAAATATGTGTTGTTTATTTCTTCTGCTGTCCAGCTCTGAAGGTTTAGATCTAGAGAGGCAGTCACTGACACTAAATGCAAGAAGGATCCTTAACACAACCTTCTCTTTTCCTGGGATGCTTATTCTTCTCCCTCTTGGAAGTGTGAAAGTCTCCACTTGTTCTGTTTTTAACCCTGTAGGGAGTAATTTTAGCTATCTTACCACCAGGCATCCATTGTCTGTGGAAGGAGTTGGAAGAGATATCCTCCTAAGCCTGGCGTCTAAGATAGGTGGACAGATTTGCCTCTCTCAGATGACTTTGGTTTCTCTCCCCATTGACACAGAGGAAGCCTAGATGACAAAGCTAGACTAATTGGCCCTCTTTGAGATAGATAGCAATATCTAGGTGAGATATATCCCTCTCCAGGGACCCAGCCTTCATGGTGGTATGCACAAATGCTATATGCTTGCAAACTGCTGGCTGGGATTTTTTTCATCAGTTAACTCTCTTATCAGAACTTTCCATACAGCCTTACCCTTGAGGACTGAGCAGAGAGCTGAGTGTCAGCAGAGGGGCATGCGAATATAAACGATAAGGACTAAGAGCTTCCTTACAAGTGGGTCAGTTGCAGACTCAGGCGAGGTACTTCTTCACTATATGAAACAGAGTAACAGACTGGCCTAGGTAAAAAAGGCAGGGTATTGGTGAGAAATTAGGGAAAAAAACCCCAAACCTGATAAAGAGAAAAACCCTGGAACAGGAGGAGGACAAACCTGTGATGCAGAATATTTCAAAGGCAGGTGGGGAGATTTAATAAAACCCTATAGTCAGGACTAGAAGTGGAAGCTGGGAAAGGTCAGGCTTTTCATAAAGTTAGTATTCCCATGACTTACTTCCTGAATAAGCTGAATGTCTGCCATATGCTTTATTTATACCAAGAGCTATTCATTCCCCATCAAGACTGATGTTTTTATTAACAACTCTGATGTTTTCATTCAAGGGCAAAACTATCAGAACCTGGATACCAATGGTAAATTGGAAGCATTTCTGCTGATTCATGAGATTTCTCCACAATTTGTTTTCAGAATTTGTACCACTTCTATAATTAAAGGTGTGCATTAGGTAAACTAACCAGCCACATCTGTGAGAAAGAAGGCTTCCTCACATCAGAAGCAAAAACTTGCTTTTGGTAGAGCTGTTAAAATATTCCAGATTTTTATATCTTGAAATAGTATTGAATAGATCAAATAAAACAGTAGCCGTAGCAAGATTTTTATTTTGGCTGTTGTCCAGCAGTAAGAAAAATCATGTAGATACAGACTTCTCGTTTTCATCAGGATTAGCAAATTGATCCTGTGTATAAACTGTGTGTGATAGTCCCTGGGATGCAATGGGAGCTCTGCAGATAGACCAGCTGCACAATCCGTTCCCACATGTAGGATGCAAGGGCTATAGTGAAGGAGATTTTAAAGCAGTGACGTTATTATGGGGAGAAAAATTGGCATGGCCCTAAGTCTGCAAATCCATGACTGTTGCAACATAAGGCAAAGAGCACAAGGCAATATAAGTGGATCTGTGAGTGGGAGAAATTACAGGCATGGAAAGGTGTTTTCTATCGTTGTTCTCGTAAGAGAGCAAAAAAAGTAAGAGAAGTATGATATGTAAGGGCACACATACTGCTTCATTGTCAGTTTGGTCTGTATCCATCTCTGAGGAGTTTTCTGTATGAAATTGTTGAAAAAAATCCTGCATAGTGTGAATTTCATGTAAGGATACAGTCCTATGCTCGTACAGCATCCTGTTGCAGTCACTGGAAGTCAAGCCTGTAAAAAAGGCAAGACTGGGAATGTAATCTCCCTTTAAAAAGTGCTCTTTCTTTCCATGAAACTTGATTAAAAATAAAATAAAATCTAGTGTTCTTTGCCACTGGCACCAGCTCTACAGGGCATCAAAGCAACTGACTGCTTGTAATCTCTAGACATTTCCTGACTGACTGCAAAGGTCATCTTGGAGTGAGCTGGGGAAACTGAAAAAGAGTTATCTGAAGGCCAAATAAGGTGAAAGTTGCTGTGGCTAAAGTTCAAGTTTATTTACACAGAATATAAAAGAGAAGTGAAAAGTTTGCTGACTTATTTACTTTTATTTTAGAAAGCTTTGGAGCAGTTTGTGTAAAACAGAATGAAAGGTGAAAAACAAAGTAAGTAGAATGTGCAGTGATATAGTAGAAATAACAATTAATGATTGTCACTGGCAATCTTTACTTTTTTGTTATTATCCCATTCTAACCCAGACAGTGATATCTGTGATGTTGCTGTTATCTTCTAGTTTAGGAAATCTTTGAGGTTGGGACCTTCTCTTTTTTTCTTTTGGAGAAATTGCTTAGCAGTCTTGCCACCATGGAAGGAATATAGAAGTTCTATACAGGCGGTGAAATTAAGGAAGTAGAGTTTCACGTAGGTTTATGTTCTAGTTTACATTTATAATCTAATCCTTGTCACCAAAATAATCTTTTATTCTCCTGCATTCCTTACAGCATCCCACAGACTAGTGACAGGATGTGTGCCGAATATTTCAGTCTTGAACCCTCTGCTGACTGGCTCATTTTCTGCTGCCAACCAGAATACAAACCAGCTGAATTCTGCTTGCTGGTCTCTCCCAGGGTTCTAATTTGAGTCTCCCTCTTCTACCCCATTTAATGAGTTTTGTAAAAATGAATCTGTCTTTAAGATCTGCTCCATGTTCAAACTTGGCTGAAGATGGCCAGAAGGATCAAAAGTTCCTGGGGCAAGTGCAGATAGACAGTGAAATATCTTGATTATTAGTTAGCTGTGGCTATTGCTAGAAAACAGTTCATAAACATTCATCAACCTGTCATAAGCACTAAGCAAGATTAAACAAATAGATTTGTTTAAATCTCAGAATTATAAATTTTATTCTTGATAAATAGCATTGAACCTTATGCTTGCTTCCACAGATGCCCAGCAATTCCCTTGCTAGTAACTTGTTAATCACATCTTGGTCCATGTTTGTTGGAAGCAACATGTTCTCATGAACAAGATGCTGGAAGGGACCCAAAAGCTCTGGATTAGATTTCCAACTCTGTCTCCTGTGATCACTCTTGGTGTGTTTTCCTTCTCCTGACTGCTAAAATCACCATGCTTGTGTCATACGTAGGGGCCCCCAGTCTCACCTCAAGTCTACCTGTATCACACTTACATTGCAAGTTCGGAGGTGATCTTGACCATGGCTTACAGGAAATTTCAACAGATAATGCTAGTGAGCTTGAATATTCTGGCAATCATCCTTGGTCCACAAATCAATCCAGTCGTTCTGTGCAGACACTCTTGTTCTCTGCAGTGTTATAATTGGCTATATATGAAAAAAAAAAAAAGAAAAAGTTTTCATTTTTAAAAGCTAATGTCCCAGGATGATACTAAAATGAATAAACTCAAAAATAACCAAAACATTCCAGTTTGTACGCTTTCACTTGTCATAGCCTTGTCATTCTGTTTCAATAGATGATAAATAATGTAAGGGTCCCTACATTGAAACATTTTTTTTTTTTTTTTAACATGAATCAGCTATAAATGAGAACAGAACTTCAGTGTTCCTGTATATTTGTTTTGACTACTGTTATAACTACAATTGAAACTGTCACCTTAGAAGAAAACCTGTTTTGAGTCTTGAGGGAGGCAAAGTTCAGCAGTTTGTTTTCACACAGGAAATTGCTGGTTTAAGGGATATTTTTATGTATCAAGAACCCTAATTGCTGGATAATTTCTTATTTCATTATCAATTACTTTGTAAATTTGGGGATTCTGTCTGGAAATAATCCTCAGATTTGATGGGGATTTTGAGCAAGAACTGATAAAAAGGGACACCAAAGATAGTTCAGATAAGGTATGCTGGTGAAAACAGTTTCCTCTGTAGTGCAGCACACAGTAATCACAGCAAAGCTTCCATTGGCATAATCATGAATACAAAAACCCACCTGTTTGTAGTGTAGGTTGGACATCTTAGGACTGAATAGCACCAGATATTTGAAACTCTTGTTCACTTTATTTATTTTAATTGATTGATGACTCACTCTTATAACAGTGTTCAAGAAAAAAAGGTAATAGGGTTGCATGAAACTGATTGCTACAAATAATCTAACAAACTGTAAGCTACAGGCTTCACAAAACTGCTAAAACTGGCACAACTTGGGCCCCTGCTTTATTAAATGTTTACAAATGTTGAGAAATTAAATAGTCCATGTCTTAAGAACCTTTTAATCTAAGCAGTTATGCTGGTGTGGATGACATTCTTCCCAGAGTGTGACACGGCTTGATTGCACAAGTGTGTAGCATAGCCCTTTCCTACATGTATGCTTGTGCTCCTTTGGGACACTTGTGTTGGCAGAAAAAAAAAAGTGTCAGGGACAAAAGAGACAAATTTTATTGCCAGACATTCTTACTTTTCCAACCCTGTGTCCGTTAACTGAGATAAACCAGTGGTAAATGATAACTTTGCACAAATGTAATAGGTGACTGGATATTTCTAAGAACTTAAGCTCTACTAGTCAAAAGCAACTGGTACTATAGAGGAGTGTAGAAGGGATCTTGCTCTGCTGACTGTGATTTCCTCCTGTGAACAGCGAGCCTTACATAGGTTCTTCACGTAGTGATTTTAGTCCTGTTTCCTGCTTGCCAGTTCGCTATGAACAGTCTGATTTTTCTGAAGTTGTGAACTGTTTGCAGCTGTTGAACAAAGACTGCATCCAGTATCAAAGAGACACTTCAGCTGAGTATTCACCTACTTATGTGACACCCATAGCTGGTGGGTTGTTTAGTAGGTGTTTACAACAGCTCTCGTTCACTATTTACCACACAAGGTGCAGCTCTGGCTGACAAAGCTGTGAAGTGTGGTAATGCAGCTAAAGCATTTACAGCATATGTCTTGCCCTTGCCCTGTTGACCAAAGAAGTGGAGAAATATGAAGGAGCGACAGCACTTTCATTTAAGTTTATTCATGTCAGATCATGCCAGTCACAGCTGCCAGACTGTTCTGAAAACATTAGGGGAGAGAGAGACTGAAAATGAGTTATCTATGTTGTTGCATCATCACATGTCTAGGAATGGCAAGCTTTTGAATTCCAGGAAACCATGTTAAGTTACATCAAAATAGCAGTGTCTACAGAGTTGAACAAAAAGGTTGGGTTTTTTGGCTTTGTTTTGGCTTGGTTTTTTTACTCTTTATAAAAAGAATGCAAAATATGTGGGCTAAGATGAAGGAAGGTGTTGAGAATATGCTTCAGGAGGAAAACAAGTGGAGGGAAATCTCTGATATTATTTCGGTTGATAGGAAGTGGGACTGAATTTGAACCTGAATTATCTGAATTGTATAAATGTGAAGAAAAAACTCGTAGTAAGCGCAAAGAATGAGTGAGTCAGTCTACTAGGATTGTTAAGATCTAGTGTTTCTTCAAAGTTAGACCATTTGTAGCAAGAACAGCAGTGGGGATTTTTCTTTCTGTGTAGTTCAATGAATTCACAAGACCAGGATCAAAGATGCCTCTGTCATCCAGGATTCCCATCTTGTGTCACTTTTCACTGGCAAGCAGCTGTAGAAAAGGGAAGGCTATGAGAAATTGGTGAACAAGGGAATGGCGAAAGAAATAAGTAGAAAGGCTAGAAAAAGAGAGGAGGGGATTAAAAGATAGATGGGAAAGGGGAAAAAGATGGATCAAATGGAAAAAGGCTAACAGATGGAACTCCAGCAACTCCAGTCTGCCAAAGCCCCTGTGCTTTCTAAAGCTATTTTTATCAGTGTGCTGAGCTTGCATCTTGTCTTGTGTGGTCCTAACAGCTTTTTGAATTGTTTCTTGGGGACTCAGAAGATTTCTGTAGAGCTCTGTGGAGGCATGGAGATGGACACTAGTTGAAGACCTC
Organism: Athene cunicularia; assembly: GCF_003259725.1. Classification (NCBI taxonomy): domain Eukaryota; kingdom Metazoa; phylum Chordata; class Aves; order Strigiformes; family Strigidae; genus Athene; species Athene cunicularia. Next base: position 35,351,228 of record NW_020799101.1, on the reverse strand, counting down.
TCCCATGAAATCTTAATTATCCGATCATTTGGATTTCATTCTGAGAGGTCATTACAACATGAAAGTATGTCTCTGGGTCTTCTGGTTCCTTACAGGAACCTTACTAAAATATGATCTGGGGCAAAACTCAAGACAGAAACAGGTCATATCTGTAGGAGATAATTGTTTCTATATGTCCTTGCTTAGGCTTGTAGTATGCTGTTGCAAAACTGCATATAGCCTGATAAGAAAATCTCATTTCACTGTAGTGCACATAGTAACAGCAGGCCAACAAACAGTATAAGTAATCCAGGTGGCAAAGCCCTACCCTCGTTGGTATTAAAGATACACATAGCCCCAAGAGCATGATTGCTGTACCAAATGTCAGTATCTCTGACATATTAAGTCATTTTGGGGAAACGAAACAATATCACTCCAGCAGGTACAAATGCAAACATATGCAAAAGTCCCTTTTAGATATAAGAATCCTCTGAGCCCTCCCCTCACTCTACCTCAGGACCCCTATGTCCTCCAGACTGGTGAAAATGGCTTTTCCCCTTGGTTTAGTAGAATGAATGCAGAACAGATGGCAATCATGAGCCCAGTCATGGGCCTTGATTGCTACCGATCTCTACTTCTTATCCTTTGTCTAATTTACATTTGTGAGTGGCTTGCACAGATTTTGGCCAAGAATTCTTTTTATTCTATAAAATGGTAAGTAAGGACAAACCATGGCAGGGAGAAAATTTTGTCTGATTAAAGGCTAATTTTCCATACCAAAGACAGAAATATCAAAATTTAATAAATACTGGTGATTTCACATGTAGTCATGTGACTACATTTTTGTGACTGGCTGTTGCACAGATGTTATGTATGCAGTGAGTGGCGGGGAAAGGGGCTAAGTGGCGAGCCCTGGGGATGCTCAGCTGGCTACTGTGATTGCTGGAGGTGGGAGGGGGCTGAGCCTGGTTCTGTGCCTAGAGGGATGAGTTACTGTCCTCCAGGAGTGAGGATAGCCAGTGTTCAGGAGAGCCTCTTGCTGGGTAAGCTGAAGTGACACCGTATTTCTGGGGGAAAGATGAAGCTTAACCACACCTGGAAGTCTCTAAGAGCACCTGTGTCTTCTGAAGCCCTACCCCACACCACAGGGTGAGTGGGACAATTGCAGCGATACTTTCACTGAGGTGTATGTGGGCTGGAGTAGCTTTGTTTTTCTTTCAAGTTCCCTGGTGGTGAAAAGATGAGATTTGTTGTGTGGCTTTCGTGGTAGGAGGGAGGTGGACTTGTGTGCAGAAGTGGAGGAATTCAAGCAGTTGCAGGCAGCCTGTCACTGAACAGAGCCCAGCTTTTGTGGGAACTTGTGGGATTCTTATGTGAGGTCATGCTGGAGCTGGGCTGCAGTAACTGGAGGCTACGTGGTACAGAGCTATAGTAATTGGGGAGCGGCTGTCTGACCTGTTACTGCTTGCAGGTACAACTAGTTCAGTCTCTGACACATACCCTGTTAAGAGCTCAGCAGGGCTGAAAACAACTGGTGTCTGTTTTCAGGTAGGCATGTGGGGCAAGAAGTCCCATTTCTGTTTTGAAGTTGGACTCTGGGAGGGGGAAGGGACAGCAAACTATTTCAGAAGAAGGAGGTCAAATTTTGGTAATAAGCTTTGGAGCCTGTTGTTTGAGGGTGGACCTGAGCACATTTGGCTGTGAATTCACAGGTGTATAGCAGGGTGTTAGGAGTAGGTACTTGGAATACAAAGAATGTTTGTGGCCCTCTGTAGGATTGATATTAATCTTATTTTTAATGGCTGAAGGCTTTTTGCTTTGGAGTTTTTATCATGAGTCTTTATCAGCTTGATTTCACAGCAGATAAACACACAGAATGTGAACAAGTCGAACTGTATTTTCAAGACACTCTTGTATGATTTGCTGTCTTGGATACTCCACCTCAGTCGTATAGTATAGAATCGTTGCTGTATAGCACAGAAGCATGGAGAGATAATGGTTCTCACTTATACTCTAAGTGTTTATGTACAAATATGTTGGTAGCTAATAGTACTTCTTACTCCATCTTTCTCCCCCTGGCAGGCTGCTGTTTGGTCCTATCAAAGCTGCCTCTGTTGCAGGCTGAACAAGGCTGGCTACCTCAGCCTCTCCTCAGAGAGCAAGTGTTCCAGTCCCCAAGCATCTTGGTGGTTCTCTGCTGAACTCGCTGCAGTTTGTTGATGTCTTTCATATACTGGGGGGCCCAGAACTGGATGCAGGATCAAGATATAGTTTAACAGGTGCCCTGAGTAGAGGGGGTGATAATTTCCTTTGCTCTTCTGGCTCTGCCCCTGTGAATACAGCCCAGGGGGCTGTTCCCCAGCTCTGCCAGCAGGGCAATAGTTGCAGTGACAAGAAGCTTGAAAAGTCAAGGTAGAAATTTTTACTGCAAATTGCCTTTATTTTTCCTGTTAACACCTCTTTAAGTCAAAATACAGGATTAGGTATAGAACTCCACAATAGAACCTGCCAGTCATCGGTGGCTGAGTGTTATCTACAGAAAGATAGAGACTTTTGACAAATTATTTTAAACCAAAATAAAAGTCCACTCCCTCTTTCTTTAAAAAATGAACTCTGAAAACTTTTTGCGATTTTATGGATATTTTCATTATTTTAAAAATGTTTTAACTATAAAAAAAATGGAAAAGCTTTGATCTTGGACTATGTTATGAAAAAAACAGCAAGGAAAAAAAAATGTTGTGAATGATTGACTTTTTATTATTGGCTTTCCTAAAAGTCACCAAACCTGTCTCTACAATCAGCCAGAGAGGTGCATTCTGGATTTGAAGACAAGGGTCTGGTTGGTTCCCAACCTGACTTTGTTTTCCTACTACTCAAATCTGAAGGTACTAGTGAGAGCCCAAACAGTGTGGATGCATTGCTGCTGGAATGCTTCACACATTAGGACTGGGTGAGACTCTATCTTGAATATAGACTAGATGCAAATGATGAGTCATAATGTTGTTCAGACAGGCTTAAGATGAGCATAAAAATTACAATCAAGAATTAATTTTAGATATTTACTTGCTTTTTTACTCCATAGCTTGCTACCTCTTGTTTTCTAGTTCATTTGTAGTTGGGTTTTTTCCCACATTATGGCATTCATATTTAAGATTTGTTTAATTTTGAGTGAAATTTTATATGATTTAATTACAGAAGCTTCAGTAAACAAAATTTATACCTTATTACTTGTTTCTCCTTGATCTTCTACTCTTGTAATAGTATCAGTTTATTTGTTTTTAAAATCTATCCTTATAAGTAATAAGGCCAGAACTCTGTGAAATGGTGGGGCAGTATTATTAGGTTAAATCTGTAACAGCTGCTTTGTCTCTATGTGAAGTTATGGGGTAAGCTGAACTAGCCTTCACTCTTTCTTTGAAATGCGACTAGCAACAGAGTCACTGGGGACAGAAGGAACTGTGACAATAAGTAATTATTTATTATTACTTGATAATTATCACTTAACAAGCGATAGTTACATTTGCAGTAAAACAGTGTATGTTTTGATACTTTGAGTTTCTTTACTTTTCTTCCATTGCAAATGGAGAGATAGATTGGTTTGTTGCACTGATTAGTGTCTCTCATTTTCAGGAAAAAAGCCAAAGATGTATTTTCTTCCTTCATTCACCTGTTTGTAATTGGAGGGACTGTCCTCTGATCTGCTTAATGAAGCTGCAGTAGACTTGCAGAAGTAATTATTGGGCAGTATGTTTTCGCAGCTCATTCTCACAGAATCAACCAGGTTGGAAAGAACCTTGAAGATCATCTAGTCCAACTGTTCTCAGCACTTGAGAGGCTGTAGTAGTTAACTCTTTCTAGAATGGCAATATGAAACTTTATGTACTGTTTTGTCTTGCTAATGTAGAATAAAGTAACAAGTAGAAGTCATAGGAGAGAAAAAAAAAATCAGGTTACAGAACACTGATTTAACAAAATATGTAAACCAAAAAGCTGAATCGTGAAAGATTATTTGTTTGACCTGTTAGTTTGAGAACTGCCAGTACCCTGCACTATGATTTAAATAAAGCCTGTAGTCTGGACAGGGTAGCCTGGAAAGGAAAACAGATAATTAGGAAACAGAAGGAGAATTGGTAAGAATCCTGTCTGGAGAGGAAACAAACGGGAGAGGAAGGGGATATCCTTGGGTACTGATCTCAGAGGCTTATGGTGTGAACAACTGGTGATGATTTTTTTGTGTGTGTTCTATTGTCTAATTCAGTAATGGAATTTGTCCTACCTTGTTTCTCATATGTGACTTTCTTTCACAGGTTCAGACTTTCAGTATGATTTTAACTAGCGTAGTAAAATTCCAGTGCATTTTAGTTCCAGTGCAAAGTAAAATTGCACAGTTTTGGAGTCCGTCACTTCTCAGTACTGTTCACCTCTGCTGTGTTGAATAGTTTAGGTATCATACTGTAATAGTGTTATGGGGTTTACTTATTTCTTTGTCTTTTGTTTTACTTTATTTCTTTGTTTTTTGAAGTAAATAACATTTCCACAGTAGCTGAATATTCAGCATGTGATGTCTGTTCCTGCATTGTATTAGAACAGCAACCCATCGAAATACATTTTTAGAATGTCCTTAATGTTTACCAAAGCAGAATATGATGAACTACTGCATTTTTTTATTATAATGAGCAAGGAGTGAAAATTATATGCTGTATTATAGACTTTCTTTGTTACAAGTTGCAAGCCCTTGATTTTATTTTTGAGGGTTTCTGTCATTTATTCCCTTCCGGAATATTTTTAACATCATGATAGATACATCCTGAGCTTCCTTGCTTCATTATTTTAAGTGTAACATAGTCAAGAAGAAGCCTTCAGAGACACATACTCTGGGACAGCATATTTAAAGATGTTATTAAGACGTCAGCTCTAAAAAATAAAATTCTTTCTTCTGGCCTAAATCCATGGCAATCTTTGCCCTGCAGTACACATTGAAGTGTTAGCCTTTGTAGGTGTGAAATTCGGTGAGGAATCAGCACTGGAATGAATTACTGTAGTATGCATAGGGACATTCCTTACATCAGAGAGTGGGTAGCAGCCTGGACAACTTGATGAGTTAAAGGGAAAGCATGTATGGTAGCATGTTGTACGTCATAGGAAGTTACAGCCCATGTTTCTACATATAAGGCCACAGTTCCGGTGGAAGCAGAGTAAAAAAACACCACAAAAAAATAACCCATCGTTGAATCTTTGAGCATTCCCAGATTACATCTGTACATTTTCCAACAAACAATTGGCCTACACATTTCCCTGAAATATAGGGATTCTTTGGTTATGCAGTCATGCCTTGGCTGATAGGAGGCTTCCTGTAAAATCTGTAAATCATCAGTACTGAGATAACAAAAAGTAAACTTAAAAAGATTATTTAAATTAACTATGTAAAAATACATGTTCTCCCAAACAGGACATCACTCTAGAGCATTAATGCTTTTGTATACAATATTACAGCTGTTGTACTGGATCGGAAATGGTTAGTGACTGAGGAACTGGCAAGAATGAACAGTATTAGTTTGATGACTGCTTGTCATTTATAAGTAGCAGCTGCATTTCCTTTTTCTTCGTTTATATGTGTTTTCCAAATGAACTAGTTAAATCCCACCTTACGCCAGTCTGATAGTCTTAGTTTCCTTTCCTAGAGCTGAGATAATGATGACCTCTGTCTAGATCTCAGTCTGTTCTCAGCTGGAAGTAATTGCTGTTCTTCACGTCAGGCTCAGGAGGAGGGGATGACCAAACAGTTGTTGAACTCTGATTTTACCCCAGAGGCAAAACCTCTCTGCTTAGAGATGATAAATGTAAGGAGATGCCACAGGGAAAACTGTTGTGGCTTTCTATGCTGCCTCTAGAGAGGACTTCAGTCTGCAGTGCTGGTATTCTAGAACCTTTAATTAACAATCAATTAAGGGATTACTCATTTAAAACAGAAGAAAATATTAGTTGTGGACTCCCTTGACTAAGTGTTTTAGCTGAAGCCAAGTGAATGGACTAGCAGTGGAAATAGGCTGCGGTAAATTCTTGGTCACCACATTTGTCACCCCAAATGTCACGAGAATAAGTGTGTTGACAGATGAGCTGCAGAAAATCTTGCTTGGTGGTTTGAAAAATTAAAACCCTGGTGCTCCGATTGCCTGCTGGAGATTGCTGTTTCCATAATAGGGTCAGTGGGAGAGAGTGATCTCGTTCTGCAGCTTGAAGGAAACAGCCAGGCTCTGTAGTGGAAAGGCTGAAGTGTGTGCTCACGTTCTGCCCCACTCTGCTGTGGAAAGAGTACTGCCATGAGGCTGGAGCTCTCTTTGACAGAGCTCACCTGTTTCTGTCTTAATACACAAACCTCACTGTGATTACTTGGATATTTGTCATTCCGTGTTAAGGTCTGATCCAGAAAAGCATTCCTGATTAAAATGATACTCCACCTCCTACCAAGTCCTCTTTGAATCCATTTGTGTGGTATTGTATATTTGATCTAAGTCAGGCTTAATTGCTTTTCTGACACAGACCCTAAAATTTGCCATTGTAAGTCAATAATACTAAATGAAGTCAAATTTTTCTCTGGGTAGCACAGCTGCATCATTTAATGGTTTCATGGATGTTTTACAATGCAAATTTGATGGGAAATTACCCTCTTGAAATAGGAGTCTTACCAAACATCTGAAAATAGAATTCAGTTGGTAAATTGAACATGACTTCAAAGAACTCAAGTGTACAAATGTATAGCAGCTCAAGATGTAGTGTGACCTTAAGTGTTAAAACTTTTGACTGACCGCTTGAAGTTTTAAAATATCTCTCTATAACAACCTTGATTTGAGCAAAACATGCTGCTGTGATATAGTTGTGAGATGAAGAGCTATTTTTCTGCTGGAAATTAGAGTCTTCAGACTATATTTATCTTTTGTTCTCTAATACCTGATTACTACGATTTCTGTATTTCATGGTGATCAGAATCTATTAATTTGTTCACCAGGTATCTTTACATGATGCTAATGTGGAGCTGCTTGATAAAAAGATTCATAGTACATTAAAATATGATTTAATTGTAGTGAAATGCTGTTATAAATCAGGTCTTTTTGCTTGCAGCTTTCTTCTGTAGGATATTAAGTGATAGGTATGATAATGTGACAGTGAATTGCAGAGTATGGATTATTACAGCTGTGATTTTAAAGAGATAGAAACCAAAACCTTAGGAAGTCCTGTACCTGAGGCTAAAATAATGTTGTGCAGACAGCATGAACTCAAGAAACCTTTATTTAATAAATAAATAAAAAGACAAGGCAGTGAATTGTCACAAATGTTTTTTTTTCCCTTGGTGCTGCTTATTAGGACTGACTAATGCTTGTCATTAATAAACAGGAAGAACTTTTCCCATACATGGTTTAAGCTGAATATGTTGACTCATCTGTGTTGAATGCATCATGCCATGACTTATCCATGTTATATATAGATGAATATTTGGGATTCCTGATGCGTGAATAATCAGAGATGAACTTGTACCTAAAGGTTGTAGCTGTGTAAAGGAAAGCTTCCAATTACAGAATCATCTAGATTGGAAAGGACCCTGGAGATCATCTAGTCCAACTGTTCCCCTAGCACACTTCCCACCTACAACATATCCTTAAGCTCTAAATCAACCCGACTCTTGAACCCCTCCAGGGATGGGGACTCCACCACCTCCCTGGGCAGCTCATTCCAACGCCTAACAACCTGTTCTGTAAAGAAATACTTCCTAATATCCAGTACAAACCTTCCCTGGTGCAACTTGAGGCCATTCCCTCTTGTCCTATCACTTGTTACTTGGTTAAAGAGACTCATTCCCAGCTCTCTGCACCCTCCTTTCAGGGAGCTGTAGAGGGCGATGAGGTCTCCCCTCAGCCTCCTCTTCTCCAGACTAAACCTCCCCAGTTCCCTCAGCCGCTCCCCGTACGACCTGTGCTCCAGACCCTGCACCAGCTCCGTTGCCCTTCTCTGGACACGCTCGAGTCATTCAATGTCCTTTTTGAGGTGAGGGGCCCAAAACTGAACACAGGAATCGAGGTCCGGCCTCACCAGTGCCGAGTACAGGGGTCAGATCCCTTCCCTGTCCCTGCTGGCCACGCTAGTGCTGACACAAGCCAGGATGCCATTGGCCTTCTTGGCCCCCTGGGCACACTGCTGGCTCCTGTTCAGCCGGCTGTCAATCAGCACCCCCAGGTCCCTCTCTGACTGGCAGCTCTCCGGCCACTCCTCCCCAAGCCTGGAGTGCTGCTGGGGGTTGTTGTGGCCCACTCTCTGTAGTACCTGGACTTCACCTGTGGATGACCACATCATAAAAATTTGGGTATAAATAACAAGGTTATTTAGGGAAAGTTTGCTTTTTATTCATCAAAAGAACCCATTTCACACAAATGTTCAGAGCCATTCATTTTCTTCCACTGTCTCCTTGCTCCAGGATGGCTTAGTGCTCTGCAGCTACCTTTTTTTATTCTAGTGAGATTAACTGCTAGCAGTGTACACAAGACTCCAAGATTACCATCTTCCTGCATAAGAAAAGCATTTGTGAGACTTGCTGAAGTTACTAGTTTGGTTTTTGCATTTCAGAAAGACCTTGTGTGGTAATATATTAAAAATGGCTGACTTGGTCTGCAGCCAGCTATGTCTGTGTGTCTTCCGCTTTATGCTCTAATAGAGGCTGTGTTCAGTTCCCTTCTCTGAAGGAACTCACATGCTGACTTACAGCACACAGCTTGGTTATTGCTAACTTCTCTCTCTAACTCTCCTAGTCCTGTTTGGCTTGACATCATGACAGAGCCTTGTGATGGCATCTGAGGTTACTTTTGCCTTTCAATGGCTATTCTTGCCTTTACCCAAACATGTTTGTTTTTAATCTGTTAATTGATTTTCTGTCAGTTAGATTTACTGAAAGAACTTCTGAGGGTATAGACAAATGCCAAATTTCTTTAAAGGATTTTGGCATACTGGAAATTCTTTTTTATCACATAGGAAATTGGGCTTTCTCACCAGGTGGGGGATGGTTAAAACCACTCATTTTTCTGTCTGTGATCTGTAGTAAACTGAGGCCATGATAAATAGGTCAAGTTCTTTCCAGTATCCAACTCCTTTCTTGCCCAACCAAAGAGTAAAATAGCTATTTCCCAGAAGTGAAATATTCTTTAATCCAGTTGTGTGAATGACATTATGATTCCATTGCTTTGTTTAAAAAAGATAAATTCCAGGAGCAACTCCTTTAATGAGGTCATTAGAGGAACAGTGCCTCAGCATACTCACTGGAGAACTTGCAGTCCTTCCCTGTTTGTGGTTCGGCATGGTTGGAAGAGTCTGGCATGCAGATGGCGTGGCACAGAGCTTTGTCAGAGATAGCGAGGAGGCCAAGAGAGTCTAGAAAGAATGACAAAGCAGGATGAGCAGATCAAACATCTTAAAGATGTCTTACATATGCTCTTACCATATAAGACTCTCAGATGTTCTCTCATGTGCCTTTACAAATAATTTGGTGAAATGAATTATTTGGAGAGGCTTTAGGGGAAAGGTTTTACTCTATAAAAGGATTCTGGAACTTTGATCTTCACTCCTTTCTTTTTCTGTGAGTTTAGTTCTTGTGCGTTATGAGCTTTGACTAAAGGTGATGGTAATACTATGCTTGCGAAAGAGTCCAGTTTTTTTAAATGAATAATGAAAGTCATATTTGCTTTGGTGGCAACAGGCCCGAGTTGTGTTTAGTTGACGTGCTTCTCTTATTGTAACGTGAGGAAGAAGTTTTCATTTTGTCAGGACTGTTACTAAAACTACATTGATATTCAGGATGTATGTTGGCTACTATCTAAGGGGCCTTGAAAAATTGATAAAAATGTTGGGCTGGTAGAAAACCACTGTAGTTTGTTTTTGTATAAGACTATGAATTTTATGAAACTCGTGTTTGAAAAGCATAAAACCGGAAGCAGGAGGATTCAGATATCTGAGGAAAGCAGAAAGTTATCTTTTGTGTTGTACTGCATTTTGTATTTAGAAGAAATGACAATATATCTTTAAATTCTCTAGTCAGCTAGCAGGATTGTATCTTATTTAGTGCTTGCTTGAATTCTTGACAGTTGTGTTAAAAAACCCAAAAACAAACAAACAAAACCCCCCCCCCCAAAATACCCGACAGGATACTTGGTACAAAATCTTATTTTTGCATTCATTCCTTGACAGGAATGAAATATCTCATAGTAGGTGTCTTTCAAATTTGACCATCTTACTACCCAATAAAAACAATTTGCCAGAATTGTTAATATAAATGAACATAAACTTTCAATAGTATGTGTGCAGAAGGCACTGGGGCTCCTGTAGGTAGACAGGGTACTAGTGCTGTCAAATGAAGATGAAAAAACATTGTCTAATTTAAATATCTTAAGAACTGTGCTGTGACTTAAGATGGCCAGATAGCCAGAGGATATAAGTGTAGGGGTTTCATTGCCTTCAGTGATTCTGTGCCAGTTTACACCATGGAACAATCTATTCCACCTATCTCTGTCTATGCTGTAACTCACTATGACAGTAAGTACAATACTTGTAAAAATACAGAAGAAAAGGTGAAAGGAAACAACATAGATGCAGTTTATATTGTATTTAATCAAATGTCAAAGCATTCATCAAATAAATGATCTATGGTGTCTGTTTACTCAGTACTTTGTAGTATGTAGTGAGCTTTTGGAGTGGCTGAGTGCTACAAAGAACATTCCTCAAATAAACAACCTAAGAGGAGCTCCAGAATTTTTAAGTAACAGCAGTAGCCAGACCTAATGGATATAAAGCCAAGAATTCCAGTAGTCTTTTAGCTTTCCTTAGTGTTACAGATCAGAGATCGCTTTACAACAGTCTATATCGATAGGTAGATTGCTGGCTTTGTTCCTCTCCTACAAATTGTACATGGCACAGATACTAACTCACACCAGGTCATATATTAAAAGCCCAGTTGTGCTCATTTCTAGTGTGAGTGGTCCCGTTATGATAGTGTTCTTCAGGTTCTGTAAGGTGAATATGATTTTTGGCAAACCCTACAGCAATTTCAGAACTGGATCCTATTGGCCTAATTTTCTAGAAGTGTAAATTAGTACAGCCTGACTGACCTTAGCTAGTGTTTCTCCTTTAGTCTGATAACTTCACTTCTATGTTCAAAGTCACATTATGCCCTGACATTAAATGGAAATGGAGTTGGTAAGGCCTCTCCTTTGTTCCTTGCAAAATTAACAGCCGTACTTTATGCATAGCATCTAGCTGCTTAATCTGTTTTGTGGTGTCTATTTGCTCTGTTTTGAGGAATTTCAGAGGAAAGAAGCCCTGACAGGGGATTTGAAATAAAGAGGAAAAATCTAGAGCTTTATTTATATTTTCCTTCTGGAAGCTGGCCAATTAACCTTCCTATCAAATTATTATCTTTAAACCTGTGGCTTCTTGTGTGTATCCCGTCTGCAAAATGAATTTAACCTGTCCGTGTCCTGCATAATTTTAGAGACATGAATCTCAACCACCTACTACCTTTTTTCTCCCCCCCCCCCC
>NW_020799101.1:35328118-35339625 GCF_003259725.1 Athene cunicularia | reverse complement strand
CCCCCCCCCCCCCCGTTTTTTTTTTTTTTGTTTTGGCAGTGAGATTGCAAGTAGATTTTGTCTTTCTCATATCAAGCCCTCTACAGAGGGTCAAAACAAAACTCAGTGGGTGACAGAAAATGACTGTACTTTACTCGTTTCTTCTTTATGTTGAACTGTTTCTTCCTTCTTATTCTCTACTGATTCAGGGCATCAAATGTTCCTTTTTGGTTTTTGTAAATTTTCTTTGTTTTAATGCCTATTTAGGTCCTTGCTTCTTCATTGCTGGGTTTTGGCCAACAAATTGGCTGATGACAAAGCTTTTAAAATTTGAGATGATGTGCTCTCTTTTTCCCTCTACAGTGGATATACGAGAGGAGGGCTGGCCGTGAGATCTGTTACTACCCAGTACTTGCTTTCCAGATGCCAATGTTCTGTAAGGATGTATGTGACAATAAGTAGACAGGTCTACTCATTTCGGCATTTTCTCATGTCAGAAATAGTTTTCGGGCACTCCAGAAAGATTAATTTCCGTGTCTCGATCTGAAGGATCCATATAAGTGATCTGTCCTTTGCTTATAACTTTTTGACAGTAGGGGAAACTTTCTGATATTGTGCATGTCTTACCTTCTTAAGTGACCAGCAGTAATGGGAAAACCTTTGTGGGAACTGAATAATCCCTCACCTTTGTCAGCCTGTGAATTCTTAGTTTCTTCATGTGGATCATGCATGGGATGGCATATAATAAAGCCTAACTGTGGAACTTGGACCAGCTTTTTGATCCTGCTCGAAGTAGAAGGCAGCCAATCAACCCTGGTTCATCAAGTGTGTTCACACTCTAGAGAAGATTCCTCTAAAGTCTGGAGTCAGCTTCTTTGGGAACCCAAATGCTTGATTCGAAAGTTATCACTACCACACATATACCCACACTCTTTTTTTTTTTCCGCCTTTCATCATGTCACATCTACATCCAGGTCATTTCTGTTTTGATTTGCCAAAGTCAACACTTCTGCACTAGAAAGGTACTCCAATGACACAAATACTGTGAAAATATGGGCTGGGGGAAAAACCCACTGTATGCCAGCTGTGGTATCCCAGTTTTTTGGGGTCTCTGTGAATGTTCTTTTCTCAGAATGACTGTGTGTTCATAGCTGGAGTTCACAAGTTAGTGGTGCCGCTTCACTCTTGCAGTTTTCATGATTTCGGCAGTGTTACGTGATGTCACGTGGAGCTCACCAGAACTCTGGAGTACAAACTGCAGAGTAATAATGTGAGGAGTTCCATTGCTACTCCCGTGGCTGCCCTATGTAATTTTTGTTTCTATAAATTGTCCTTCACGCTGCAAGAGCTTTGTTTAGTGAGTAAGTGAACTTGATTGACCACTGTTAGAAGGCTTAAATTTACTGTAACAGTAAACTCTTTGCCTTTGCTGAAAAAAATTTGCAGTGTCTAGAAACTGAAAAAGATTTAAGAGCAAAAGTAGTATAGTATATTCATATAAAAGTATACATACAAAATCATGGAGGCTCAGGTTTCGTAACTGGACTGGAATGAGATGGTTTTTCATACTGAATATAAGCTAATAATGGAGTATTTTGCTGCTGCTGTGACCTTGCTTGACTTGATCTAATATACTATGTTTTAGTTGGGGTTTTTTTTGTGATGTAAAAAAGGGTATGAATATTTCAGTAATGCTGTCATTCAGAAACCTCATGCCTTTATAAGCTATTCCCTATTTTTGGTTAAGGGTTGTGTGGAGGGTGGGTGACACACCAGAACTTGATGATCTATCCAGTACATTCTGTACTTTGAAGAAAAACTGCAAAAACCCTTTCTCTGAGATCAGTTTGAACTATTTCAAGCAGCTATCAACGTAGATTAAATAATACTATGGATACTCCCTTCTGAACCATCTACATGTGTTACATTTTGAACTAATGTTTTCAACGAGCATTGCACAATGCAGAAGATATGGGAAGGCTTTTGACTTGGGATCCTCAAATGTTCAACATATCATTGTTCATGAATGCCACCTTTAAGATTCTGGAACTGTTTCTCAGTGTGCTCCTTTTTTTAAATTTTTTATTTATTTTGGGTATGTGGCAGATGTTGATTTCAAACTGAGTGGCTGAAACGATTCAGCTGATATTCTCTGCCCAGTCTTCATGCACCACTACACAAAACTAAGTTCCAACATTTTGGCTGGCATTCTTTAAACTTTGTGGGCAAGAATATAGACTATAGATTGTTTTCCATTGGAGAAAATCTTTCTAGGCTTTGCAGCAGTACTGAAAGGGGCCCAGTCCACTAGGAGATAACTAATGGCTTGTCATACTAGTAGCGTGGTAGCATATGGAGGCTTTGCTTTTCTACTGCCTGCAAAACATAGTTTTGTAGAAAATGGGTTTTCTACATGCTTTTTTTTAAACTATGTGTTAAAATATTTATTTAGGAGGTCTAATAGCGTTTGTGATTTAACTGTACTTTAACATTACAGCACGAATGTTGCCCTTTAGAGACAAATGCAAGAGAAGCAGTTCTTGGCTGCTCTCCAGCAGAAAACCAAAGCCATTTCTGAGAAACTGTTGTTGCTATCAGCTAGACTGTCTGGAGCGCTTTCACTCTCAGCTACTGAGGGTAAAATACAGGAAATTTGGTCCAGATACTGCAGAGGAAAAAAGGATTGTGTGCCGAAGAAATGAAGCAACGTGAAGTTTTTCTGTGGGTCTTATCTGTATGTGCTGAAAAATGAGACTCTCTATTTCCTCATTGAACTAATGGGCCTTTGGTTCTGTATGATCAGCAGCTTCCCAGGACTTGGGTGAAGGCCTCTGAGACTTCAGTTCTCCTTTCTGAGAACCTGTTATTGATCATCCAGTAAAAAGATGAAAGCAGCACTAACAAACTGAAAAAGGAAGATACTGATAGTAAAAAGGGAGACAAAAATATAATTTACACAGAAGTCTTGTGGTTCCTTGCAAAATACATATACCTTATGAACTTATAAATTTATTTAACTTTCCTTTTCCATTTCTGATCTGAGCAATACTATAGATGACTTTTAGTCTGTATTTGACTAAATCCCTAAATCACAGCTTCTGAATACATAGTATCACATTGTAAAATATAAAAAAAATTAAGACATTTTCAAAGACATGTAAACCAAAGGCCAAAAAGAGCTGGTTAAAGACATCTGGCTCCTTCTTGAGCCAGAGAGCTAACTCTAAGTATGCAAGAAGAGAATAATTTATGACTGCCTACCTATACCAGTTGTGAAGTTGGGTAAAGAAAAAGATAATCTACTAAGTAGAAATTACTACAAAGTACAAAGACAGTATGAACAAATTGGTTTGGGAAAGTTTAAGGAGCTGCTCAAATTTTCCTTTTCAACTTAGTCTCTTGAGCTAAGGAGAACTAAATGATTATTTTTTTTCCTTACTCCAGGTTCTTCCTTTCCAGGAATGCCCTGTACTACAGAATCTAATAGGAAAGAGATCAACTTTTTTCAGAGACTTTGGGCAAGTCTGTATAGAAACTATTTTAAATATTTAAAAAATAGTGGACATTAATCTAGAATTCATTATGTAAATGATAAATCTCTGGACACTGCAATTTCACATAAACCTTCTGAAGAAATGTCTCATTTAAAAAAATAAGGAGTTCTATGTCCTTTGAAGAGCTGATTTGTCATGAAAGTTCAAATAAATATGATGAATGACTGAAACACTGTGAAAATGTCTTCATCAGTGATTCAAGCAAAGACTAAGAAACTAATCCAAAACTTTTTACAGAGATCTCTAGAAAGTTGAATTTTCTAACAGTTTTCTAGGTCTGGGAAATTCTAATAACTACTTGCTTGCAAACAGTGGAAACTTTTTGAAACGCTTTACTCATGGGGATTTTTGTACAGTCCAATGTGATTGAACTGAATGAGGAGAGCATGAATAATGCAGGTTTATACAGATCTTTTAGATCTATGTTCAGTGGCTTCAGAATACATTAACGCATTTCTAATAACCACTCTCTAAACTTCTGAAAACATCTATTCATTTCAATGCTTCTTACAATCTATCAGTACATTGTCATCATCCACCTTCTCCTTCATGTAATGTTTTAAATTATATAGATTCCATCTTTAGACTATTCTCCCTTCCTTTACTTTAAAACTGTCCTGTGCTTGTAAGTGCCCATGGAAATGGGGACTATTTCTCTGTCGTTTTGGCTTTTGTACTTGACAGATGACCTCCATTGTTTTTGAATACAAATCATATGGCTGTCTAACACTACACTGAACTTACTATGATGTGTGATCATGAAAAACATTAATTTTACAGCATCATCAGATACAGCTACACTTTTCTATAACTGTTCATGAATTAATTTTGTAGGCCTTGCTTACTGAACCCAAGGCAGTGTTTTACACTGTGTGTCTAAATAACAGTAGGTCTTATGTAGTGTAAAATAAAACCTCTGAGCAAAATGATGGGCTTAACAAAAGGTTTTCAGGCTTCAACATAATAGTCTGTGTGGGACTAAATGTGCCCCCACATTTGTCAAGGTGAAGACTGCAAACATTACATTGTGCTTTCAACTTTTGGTTCTTGCATGACCTTTATGGGGATGCTCATCTACAACTTGTATTTCTGACTTTCAGAAATGTTTTCGAAAAATCCAACACAAATGCAGTACAAGATTTTTTTTCAGGTGATTGTAAGGTTGTCCCTTATTTCTGAAAATATTTCTGAAATTGTATAAATACACCTGATCTCTCTCTCAACATTGTATATTTTTCCTGTTTCTTGTCAGGAGTAATTCAAGATGAATTGCAGAGGTGTAGCTTGGTCTCCTAGTATATTTAAATTGCATTTAAAATTTATTTGAAGTTTTGCTTATGCTAGGCCTTAGTGTTTCAGTAGAAAACCAGTTACAATGAATTTGGAGTACTTTACCAGTTCTTACTAGGCTAGGAGTCAAATGAGCAGAAACCTTTTAAACTGCTGAGCCATGGTCTAGGCCTTATAGAAATTTTAGTGAGCAAAAGTGGAAACTAAGTGAGATTGAAAGAAAATGGGAAATAGCAATTGGTTATTTTTTAAAAATTGCATTGATAGAAAAGGGCAAAGCATTAGACATACAGACATCTCTTTGGAGCTAATACATCTCTTCGGGTCTCCTGCTTAAAAGCTTTGCAGGAATGGAAACGTAATGCTGGGAGAAGCCCTAGCTGAGAATCCGTGTGTGGACCCAGAAAAAACTTGATTCAGTGATGATATTATTTAAGCCTTAGAAACCCCCATCTCAGAACTACTTTATACTTTATGTATCGTGGAAATGGATATAATCACTTTGCTGCTTCACTCAGAAAAGGCAAGAATACTATTGCATAATAAAAGAGTGAAAGGTTAGGATAAAAGTTCCAGAACTGTTAAAAAATGCATAACCTTTTTGAAATGTTACACTGCATGTAAAAAGATACTTGCTTACCAGTGTAAGTCCTTCTGCACTTAGAGTGACATTAAATCTTTAATGAGTAGGATGCTGGAAAAATGGAAGGCAACTATAAACTAAATATAGATCACTGATCTTCAACAGTGGAAACGGCATCAGACATGTTTTTCCTGGAATCATATTAAATATGATTCTGATTTTTTCCATAATAATTAAATGTATCTGAGACCCAACTGGTCATATCCAAGGCAAGATTAAATGTCTACTGATACTGTACAAGGATTTTTCAGGAAATACTTTTGTAAAGGATACATCAGGTTTATTTTTATTCCCAAAAATGGAAAACATGGCTTTCCTCTTTAAGAGGACATACCTTTTTACTTCCCTTGTGAATTATGGTTTTGGAACTATCCAAGTCACCTCAGTTTTCAACATTGCTTTGTAAAGGATTTCTCTCTGCATTTGAGAAAATGAGAGATAAATATCTCCCTAAGAGTTGCTATTTGAATGAAGGGAATGCCTGATGGATAGGATTCTAGTTATCCTGGCTTGTTAATTTATTATCAACGTTTAAGAATGTTTCATTCAGTCTGGCATGGGTTATGTTGATGAAAGGCAGGCATCACAAAGCATGCTACAATTAAGAATAGCCTATGAACTTTCCACTTCAGATCTCAAATTTGTGTGTAAATCATGGTTCAAGAATGATAAATTGTTTCTGGAGAGCACAAAATTAGGCATTTGCCTATTTTTTTTTTTTTTTGTTTGCTGAAATTTTAGTTGTCCCAGGATTACCTGTTAATGGTTAAGGTGCACATAGGATTTTTTTTTTTTTTTTTTGTTGCTGAGAATCTTTAAAGCAATTAAGAAATTTGTTGTTGAGTGTATGTCTAATGTCATTCCCACCTGCTTCGCCAAACTCTCTGATGCAAGTTGCAGCTATTCAGCTTCACAGTTTAACCTAAGCTGTTCCCAGCCTGTATTACCTCTTCACTATGCTTGCTGAGCAATTTGTACGTATGTGTGGAGCGCCAGATCATCAAACTGATGCAGGTTAGGTTAGTAATAGTTAGATAATATGTTAGTACAGGAGAGGTTGGTTTTCACCCAGAAAACCAATAGGTGAAGTAATATAGATGCCCATACTCATTGCAAGGAAGTGATTCATATGTGGAATGGAGTGGCAAGGACCGCTAAAATCAGCTGCAACTAGTTGTAGACTGGCCTTGAATCTTGTGGAAACCTGATGTCTAATGTTTCTATGCATTCTTCCACGGGACATTGGACACAGGAGTATTTTTCTCAATCTCTTAAAAGAAGTTTACCTCGACTAGAATTCTTCTCCAAGCAGTCCTTAGCTTTGGGGTGTAATGGGGCTCCTGGCCTAACTGCCAGATTAGGAGGAGAGAGTGTTTTCATAAAGTCAAAAGCTACAGTAAAAGAAAGTCTAACCCATAGGCTGAAACTCAGGTCATGGGCACCATGAACTGCCAGGACATCCAGCACAGAAACTAATCAGACTTGAAGGTGATGAGACAGAGGAATATGTAAATATAGTTGGACACGGACAATAGTGGAAAAAAAAAAAATTGCAAAACAAAAGAATGTGTGTGAAGCTGAATGTATATCAAGAAATTATGTTAAATTACATCTGACAGCAGGGAACATGACAAAATTCTCCACATATAATGAAATTTAGAGTTATTGGTGTAAACTGGTACAGTTCCACTGACTTTGCTAAACTTACTCCATATTACGCTAGCTGGCTTTCCAAAAAACTGTGTTAAAATATTAATAGCATAATTAAAATTGAAACACTGTCAAGGGAAAATCTTAACTTTTTTGTTGTCCCCTCTCTCTCTCTCTCTCTCTCTCTAAAATACTAGGATCTGAAGCAATCCTGTTCTGATGAAACATTGAGTACCATGTTTAATTTTAGCTCTGTCTGTGGACGAGGTTTGATTAAAACCATGAACTGAATGCGTACAGCCCTGCAGAGTTCCTGAGATCAATAGCAGTCAGGGACTGCAGCTTTGGAGATGGAGTTGCTGAGGAGCTCTTCAGAGATGGCAGTTTCTATATGCATCAGCCCTTTGTTGTAAATACTCCTCTGAGCGGTCTGCAGCTCTCAGAGTTGGAGCAGTCACAAAAGCATTGCTTCAAGTATAAAGAGATCACGTAGTGTATTAAGTGTTCTTGGATGTGTCTGTATTCTCAACCTTTCAGTGACTTGCAAGTACGTTATACCCAAATGAGGCATGGCGCCTGTATAGTCCTTGAAAAAAAGACACTGGAGAAGCTCCTGATAATGTTTTTTTGAGGGATTTTATTGAAATGTTTTCATAACTTCTTTATAAAATTATTATAAGTAAAATCAAATTTAAAGCAGTCTTTCCTTACCACTCAACACCCCCGCCCCCCCGCTCGCCTGTTTCTGGAAGCGGTACAATAGCATTAGCGTGGTTCAGGTAGTAGGACTTTCTCCAAGCAATATTTTTTTATAAACAAGGGTGCTTTCACAATGTTTACAGACATGGAGAACTAAAAGTAAAGAGCCCTTGTCTCATTATTATTAAATGCAACAGACTGTAACCTGAGTTTTTCTTACTTCACAGAGAAATTTAATCTAAACAATGCAAATAACAATCGAAAAAGGCACGTAGACTATTTCATGAACCAACTAGTGAAGTTATCATCGAACAATTCCAGATAGCCAAACAGCAGTTAGAATGTAATAATACTATTGATTAAACAGTATTGAGACCCCCTGCCCTTTTTGTAAGTTTATGCCTGACTGGATAATATACTATGAGAAGCACAGAGTGTGCACACTAAACCACTGTCATCAGATGTGAAGAGTTGCAGGGCAAAATAGTGTTGATTAACATTTTATGAATAGGATAGCCCTAAACCCTGGTTCAAACACACGTGCCTGCAAAAATGGGAGTCTTTCTTGGTTTTGAGGGCTGTCGAGTGTGATTTATACAGTTGTAAGATAAGCAACCATATACACGAGAGCTCAGTCATTCCCGAATGCACCCAGTACATGACAGGACCTGTATTCCTGGATGCACTTCAGGGTAAAAGGATCAATGACAAATCAAGACAAGCAGCATTTCTTTTGTTACCTTTTTTCCAGGTGACAAACTGAGTGGTCTGTGCATATCACAGATTTGCTGGATGCTCAGAAGACACCTCTAAAACTGAAAGTAGCCCAGAGTCACAACAATTTTTTTCCCCACTCCAAAAATATTTTTGTTACCTATTAGTGTAGTGGAGATTTTCTCTACTATTCTTGACTAGCTGCTATTGATACTGATTTTTTTAAAAAACAGATTTTTCTAATTCCTGTGTTGAGCAGGGTGGCTAACAGTAATAAAATAATAATCATCTGAGGAACTCAACATGTATTTTTTATATACAATTCAGGGTGATCCAAAGGTCCTCTCCAAGGGAGCCTGAGAAGATTTATGCTTTGGGAGTTTGCTTTGTTCATTAGAATTTAACAAGAATCAACATAACAGCATCCATGCTACTGGTAAATATAATTTAGCTTTTGGAAGGAGTAATTTAAAACATTTTAGGGAAGTAGAAACTGAAAATCTCAATGCAGAGTGTTCTATTTTTTGTGGTCAAGAAGTCATTTATGCCAGTAGTCTTTGAATTAAGCATCACCATTTTCTTATTCAAGACTTCTGGAGGATCATTTTCCTTTGAAAACATGGGCCAAAAAATTCAAGACACCACCTAAGGTGGGTAGTAGCAAGCAAAAAAATTATTTGGGAGCCACTGAACCAGTAAATGGTATGGAGTATTTGATTTTGGATATTGGGCTCACCAGCTGTAAAAATGATTGAACTCAGCAATAATACTCTTCATGGTTTATTTTCCTCTTTCTGTGAAAGCACTGAAAGCAAAGTATACATCTAAATGATCGTTCAGACCCTGCAAAAGGAGTTAGATGTTTTCCTGGAAATAGAACTCTCCTGATGTGGCTGTTACAGGTGACTTTTCCCCCCACAACCCAAAAGGTTGTCTCAAAGACCCCTTTATAGAGGAGACCACAAGTAATACTGTGAAACATTCCTGCTCTCCCGCTTTACAGTCTCTGTAAACAAACATTAGCTTAGATCAGAGAGTGTGGACACAAGATAACCCCTTCTGCAAACAGTGTATGACTTCTAATGCTAACACAGCAAGTATGTTGTCTCTCTCCCTGGACCTCTTGCTCAGGAGAAGGGAGACTCCTTGTAACTCAGCAGTCAAAGGATTCTTTGATGTGTTTGAGTCTCTGTGCCGAGATCCTTGTTCAGTGACATGGGAACATTTAGAAGCTCCAGCATCCAGGCTGAAGTGTTGGGTCAGGCCGAGACATGACTCGCAAAGTTTGCCAAGGCTGTGTCTGATTGCAGAGTGCCTGTGGAACAACCGAAATAGTGCATGTGATGTACTGACGTGCGTATAACACTGGAAGAGTGAGTGTCTTTGATTGCATAAAGGGGTACTTCGCAGACTCCTGTGTCTGTGACTCAGAGCAGACACTTTCCAAATGTCTGGGGCCTATTCTTTTAGAAGAGAAAAATGCAAAGCATTTTCCTTTTATAAGTCCAAAGGAACATTTCACAATAAAAAATATTTTTTTTAAAACCAACTCACACTGGTATTTTTAATGTGGATCTGAGCTCCTGATTAAGAGCCTTAATCCAGCTCTTACTGAAGTAAAGGGAATCTCTGACTGTATTGAACAGAAATAGGTATAGCTCAGAAAATGTGAAATTCTTGAATGGGTTATATTGTTAAAAGGACCCTTGTGCTTTATTTATGTATATCTCTTGCATTTTGCTTCATGGTAGTTCTGTTTAGTCATGTCTTTTACTAGAATCCTTTGGGTATTGCTTCTTTTCTCTTTACTGCTTTCATTCTTAACTAGGATTTTAAATTGAATGGATTATGCAAAACTGAGTCTTAAGGGGGGAATCTAGTTTGGTACCTTTATCCATGTATAAGTTACTTAAATAAGATGGGAATGTCCTGATTTTTCCCTCTAGTGCCAGCACTGCAGAAAACAACTGAAATTATGTGGAAAAAAATGGAGATTTAACCCAATTAAAAAAATCATCTATTCGTTTAGGTAGACAGCTAGGCAACAGTTATTCTTGGGTGAAGCTTTCTAAAACCACTGTAAAGAATGGATAATGTGGAGTTAAGTTGCTAGTGGTATCATCAGAGTCCTCTATCTCTGAGTTAGTACAGTCAGTACAGCCAAGGGTCCATCATCATTTTCTGCTTCCTCATGCTTTAAGTTTGTCAGAGTTTGGGAGCTCCAGAGTTCAGAGCCTCCATCATCTGATGTTGATGATTTTGAAGGGAAAAATGAATGAGCTATTTCTTCTTTTAAATTGAGTGCAAGTGGTTTGATGTTTTTGAACCTTTTATGTCAAAGACTATTTTACCCTTACACAACTACGGTCTTTCCATCAGATAGTTTTCTATTATTCCATCCCAAGTATTCTAAGTTTATTTTCATTAAACAATGAGTTTTTGATAAAAACAGACAGATATAGTCTATCCTAAATCTCTTCATAAGAAGGGTCCATGAATTTGCAGGGTTAAAAGTTGAGCATGCCACACATAAAAACCCTATGTGGCTGGAGGCGAGCCTTCATGGACTTAGAATTTCTAAAGCTGCATTAACGTGAATCTTGCAGTGCATTGCTTTGGAGTATATTTCCATGTGATCTTCATTAGCTTGTCCTTGGCCTGTAATTTTCATTAGCCTGTCCCTTTTGATGTAGCTACAAGCTACAACTCAGAGCAGCGTTGAACAAGTCAAGGCTTCATGCTGCAAAAGCAGGCAGTCCTGTGAATGTGTAATTGTATGTAGTAGGAGGCATTGTCTTTCTCGGAGCCAACAATCATCTTAACCTTCAAATCATATCAAACCTGAGATTAAATCTATGCAATCTCCCCACAAAAATTCTTTCAAATACACGAGGCCACAGCATCCTAGTTGTTCTGCAAATTACTGAAACTAGTTATGTGGCTGTGATTTTTTTTTTTTTTTTTTTTTTTTTTTTTTT
>NW_020799101.1:35322701-35328068 GCF_003259725.1 Athene cunicularia | reverse complement strand
AAAAAAAAAAAAAAAATCAGTTTACTCTTTCTTTAAGCAAAAATAAACTCTAAAAATTTAAAAAGCATTATGTGATCTCACTGAAACTATTAACAAAAGCGAAGTAATTCTGAGATAAGGATGATTGAATTGGAGCAACTTTACTCACTTCATGCTGCTCAGAAGTGCACAAGTGGATCATTAGGCAGCCAGAATTGACTTTGACTTGCTTTGACTTTGCTTTTAACACAGGTCTTCTTTTTACTTTTCCTTTAATACCCTTGCTGTCTGGAGCTCCAGAGCTTTTGAGATTTTGTGGTAAAGGGGTTTTAACTACTGGGAAGTAGTTTACATACAATTCAGCTGCATCAAGAAGAATTAGCTTAAGTGATTCTAAAGGCTGATGAGGTCTGTATTTGTACATATCCATTATTAAGTATTTCATATCTCTTCAGTAGCTATTTCCTACACCACTTATAAGTACTCTATAACGATATGACTTGAACTGATAAGATGCCACCAAATATTTACAAAAATATTTTTAAAATATTTACAAAACTCTGTTATTTTCTGTTCTATAGAATTTTTCTATTGGACCCATGCACTGGGTCCTTTTTTTTAACTCCTAAAGGGGGACTGTATTTTAATTATGGAAAAGAGAAAAGAAAGTAGAAATGCATAATTAAACCCTAGGGCACTAGGCAACAATTTCAGAGTCACAAAAACATTAATGTTAAAGAGCATAATACCTGTTTATATCTGAAAAGCTTTTAGTGCGTACCAGTAGTGACTTCATTAGCTTCTGACCAAAACTAGCATGTGCAGTGTAGAGGACTTGGCTTCAGTATTAGCTTAACACAGTTTTTGGCCATTTTTATTTAGCTGGGTATGCTCCCTGAAGAGTTTATAGGGCTGACCCACAAAAAAAGTTACATGAATTGTTGCAGGTTGTGGTGTGGGAATCCTCTTAAGACTGAAATGTTCTTAAGACAGAAACACTACATCCAGCTCTCATATAATGAAAGTACCGCCGCAGCATCAATACAAGTTTTTTTTACCCAGGGGTGCTCTCACTGTGGAGTTGACTGTGGTTATGACCCAAAGATTTCCTCTAGTATTAGCTTTGTCCTTATGCAACCACTCCTCAGTGCAACCACTGCATCTGACAGGAAAAGGCTGGTCATTTGGGAACAAAGGGTATTAGCGGGTCAGGCTGTAAGATCGCATTAGAACAGTTTATCAGCAGTAATACCATCATGCAGTGTACCTCTAGTGAAATTTTGCAGTATGTCTTCTCTTACCTAGCTTGTGTCAGTAGTTAAATTGAGTCATATTTACAAGGAAGAAATACATGCATCTTTCCCGATTAACATTTATTTAGGTTTCCCCTTCACCTAGTTCTTGTTCACAGGGGAACAGCCCTCTTCCACAAACACAGTGGTGCTTTAAACTTGGACTAACTAGCCTGGTTTGGGATGTAAATTAGAGATTAAATACTAATTTAATGTAGAATAATAATTTTAAGAAACTGGCTGAGGCCAGTTCATAGTGATCAGGCTACCTCCCTGCCACTTTTTTCCATGAATAATCATAAAACAGCTGAGTTTGGAAGGGATCTTTTAGGGTCATCTAGTCTAACTCCTCCTGCTCAAATCAAGGTCAACTAGGGCAGGTTGCTCAGGGTTGTGTCCATTTAGTTCTTGAAATCTACAAGGATGGAGATTTCAGTTTGTGGCCATTGCTTTCACTGTAGCTCTGTCATCTTTACTCCCACTGTCAGGTATTTGTACAGATTGATAAAATTCCTTTCTAAATCTGCCCTTTTTCCAGGATGAATACCCCAGAACTTTCAACCACTCCTATATGCGGGATGATTCTATTTCTTGATTATCTTTGTAGCCCTTTGGGCTTGCTCTGTGTTCCTCTTCTACTGGACTCAGTGCTCCCGATGCAGTCTCACCAGTGCTTATTAGAGGGGAAGGATCACCTCCTTCAGCCTGCTGGAGATACTGTTCCTAATGCTGCCCAGGAGGCTGCTGGCTGCCTTTGCTGCAAGGGTGAATTGCTGGTTCATGTCCAAAAAGTGTTGAACATGAGAAAATGTTGAAAACATTACCAAACAAATTCAGTGGAAATATTAAAGCCACTTTGTTTTGCTGAAGAACAAAGGGATGTTCCCAGAAGTTTTATCAGTATTAGGTGGATTTCTAGTGCATTAATGTGTGATCTCATTTGCAGCACAAGTACTCATGCCTTGGTTTGGCTACTCTACTGATTATCTATCTAACAATCCAACACCACAGTCATCAGGATACCTTCTCCACTGATGTGTATAAAAGGAGAGGAGAAGCACTTCAGGTGTTCCATGTTACACCTGCTTGCAAAAAAATGAAATCTAAGATCTGCTTTTTATCTGTCGCTATCTGTTGCTCCTCCTTTCTTCTTCTTGGAGATGAGGCCATGGAAGCAAGCATGGTCCTGTGCTTTCAGTGTTCCCAAAAACTGACAGAAAGTCATGTAGAGCCAGATTTTAATATTTTTTTTTATATGCCAGTCTGCTTCTTAAATATCTAAATAGTGTTCAACAACTGTGGGTTTTTTTGTCTCCATATGCCTTAGGTTTTCATCTGTAAAATGCAGGCAAGTATATGTCCTTACTATAGAGAAGCAAACTGGAAATGATGAAAAGCAACTTTTAACAAAATAGAGAATCTTTTCTGTTTCCATTTTTTGGACTTCATCTTGTTCTGAAAAAAAATTTTGTCAAAATACTTCATGCTAGTGCCAGGATTTAATCTTATTACTTAAACTCTCTGTTGGATTTTAAAGATTTTCTAATTAAATTTGTTCAAAGTTTTCCTTCAGGACAAACTGAGTAGGATCTTCAGGATCTAATTCATTATTTTGTATCGATATTCTTTAAATCTCTTAAGGGTATTTTGCTCTTAAATGCATGCTTGTTTTCATTCACTAATAACGCAGAAGAGCTTATCTCTTTAATAATATTTTTATTCTGTTTTATCATTTTTAATATTTAAAACACCTAATTAATTTACAGAGTGGTAATTCTTTCTACCGCTTTTAACCAGTTGCTCCATGTGAAAAAGACAGGGTTTTATTAAGAAGGACATAGACCCATCCTGCCCCTGCTAATTTTAGTGGGGAGGATAAATCCTTAGCTTTGAAAATTCAGGCTCTTTGAGCTTTCTCTACAATCAACTGAAGTCCATACTTTATTGAGGCCTGAAACGGGAGGTCTTGGTGCTTATTCTGCAACAATTAAAGAGAAGTCATCCTGTCCTAGGGGTTGTATTCTGTATTAAATGTTTATCTTTATAATTTGGGGGGGTTTATGGTTTTGTATTTGAATTTGACTAATGTTCAGTTTGCTTTTCAGAATGACCTTTAAGAAAAGTGAATTAAGATTTCTCATTGTTTTAATTTCTGTGTATTAAGCACATTCCTCCTAGCTCATGTTCCTCCTTGTCTTATTGCACTACCTCCTATGTTAGCATGTCTCATGACATTTTAATAGTATTAAGTCTACTTTTCTTCTTTGTGGACCAATGAATATCCTCACACTGTGCTGCCTCTACACTCTGCTGAACTAACCATTTCTGAAGGTCATTCTCCCATCAGTGCACTTTTCATAGCCCTTTTGCTACGTTTACTTGGATTGCTGGTATATTTTGAAAGAAAATTATCTCTTTGTGCTATTATAGAAATTATTTTTTATTATTCTTGACACTTTGGAAAAATTAAATAGCCTGGCCATAAGGTTTGATAATTCTTACTATGTTCATACTATTATTTGACAATTTTCATTATTTAAGCAGACTGAAGATCTAACATTGCTGCATTTTGTAGGTGTTTTTCAGGGTGAAGTATTTAATTAGAAGTACTTTGCTTTACCTTAGGCTATTTTGCCTAGGAAATCTATTGTTGCCAAATTCCTGACGTGGAGCTATCATTCTGTCCAGGACTCCAAACCTGAGTAAGCTTTTGTCAATCTGGAACAAAAAGACTCTAACTGATTCCTTTTTTTTTTTTTTTTTAATGCTTCTAGCCCTGTTAATATATGAGTACCAATCCTACAAGGTGTTTACTGCTCCCTCACTAATTGTTTGACCTGAGTTTGTGCCATACCTCCTTGGCAAACCCTGTTTGTTTATTTCTCATGGTCCTTAATCTTTCTCTTTTTCTCATGATGTTGTGTCATAGAGCTCTTTCAGCATCCAGGTCTTTTAAAAATGCTTCAAAATATATTTATTTACCCTAGTTCTTCTTTCTTTGTGCCATAGTCTGCAATTTTACATTTACAGGTGTAATAAAACTGGCAGATGTGAATTTCCTAATTATTACATCTCTTTTCTACACTGAATTCCTGTATTTATTCGTGAATTACAGATTTTAAAGAATTGTGATGAGCTAGACATTAATTTTATTCTCCAGTTAGAGAAATACATTTACTGTGTATGTTTCTCTGTATGTACCTAAATTAGATGACAGTAGTGTTTTCAACAAGACTGAGTTAAGTTAGAACTAGATTTAGAACCACAGGGTATTAAGCAAGGAACTGTGAACCACTTAAATAGTTCAGTAGACAAAATCTCCTGAGTAGTTGACACATCCTCTGTTAATTCAGGTTATGGAAAAGGCTTGTCATTTAAACCACTGTTAATAGGGTTTGTTTTCTAATGGGCTGCAACTCCTGGATGAAAAATAGCCCCACTGAAACCAAAGTGAATTTGTTTTCATTTGAAGGCACTGCCATCATTTTGTAATGGAACTGAACTCTATTAGAAAACTCAGTTTTATTCTCAGTTGGAAAACCAGGCTCTTACTGTCTTTGTATGCTTTTGTTGGTCTAAAGGACGCTGAGTATGAATAGGAAGTAAGGCTTCTGGAGGTTATAAAGAACATTAATACTATACAAAGCAAAATACAAAATTACAAATGATATTTTTTACAAAATGAAGAGTATAAAAATAAAGAAAACACTGTGCTTTGCTGAAAGTAATAACATTTCAGAGCAATGAAAATTTGAGTTGGAATAGGCGTGCCTTCACTATAACTAATTAGTGAGAACTTAACTAAAATCAAGGACTCTTGGAAAATTCTCTAGTTTCATTTTTGACAAGATGCTAGAGCATTCACTGTTTAAAAAGGAAAAAAATAAACCAACAACAAACCATTAACCAAAAACTCCTCAGACTAATTTATTCTGGAGATGAATGTCCAAGCTTAGGGACCCGTAGAAGAAAAACATAAACCTGATTGATAAATGAGTTAAACCAAAATTAACAACCACAAAAAAAAAGCGCTTTTCTATTAAAGATATCATAATTTCTTTGATATTCAAATCTTAATTCCCCCCCCCCCCCCCCC
>NW_020799101.1:35267378-35322651 GCF_003259725.1 Athene cunicularia | reverse complement strand
CCCCCCCCCAATCTAAACCTCCTGTTTCTGCTATCACAAAATGGCATCATAGATCTCTAGATCTGCAAGACAAAATATTGCTCACTGTCAACATCAGGC
Source organism: Athene cunicularia (assembly GCF_003259725.1). Taxonomy (NCBI): domain Eukaryota; kingdom Metazoa; phylum Chordata; class Aves; order Strigiformes; family Strigidae; genus Athene; species Athene cunicularia. The sequence goes on along the minus strand of NW_020799101.1, from coordinate 35,322,552 downwards.
CAGGGTTATTTTCTGAGAGAAATTTTGTATTTAGGGGAAAGTAGAAAGCATTTTTGTGGCATGCTGATGTTTGGAAAACAATGGTTGTTTAGAATTGCTCAGAGGACTGGAATGTTAGAAGTAGTCTGAGAGAAAATGGATTTGTTGGCAGAAGGCAGTCAAAATGGGCAAAGCCATGTGCTATGTGCATTTTTGATTTGTCCTGTACCTAGTACTAGCACACCTGTGGATCTGCTAAACATACCACAATATGTAGCTGTCTTTACAGGCTGTAGAATTTCAGAATGTACACTTTAAATGTACATTGTCATAGCCAGAAGCCACATGTTAAATTCCTGTGACATTATCAGCATATCTAGAAAAGACTCAAAAAACTTTGGCTAACAGAAATTTTAAATTGTCAGTAAGCTTGATTTGCAGAATGCTTTTTCAACATGTTTTTCCAACTTCTTGTGCACGATGAAAAGCTGTGGTTTTTGAAATGAATAATATACTAGATGGCTCTAGTTTAAACAACACTGAAAGTTCCATCCTGCAGGATTCTTGGTGGGGCTTCAGTGAATGATCTTATTGGAAATAGATTATTTCCATAAAACTAAATTTGGAAATAGGAAGAATAATACTAAGTGCAACCAGATTGCAAAAGTAAAAATCCAACCGCAATTATATCAGGACAGCACTGGACAAGTGTCATTTGTTTTTTCACTTACGAGTCCAAGCAAATCCTCAACTGTTTCAGGAAAATTCTTGGGCTTTCAAAGCAGAAAGCTGTTGATAAGGGGAGGAGATCAGGGCAGTTTGTTCTCTGGTAAAATACTCAGATGACTTCTTCAATTAACTGTGATGGTGTTGTACATAAAGAATGAGATTGCTTACGGTGGTCTTTGGTTTGTTGTTTGATATCAGATGAAAAAAACAATCAGATGTAAAATTTGAAAGTAGCTGAGACTTAACCCATTTTTGATATAATTAAAAGGTCCAACCTCAGTTTTGGTAGGGATTTGTGATTTTTTTTTTAACAGAATCATGTCTGCTTATATTTTTATGTTGAGAATGTGTAAAACTTGAACAAAAGAGAGGTTTTTATTTCTCATACTTTTAAGTTTGATTCAATATCAGACTCAAATTAGTATTGAGGAAGTGTGATGGTGTCTTGGGAGAAGCAAGAATAAGTTTTACATTGACTCTTGCAAAATGACGAAAACTTTTTTCAGATTGCTCTGCTACATTAACCTGCATCTGCTACATCAGAGCAGATGGATGAATGGTGCAGAGCAAGAATCTACCCATCTAGGGGTTTGGGGATGCTCAGCTCTTGATAACTTGCAAAAAATGTAGCTGTGTCAGCTTCTTTGCCAGTTCCTTCTTTATACAGCCACTGTGCTCAACGAAACATGACACTGCTGTGGAGAAGCAGACTGTATCGTTATCTTACCTCTCTAATTATCCATTTTTCTCACTAGGTGATAGGGGGAAACAGGCATATGTGTAACATACAGTAGAAGCAAATAATCCAACATGAACGCTGTGTGAAGCAAAGTGGCGCTCAGGTTATTGCATACTTGGGGGCTTCCCAGCTCTTTGATCTGTTTTCAGAACCAAGGAAATGCAAGTGTGGCTTCTGGAACAAACTTTTCCTGCTCTGCAAGAACCACGGCTGTGAATTTAGGCCACCTGTGCAGACTTGCTAATACTTGGGTCTTACTTCTATTTAACTTGATTTACACAGCTTTTATAACTGTCTTCCTTCAGGAAGTCACTAGTGGTATTTTGCATGTCTTTCTAATTAAGACACACATTGGACCAATGCCACTCACTGTTCAAAATTCAGAGTTGGGTAGCAACTGGAGCAAGATTTAGTTCCTATACAAAAAAGATGAGGCTAATATTTCTTGGCCTCTGATATTTCTAGGCACATTTCCTTCATTTTCACTGAAGATCAGCTTAGATCATAGCCCTCCTTATATTTTGAAGGCTTTGGAATCTTAGTGAAGTGAGTATTTTCACTTCTGGCATAGAAACTTAAGAGTTACTTAAACTGCTTCTCTCCAAAGCAGATTTGAGAATCTGTTTGCAGAAGTGAAAAACTTTCTTTTATATTACTACAAAAAAAGTATCGTTTCTCTCATGACACCTGTCAGTACCAGGACAACAATTTTACAAACTGAGCAAATAGGCTTAGACTGCTGCAATCCCATACAGCTGCCTTCAGAGGCAAATTCATGTTTTGTAGGTGAAACCTGTTGTCAGAGGCTTAACTGCTTTATGGTTCTTTGAAAGACAATATATGACATGTAGAATGTGAAAAAACCTCTTGGAAGTTTAATCCATCTAGATTTGATCTGAAGTGGAAAGCTTGTACAATTGGGACAGATTCAAGAGACAGACCCCTTTTATAAAGTTTGCTGTTGTGTTTTCATGTATTCTACAGAGCAGATCTCAAGTACACCTCTGAGAACATTTTAAAGATTTAACAACTTAGTAAAAGAAAGCAATAAAACCTAAAGGGATCGCTGAGAAATTAAGACCTAATGTATTATGAACACACAAATGGAGATTCTTACTACTATTGAGAGTAGGAATCAATTTGCTGCAGTACTATTATTAAAAGGAAAGAGATAAAATATGAAACAAGTAAAAATGTGAAAAAGTTTAAACATAGCAGAAATATAAATAGACAACACAAACAAGTGAAGAACAACATTGGAGTATCACAAATAATAAGTAGAATTCAAGGAATTAAAGTACATTAAGTCAGTGGCGAGAAACTGATAAGATTTTATTCACCTCTCACTTCATCCATTAGTAAGCAATAGAGGGCCAAAATTCCTTTACTGATGGTACAAGGTGTTGGGGATTGCTTTATTATTACAGTTATCTCTAAAAATAAATCTACCTATAAATAGAATTTACTGGTTCTCCAGGAGGGAGATGCTCTTGAAAGTCAAGGAAATATTTGATACTGTGTCACTGCTGTTCATAGACAATGAAAATAAATGGAAGTAATCTCTTCACAAGAAAAAAACACAGAGGGTAATAATGTAGAGGGTAACATTATTCCTGTCATCAGTGCATTCTAATAGTAGCAATTGTTTAATGGAAAGAGGCTGTATTTGTATAGAAGGAAGTAGTGTAGAATAATTAGAGATGAACCATGGTTACTGTAAAAGCTGTGATAATGCCTCTGAAAAAACACATCTTCCAAGATTATCAGAGGTGCTGAAGATTGACAAAGTCAATTTAGCATTACTAAAAGAAGTTGATGTATGATCTGTCCTCATCATCTGCCAAAAGTTTGCATTAACAGAACTTTTCAGATACCTCAGTGTATAATTGTTTGTAACCCAAAATGCAAGTCAAATTTCTTTGAATTAGTTTCTGTGTAATTGGCAAAAAATAAAATAAAAAGAATTCCAAGGAAAAAAGATTCATTTTCATAGGAAAGGCAAAGTACCTTTTCCTGAAAAAATGGTTTGTTTAGATAATCCCTCTTTCCACCAAAAAAAAGAAATCTAACCATCCCTGAAGATATTTACTGAAACAAGAAAAAAAAAAAGTTTGCATTAAAAAAAACCCTGCAGAGATCAGGTTCCTTTTTCTCACATCTGTCCTATCAGATTCATTCATGGACACTTACTTCAGTATTTTGAAAGGCATATGGTGATCCCTTTACATTTTTAAAAAATGCATGGTCTATTCTGGTGCACTTTTGAGGGAAGGCTTGGCTGAAGAGTTGCAGTTCTTTAAGGTGATGTTAGAATTTCTAGAAATGCAAACACCATTTGACCACAGAAGTCATCAGCAATTCCAGCATTTTTCCACTCTTCCTTTCACCTTTATTTTTTGAGGCTGAGATACAGAAGGGAAAAAGTCCCCTAAAATGTCTCCTATGACAAAAGCACAAAAATAAAACATAGGAATCTGAAAAAAGTGAGATGCAAAATGTGGATAGGGGATTATCATTGTTCCTACTACCATTATCATTATCAATAACTGAGGTGGTATAATTGTTACAATTTTCTATTTATTATTGGTAAGTATTGGTATAGCAATAAATATGACTTTACTGTGTTTTTGCTCTGAACCTTTCAGCATGCAAATATAGACACCTAACATTTGAAAACCAGCTACATTTTATAGTAAGTCAAAGGCCCTGCTTTACCTTTAGGTTGCAATAGTGAAAATCTTTTAGTCACTGAAGGAAACCTCTCAGGGTGAACCAAAGGCTAGTGAGTTTTCTGATTTTAGAAGAAAGCACATAGACACAATTATTACACATAACCAAGGTTTAAGTTCTGAAAAGCATCCAACAGGTCCTACCCAAATTTCTGACTTTCAGGAACCTGGAAATTCAGCTGTTCCCTGCAAACTGCCTTCTTTGTAGTCATTAGGTTACCACTAACTGCTCTGCAACTTTCATGCTTTCAGAACTCTTTTCCAGTGTACCTGTTTGTTAGCTAAAACTTCTGTACGTGGGAAGGAGAAACAGCTGCAGCAGGCCTGAGGTGATCTTAGGTTGCTGTAGACACCTTCTTGCTTTATTTCAGTTGGTTATTTTTACTTGCTTTTAAAATTTTTTGTTGTCTGTCTCCTGGAGCTTTCACTGTCCTCAGAGATGTGGTGCATCTTCACACTGGCTAACTAGAACAGTTATTCCTGCTCTGGATTTACATACTAAGCCTGAATTATTTCAAGACTAGAAGAAAAGGGGTTTTAATTCCTGAAGGACTTGAAAAGCCATCCCAGAATTCAGATTGGTCATTATTCATTTAGAAATACAACATTTACGTCCGATGGGACAATTCTCATCAAAGTCTAAGGATTCATCTATCCGTTTTCTCTGTTGGGCCAGAATTGTCTGTGAAACTGCATCCCCCATGATGGACTGTAGTTATCATTTCTCATGATGAGTTGGTGTTCATATATGGGAAAGAGACTCTTATGTTACTTGCATCATGGAAGCAGAGCAAACAGGGCCATGAAGGAGAAAGGGAGGCTGAGGTCTGAAATGGCAACTTCCACAAAGCATTTTTAAAAGGATATTTCTTTTTGTTTAGAACCAAAATTGACTTTCACTAAAAAAAAAAAAAAAAATCTGCTTTGCTTGTCATTTCGCATTTATTTGGTATTGGGGGAATTCACAGTGTCCCCCCCTCCAAGAAAAAAAGAAAAATTAGAAAGGAACTAGTGGTTATATGGTAGGTCTTAGGGTGCTGCTCCTGCCATGGGCTGGAGCTGGGAGCCCCAGTGCATCCCTGTGGTGGCAGCAGGGCCTGGAAGCCACTGCGGTCCCACTGTGGTCCTGCAGCCCCAGCCCTGGGCATCAGGCACTCCCCTGGGGACAGGAGTGGGCCAAGGCTGGGACAGGACATCAGCCCGAGGGTGGGGTGAGGTCTGCATCAGTAGATGAGTGACTTGCAGGAGTGTGCCTCAACTCCTCCATCTGTAAATGGTTACAAATAACAGTTCTCCTAGACTATCCCTATAACGAAAGTTCATACCATGCTTTTGTTACAAGAATTATGGAATGTGTATTTAATACTGATGTAGTCAAAAGCTTTTCTTTGAATGTGACATTTTAGAGCTGAAGTGTTTAAACAAATGCACTATGAATAAAAATGCTGGTCAATTAAACAATATTATATATTATATAATTATAGGATGCTATACAGAAATGTCTGGAACATTACACACTCTGTTCTGTCTGAACAGCTTCTATAGGACATTCTTAATAAAATATGTTGCACTGCAGGAGTGATGTTTATACCAGGAACAATAATTTCTTTAATAGATGCTACTTTTTCATCTACTGAAAAATGCTGAAATATTCACTTTGTCTTTTCAAGGTTGATGACTTTAGAATACTTTGAAGTTTAATGTACATCTAACTGTACTGGGTTTACTGGTACCTCTAAACATAGTCATTTGTTCTTCCCTCGTTATCACATCGTACTACAATCCTTGATTCACATTTATGGTGCACATAAAACCCCATTCCATTTATCATTCTTGACACACATCTGGTTGCACTTCCTTAGAATGATTTTTTTTCAGCTAAAAATAACTCCTGGCTTATAGATATTTTTATTATTCAGTAATATTTAATATTTTTATTTGGTAAATAAATCCTTGTCTTCAGGATTACTTTTTCCTAACCTCTGCAGATCATTATGACGCACAAATTGTTTGAATCTCCAGCTTAAAGCACCTGTGGTTAAGGGTTACTTAATTTCTAGCAAATAGATATCATTATAAATGCTTTCTTAGTATCTGCTTGGGAGCATAACCTTTTCAGCATTGTGTATTTTCTTGACACTTTCAAGCATTTGGTCTTTCTGTTTATAAATTGTTTGCTGTTGTTGTTATTTTTTTCCTCTGGAAAATGTAAAAGTAATATAAATTGCTATTCACAAGGCCTTGAAAGATTAACATTTCATCTTTGTGGTGCTCATTATGGACTCTCACAGTCACTTATCCATCTAAGTCAAAACACATACAGATATGCAAGATATCTGATGTTAAAGGAGCCGTATAACACTTGTGGGCATATGCACCTTATTTTTAATCGTATTAAACCAGACTGTTTTTTCCAGAAACTTTCTGTCTCATGGTAAAACTGAAGTGGCCTTCATTTAACAAGATTATTTTTAATTTTGCTATTACTTTGCAGGTGAATAGCTGGCCCCATGTTATTTTAATGTACACTATTGCAATCCTGTTCTGTATACTGAGGGGTTGCTTTCAGATGCAACTTCTGATGTTCACAGCTGTAGTTCTGGAATCACAGGATCACTTAGGTTGGAAACGACCTTTAAGATAATGACAGGATGAGGGGTTTTAAACTGAAAGAGATAGATATTAGGAAGGAATTCTTCCCTGTGAGGGTGGTGAGGCCCTGGCACAGGTTGCCCAGAGCAGCTGTGGCTGCCCCCTCCCTGGCAGTGCTCAAGGCCAGGTTGGACGGGGCTGTGAGCAACCTGGGCTAGGGGAAGGTGTCCCTGCCCATGGCAGGGGGGTGGAACTAGGTGATCTTTGAAGGTCCCTTCCAACTTAAATCAGTCTGTGAGTCTATGATCATCAAGTCCACCCATGATTGGACTCGTGGATGAATGCTTAATTGTTTGTCACAATATCTCGTTAAGAGGGGAGGAGGGTATTATTAGAGAAAGGAAACTGAAATGTAGAAGCCTTAAGTTTCTTCTTATTTTAGGCACAGTGTTTGAGAACATGGCATGTACTTTCATTTCTCCTACAGGTGGACATAGTCCTCATCTGACAGGGATGGGTGAAAGCAAGTTATTTCTAAAGCAGAGTGGAAATACAGAAACACTACATGCTATCATCTTGATACCTACACTGTTTACAGGTGTTTTGCTAATGAGTATGTTCAGAAATCAGAGAAACAGTGGCATTCAGAGGCCAGGGTTCCTGTCAACATCTTGTACAGGAGCATCCTTAGGAAGACGTTTGCTTTTCTGTCCAGTTTTTGGTAGCTCTAAATCTGCTGCTCATCTCTTTCTGTCTGCTTGTTTTATATTACGGTGTCTCTCCTCTAGTCTGACTCCTTGTCCAGTCCCAGTGTCTGCTTTCATTTCAGTCTTGTTCTCACTGTTGTCTTGTTGTAGATCTCTCATGCAACCTCAAGTCTCTGTTCTGGTCCCAGTCCTTGCCTGGCCACTACTCAGATTTGTTCTGGTTACATGTTGCTTCCCTTTGAACCACCCAGCTCAGTTTAATCTCGCTTCCAAATACTTGCCCTGGGTTTCTCACTCACTTTTAATGTTGCCTTTTTTGCCAGTTTGCATTCAGATGGCATTCAGCAGCTGTCCACCTCTGCAATGTCAGGTCCCACAAGGGGTGAAAGTGTCCAGAGCACTGAGAGGAGAGCACTGTAGCTGAGAGTGTATCTGCTGAGCTATGCATTCCCACTTAGGAAACATGAAATATGGATTTTTATTTTGGCCAAATTCGTGTAGGTTCTTAGCAGAAATGCAGAAGTATGTCACAATAAAAGGGTCTTAAAAGTAACCTTGATAAATGAAAGAACTTTGTTTTCTCTCTGCCTTTCGATGAGCCCTTGGGCAGCATAGTTCAACTGGGCTTCTTTTGGGTTGTGCAGGGAAGGAGAGTGAAAGAAATGCCTCCTGTCTCTCATGGCCGCTAGAACAGGTTGTAGTGGAGGAACTACTGCTGTGGGAGAAGATGGAGCTGGAAGCCATGCCTCTGCACAGGTCCCACCTCCTCAGTTGGTCTCCTCTGTAGCAGCCTCCACTGTGCCGAGAAGTGCCCTTCTGGGGCTTGTGCAGGGGATACAGGTCTGTGAGGAGCGTGGTGGTGTTAATGGCCTGGCTTTTCCCATCATGGTGGAGATATTTACTGCGGCCTGCTCTGGTGTCTGTATGCTAAACCAGCCATCCTGTCAGTACCATTTCTGCTCCTTTACTTCAGAAGTCCTGAATGGAGGAATCAAGCCAGCTGTTAGGACAGATGGGCAGGAGGGGCTGGAGAACCTCGTGCTCACCCATCTGCCAGGGCCCTTGCCCCTGTTCTTTCCCTTCCTCTGCCCTCCCCACAACAGCCTGTGCTGCCCCTCTGTCCACCAGAGCCTGGAGCTGGCAGGTGCTGCTGCCACAGGCACCCCTGCAGATGACAGCCTTTCCGCAAGCTGTCGTTAACTGATGTCAGAGATTTAAATAAAGTAGAAATGCCTCATTTGCACTGCTATTTTTCAAACCATGGAAGGTTCTGAATCTGTTATCATAAAGAGAAGAAAACTTCAAAGACCTAAAAGAAATCAGAAGTCAGATAACTGTAGGGAAGGGGAGAACAATTCCCTGATCAGGAAAGCAGACCGAATCAATAAACTGTTAGTTTTATTTCCCACAGTGTGTGGATCAAAGACATCCAAATGTGAGGAATTTACAGTGTGCAAGGACTTTAGGAGGTGTCTCAAAAGAGAAGGAAGTTTCAGGTGTCCTGCTTTTATCAATCATGTGTCCTGCCAGCTGCCTTTGAGATGTTACTCAGTGTTACTTACTGCCAGGCCTCTGTCATGTGTGCATGCTTGGCTTTGAGTGATACGGGTCAAAGGCAAAGTGCCATGCAACAGTTTTAAATTTAGTGGTTCCTAAAACACACTTCTGTTGATGAGGTATCCAGCCTAATGCTGTGCTTTGTCATTTTATAGAGTAATTTTTAAAAGATTAAAAACTCTTAAAATTTGGAAGAAACAGTAAGACATGAATGTTTGGCAAGAATTTCTTAGATCAATCAGTTAGGCAACCAGACTAATTAATTTTGTTTCCAAGGGCGTTTTGTTTTGTTTTGTGTTTTTGTTAAGTGCTGCTGAAATCTCCCAGATTAACAGCATTTTATAAACCAAAGATCTTTATGAACGAACATACATATCACAGACCCAACAATATAGATCAGTTTTTCTTTACTGAACTCTCTCCTGTTTAAGAATCGACCCTCAGTTTGACACGCTTGAGGGGTTGACCTGTGGGGCATTCAATAAATAAACTATTGCTAAGGTTACCAAACACTATTTGAGTAAACAGATGCTTCTAACCGCCATAACTCACATACACTTTAAAAGAAGCAGTATTGCTCAAATCATGTGAATACTTCATAATCTTACATTCCTGTTTCAAGTTAAGTGCTGTGGTTGACAGCTTTCTGAATTGCATCTTTTTGCCTATTAATGTTTTTTTATTAATAAAAATTAAAGTCTGGAAAACTGATCTGTTTGAGATTAAAGTATTGCCCAATACTTACATAGAGAAACAACATAAATCACAAAATACATTATTTTCTCAAAGGAGGCCTTGGCATATACAGGCATCCAGCTTCTTTTGGAATGAATCACACATAGAAACTGAACTGCTCACTTCTATAGTGACTCATTTGTAATGTACTTCTTTGTTAGACCTCAGCTCATTAAACAAACCAATTCGACAACACAGATTCATCCATTCTCCACAGTTTATTTCAATCACTGTTGTTTCTTATCATGTCATGTTTTGCATGATGGAAGGACCTGGATGACTGAAAATAGGAATAAACCAGTGTGTAGTATGAATGGATGAAACCTTGTCTCCTTTTAAATTTACACACCGAAGTACAAAGCATTTCTTATTGTTTGAAAACTTCAAGGAAATGTTGACCTGGCTCGGTAAAAGGAGCATCAGTTGCCCTGCTGAAATGAGGACCAATTGTTTTGACTCTCAGTTCAAAGACAGTTTGGTATCTGAAAAAATCTACATCGTGTGTTCAGATATAACATGATATGTTTTCACTTCATTATCAGGAAAAAGGGGGAAGGTGACATCATTTAGGCCATGGATAAAAGCTCTGGCTGGTAATACTTTCTGATGCTGGAATTCAGAGCCTGTAGGTTGCATCTATTTAGATATTAATACAATCCAATAAAAAGAGAGTAAGTTAAATATTCAGTCACCATTTAAGCCCCTTCCAAACCAGGCTGTTATCTGAAATGCTGCCATAGCTTTCTATTCTGTGTAAGCAGCTAAGTGGGGGAATCTGGATATGCGTAACTATTTCTATTTACCATCTCTTTTATTCTCTGATCTTTTTTTGTGTCTTTATTTGATCAGATATGTAGGCAAGGGTAAAGATATCTGGAAAGGCCCTCAATTTTGTAGTATATCATCTCTAAGGTCATTTCTTTATGTTAGGTAGCTGTCAGAAACCAGTGGAATCATCAGTAACTTCATGTATTTTGGGGAATCCATGAAAATGATGATGTTTTTTGAACTGAATAATACTCAGCATTGTTTTGTATTTCTTTCTTATCTTTCACTGAAATGACCCTAAGCATACCATTTCTGTATACAGAGCCTTACGTGATGTTGCAAATGGTAAAGTTGTGGGATACATAAATTATATGTGGGAGTAATTTAATATCATGGTATGTTTATTAATCTTGTGCAGAAGTATATCTTGTTTAAAATTATCACATTTACTCTTTTTTGTCCTCATTGTAAGCTACCAGTTACTTATCCTTTCAGCGTTTCCCCATGGAAAAGAACTATTTACTCTAAATCCACCTTTCCTACCCCATGAAATGAGTGACCATAGGAGAGGCTGTAGGGAAAGCTCCTTAAGGGGTGGGAGGAGATGAGGACTGTGGGATGACTGATTTTCATGCCAAAGGATTACAGCACAATTTTCTTTTAAACTTCAAATAAAATGCCTTAAACAGCAGTGCTGGATCATGCTTGCTTCACAGTTTGATTGTATCCCTTTCATTGTGCAATGTGCAAATCTCCAGATAGCGACAATACCTGCCATAAATAATGTCTAGTTACAGGGCCTTAAGTTTTGGGTGACCGGGATCATGAAATGCTTAAAAGAATTTCTAGACAGATTGGCCCGTATTTTTGGGTAGTCTGATGAAAATCTGTTTAGTTTAAAGGTTATTCATCCTGCTTGCAGGATACAAGGAGGACGCAGTAAGTTGCAAGATTTGGGGCTTGGAACACAGAATTAAGGATTAACCTCTTCAATTGAAAGATAGAATGAGTTTTGTAGGATTACAGCTGGATAACGTATATTTTCAGGCATCTATCTATTACAAAGTGCCGGCCAAATACAGCTTCCCATGAAGGTGCTGCTTGTATATTCTGACATTAGCAGAGATGATAAGGGTAAAGTACTGAAGAGAAAACGCTGTCAAAGAGTAAATGTCCAGGTGTCCTCATAGTCTCCTTTCTCCCTAACGTGCTGACACATATTCCAAAATTTCATTTTACCTGATGTGTCATTTACTGAATCATTATACTCTTAGTCTGTGAAGAAATTCTGACAGTAAAGATGATGTTTGTTTTTCTGATTAGGGAGAGACATACATGATTTCTTGGAGTTTCCTTTGTTAATTTGTCACTCCTTGCTCAAGCTGGCCACACTTGGCATAGCTGAAGGTGACCTGATGTTGATCTCTGCCAAATTCCATTGACTGTGATAGAAGGGAGTGCTGCAGGAAATGTGTAGTTGAGTGGCAGGACATAATTACTATAGCCACTCAAGCTAGTTATGCACAGTGTCTCAACTTAAAGATAGCACAGTTGCAGCCTTTAGCTTGTTCAGTGATATTTTTTTTCTTCAAGTTTCCAAACTCCTAGTGGAATGATTCACTATACACAGCAGAAGTTACAGAGATTATGCAGAAGGAGAAGTGAGAGTCTGTTTCTCAGTGTAATTCCATGTCCTGTCTAGCCATAACCCTTAAGGTCTTAATTTGAGAGGGTTACTACTAAAACACTTTTAATCAGGTATCTGAGCATTTCATATTTTTAAAATTACATCTGATGTACTGAGGAAGGAGACTGATATAACTGAGAGTTACATTCTTCTTCCTGATCCAGAATCAGCCTGCTGTGAAAAGTAATTAACAGTAATTAATTGATTAGAAAAACATTAAAAAGAACCTTTCGTAATGCACACTTACTGAAGACTCTAATTTACAGCACCTTTCCCTTAGCTTCTCTGAATGTTTGTATCTGCAGCACTGGTTTTCTCAGTTCTCATGGGCTTTAGGTACAGTTCTGCTTTTAAAAGTGACTGTGAAAAGGGGATAATTGGACCCATCTTTTCCACTGCCCTGTTGTTTTGAGTGTGCTCAGTTTACAGTCTTTCTCCTTAAAAACAGGCCAATTCATTCAGGACTGTGAGAATCACTGTAACTTTGCAATTTATGCATCGTGTTCTGTAGGAAAGCCAAATTTTGACACCGAAAGTGCAAACATTTAAAATAAAACTCTTGTGCTACTCTGCTACCTCTTCAAGCTGTGGTTTGTGAGAAACTGTTAACGTACATTATAATTCCAAGAAAAAACCCATGGAATTCCAAGAGAAATTTTGAAAAACTGTGAATCTCATTATCCTTTAAAAAAACCCCAAAAAACTCTATCATGGAGAAGGAAATATTTCTGTGTTAATTTAAGAGTCTTCCAAATGATGAACTACTTTTGTGGAACTCCTTTTTAGTTGATTAACTCTGCAACATCTTGAAACAGGAACTGAATTGCCTTGTTCACAGCTATCAATTCTCAGTAAGTGTTGTGACAACAATGCTAAGCCCCCTTTGTGGATCTGTTCCATAGTAAATAATTATGTTGTTGATGAAGAACATCGTACAGAGAATCCTCATCTTCCTCCAACTCTTTTCAACCTCTGGCATATGATCTAATTCTGTAAATAGATAAATGTTTGTTCTTGCCCCTTGAGACAGCTTCCCTACCATTCTTCGTTTTAGAAAACTGTATACCTTGTACTTATGCTTAGCACCTAGTTGTAATCTGAAATGCCCAAAAGATTCTTTAGCTGGGTGATCTTGTTCCTTTATAACCTGTGTTTAATTTTTTTTTCTGTGCTCAGGATAATTTTTATTTCAAATACTTTAGCAAAAAAAAAAAAAAAAGAAAGGAAGTGTGGTTGAAAAATATGATGGTTTGTCCTCCTGCCAGAATTTGAGTCAAATGAGTGGTTAAGAAAGTAGTTCTTTCCAGACTCTTGATGCAGCCTGGTAGCTCATCAATGAAACCTTTCATTTTTAACAGTTTTTTAAAATGTAAGATATAGGAGGTGAGGAGGGGTTGTAAACTTAGTTTGTAGCAGGAGTATATGTCCTTCATGGAATTTAAAATTCAGTCTCAATAGGGACCGGAGTTGGTATTCAGCAGAACACTGTCTTTCAGTCTGATAAGGGTATATATAAGTGCTGAAACAGAGTGGTTTAAGTCCATGCTAAAAATAAAGCATGTCTGTAGATGTTTTCCTGAATCAAGAGCAGTTAGCTGTGAGATAACCCCGTTTTATCACCGCTATGGAAGTGTTTGGTAGTATGTAGAAGAGCTCAAAAATGTTATTCCTTTCATTACCAGCCAGATTCAAACTTATCTTCTTACCTGGAGATGATTTCAGTTGTGGTTTTTTTATAGATTGATTTAGTCACCAATCTCTGTAGCTTCCTGCTGAGAAAGGGTTCTTCCTTATTATACTTAAAATCAATGTACCTTGTTCCAGCCTTTTCTTGTTATGCAGGTTCTGAAGGTTACTACAGTTAATAATCTGTCCTAGATTGTGATTGTTTTTTAAACCAAGTTAATATGTTTTAATTCTGCAGAATTTTAATAGTATACCGTACTTCTTAAATATTCATGCTGTGTTCCCATGAATTTCTGTGAAGAGAACTTAACTTTACAATGCTATAGCAAAACAGATTGCTTTACGTAACTGTCATGACATCAGAGTGGTTAAGCCTGTCAGAACACTAATATGCATCTCAGCAGCTGAGTTTATGCTAGAGTGAAATCGTTTTCAGATTTCACCAAATTAAATTAGATGAGATGTGGCTGAGAATGATTACAAGTAAAATTTCCTTTGAGAAGATTATTTAGAAAAAATGTATATTTTTCACTGTCTTCTGGGAAATTGCTCAAATAATTGCAGGTAGAATAATGTTCATTTCCAGAAAGTGCGGAAGTCATCTTCATCATGCATATATATATATCTATATCTATATATATATATCACTAAAACTGTAAATTCAGTTCATTATTAATCTGAAAAGGTTGCTTCAGACTTAAAGTGAGTGTACATATTTAGTTCGTGGTTGAATTTCAGGAAGTAATCTGAATCTGTGCAGTTCTCAGGAGCATACCAAGCCTTTTGTTTAGGAAGAAAAACGCATGTCCAATGCACTACTCTTGAAAGGGCATGAGCCTTACCCCAGAAGGGTAAGCAGCCATAGGAATTGCTCTTCCAGTGTTGGGACAATGGAACATTTACAGAGATCTCCCATCCCTCCCTTTCTGTGCTGCAGCTCTCTGCCTGCCGGAGGGATATTCTTAGGAGCATATCCTTAGAGTTTGTGATTTTCTATGCTTACTTCATCTGAGACTTGTCCTGAAGATCACAGAGTGAAATGGAGATTGTTATGGTCTCTTACAAGAGAGGACACCTCTCTAACTTTTTTTCCCTGAGGGATAAATATGCATTTTGCTGAAGCCTTTGGTAACGATGTAGACGATTTGAGTGCAATTTTTTTTTTTTTTTTTTTTTTTTTTTTTCAGATGTGGTTGAATCAAAACATCTATTTCTGCAGCTGGTCCCAGGATCTTAGAAGGTTTAAGTTTCTTCTTTCCAAATTTTGAGGAATCCTTACATAGTTGAGGTGCTGGAGATGTCCTCAAAGCCACTAATTAATATTCCAGAATGTTAATGGCATAGCATGAGGAGGAAAGTGGGTTACTAAGGAATGACAGTAATTGCTCAGTAACTGAAGTTGTACCACAACTCTCTTATAAATTCGAATTTTGACACTATATCACCATCTCTGCCCCTGCACCCACAATATCCTGCAGAAAGACAAATCTTGGCACTCCTGAAATTTGGCACACTTCATCTCATCCTAGAAAAGATTGTTAAAGAACAGGAAAACACATTTAAACCTATGAGGAAGAAGAGATACGAAGTCTTAATTGGCTTTAGGATTGGCAGGATTCAAGTAGTGTATTATGAAAATTTAGTTGCCTTTGGTTTGCTTGTCCTCACACCCCCCACTGATAACTGACTGCAAGCGTGGGAAATACGGCAAATTAAAACTTGAAACAAAGTATACTGGTCTGTGCAGTAATTCAGGTAAAAGATAAATGCTCCATGGGGACTGAGCATGTCCAGTACAGAATGAATCCTCAGCAAAGGTTCTGTTATATTATTACAATCCTCTCTTCAGCATCAGAGATTTACTACTTTTCAGTGGTTAGACCAGCCTTATTCAAATTTTGCAGACATCAGAATCTGTCAGAAGGTAATAATTTAATCCTCCTGAAGCAAACATCCAAAATTTCAGCCAAAATAGTTAAAATTTGCCTGATTTTGGAAGAATTAAAAAAGTGTGTGGAACATGAATTTCAGGAAGTAATTCAAGCTTTCACCAATCCTAATAGGACATAAAGGAGTTTGTCTTAGTAATTTCATTAATTAAATTATTACCACAATATGATAATTTAATTTTTACTTGGACAGTTAATAGTACTTTTTCCTTGTGTGTGTGTTCTGTGTGTTCTTTCACTAAGTCCTGGAGGTCTCAACTGCGATTGTAAACTCTTTGTACTTGACATAACTGTGATACAAAATCATCACAGGGGCCAAAACCTGAAGTTATATGGATGATTTATTGTTTTCCTCGGTCTGCAGATTGGAAAGATGGATGATCTGTAAAAATGTTATCCTTATATGTCTGCTAAATTGCAGAAGTGATCTTATTTCTTCTTGGACTTTTTACACTGCTTTAACCTCAGGCCTGTTCTTCCTCCCATGACTGCTATCAGTCTTTTCTTTGAGAAATTCACACTGCAAGGCTCATCAAATGACAAGAATTTTCAGACAACCCACAATGTCATCAGAAAAAGTAAACTTCCAATGCTTTGTATACCTCATGTCACTTTAGTCTTAGACTTCTCTGGGAAATTTGTTCAGTAACCAGATTAAAATAAACACTTAAGCATTTTGAAAATGTCATTGCAGTTCTAATTTTTTCAAAATTCTTGTCATGTTCTTGGCTTATAATATCATTGACATGACTTGGTCATGTTTTGTTAAGTTGGCCTTGCTGAGGAGAAATGCAATTTAGAATTTTGGGAGAAGGTTAAGAGGCTACAAGAGGTTGTTTTTGAATGTATAAAGGTCATTATTTGTCCTTATAAACAGTGCTAGATTTGAACTGATCTCCCTCTAAATCCAGCTGCTGGGTCATGGAAAAGCATTGGTTTCCTGGCAGAAGAACCAGGAAAATGTAGAAGAGGGAGCGAGAATGAGTGTGTTTGGTGAGTAGAATGGAGATTTCCTGAGAGGTCATATAGTGCAAGGATTACAAGTTGGACAGGATATTGGAAGGCCGTGAGAAAGTGATGTAGTTACAACTTGTCCTGATATGGTGAAATATAAGGAACAGGGCACGTATCTGCCAAGGAGCTCTATAGCCATACTGATTGATGAGGAAAGGCAAACCACATAGTGGTGCCTTGCTGTTCCTTTTGACCTTCATTCTTTTGAGGCCATTTTTAGAAACCTTAGTCATTGTGTGGCGTTAGCAACGGATTTCCTGGGAGTTCTGGGACTTTCTGGGTGTTGCAACATTAAATGTTTCTTAGGGAAATGTTTTATTTATGAAGCATCTTTAAGTAGTCAAGTCAGTGTTCTGTGTTTGAGCCAGCACTACTCTCTGTCAACATGAAACTATTCCTGCAGTATTATGTCATTCTCTCTTCCTCACTTTAAATATTGTTCGTGACGATGGTAACTTGCCTATTGTAGAAGAAATAGGTTATGTTTCACTAGCTGGAGTTTTGAAGAAGTGGCAAGAAAAGTACATAAGTCAAGATAAAAGCCAAACATGGTTAAAAGTTGCCAAGTTGATTTCACTGTAACTGTAGGCATGTTATGTGTTTTAAATCCTCATGATTTGATGTCAGAAAGCTACAAGATAGAAATGTTTGTTATATTCTTTTACAGAGAAAGTTCTATCCCCAAATAACTTCTAGGAAAGAGTCAGTTTCAGGCATCTGAGGTTATATAAAATGTTCTATATTTATAGGTCATCTATAATATATCTCATGTAAATATGATATTTCCAGGAATTGCCATGGAAAAAGTAAATACTTGATAGAATATGTGATTTAATTAATGGTAAAAAGTGTTACACACAAGCAAAATCAACAGAAGAGTACTCTCCAGCACTATCTACAACACACTTGCCACCTGCATTTATTGCAGCAATAAATGTTTAGTTTTCAAAACTGAACATCTGCTATGTTATATGATATAATGATAAATCATACAGAAAAGTACTGTGAACAGATGTAAATATTTTGGTGAATCTCATCTCTGATCCGGATTTTCATCCAGGGAAGACAAAATTATTGAATTATAGAATAATTTAGTTTGGACAGGGCCACAACATGTCATCTGATCCCCCTGCCTGTGGAAAGCAGGGTGAGCTGAATTAGTCATGTAAAATCAGAGAATAAAAAAGCTAAGGAATTAAATTATACTGGTTTTATAACTCGATAAATTGCTTGAAGTGAGTTTGAAGATAAGGAAAGGAAAGAGGAGTCTTGATAGGGTGGCAGTTTAATAATCAGATAAATGGATGTGATTAAAAAACCTGGGATACTGGCTTCTGAAACAGAGCCTTCTGAGCAGTATTTGCTACATAGCCAGCAAAAATCCCATTTTGAGTGAACTAGAATTGCCAACTAATTATTGCCATAAAGAGACAGGATATCATTTTCAACACTGAGGATGCTAACACTGTTTTTTGAAACATACTGCCATTTATAGAAACTGTATTTTAGATAGCTAAAATTTTCTTTATGCTTCCAATTATATAAATGCTTTAAATGTTCTTTTAAATCTACTCAGCAATATATCTTTAATTGGTTGTGTGTTATTTACTGAGGTGCGTTCAGATGTACAGCACTCATACTGACTATCAAAAGTTTTGTTTGACAGAAGAAGATAGAAATAAGGTCCATAATTCAACTTTAAATATAGAAGCATTTCTGACATTATTACAGCTCTCAGAGTCACTCAGAGCTGTGGATTTTTAAGAAGATACATTGCTAAAATAATTCCCTAGATGAAACAGAATTTCTATATAAAAGAATATTTTCTTCTGAGGACTGTTATTCTCCCTGTTTTCTCTCAGCTAGGTCAAGTTTTGACTGCCTGGCCATTTCATTCGTTAAAATGACAGCTGAAATTCTAATAACTGAACATGTAGGTACCAGCAAAGTTTGATACAATTGTTCCTTAGAAGACATCAAAACCATACAAAAGCACGTGTATAGCTGCAGATGCACATCATGAGTATTGTGGTTCAAAGGGAGCTGGTACAGTGTTTGCATTAAACTTCTGAAAAGCTGCTTGAAAATAGTCTCAGTGGGAGAGAGATTTGTTTTCTTCCTTGTCTCAGACCTACGTAAATAACTATGCATTTCAGCACAGGAAGCAGGGAAGACTGATCATGGGGCAAAGAAGGGAATCTCAAGCAAAACTTAGAGGGTTGCTCATACTGATATTTTTCCGTTGCAGATTGTTTGCATTAGAGTGCCAAAAATTATTAATATGCGTTAAGATGAGCTGTGTGCCTGCCTACTGTCTGCACAGTCGGATCAGACTTGCATGGTTTTGGTATTAGAGATTTCAGCTGGTTTGTTTATTATAATACAGCTGGGCTTCTGAAGTCTGCAGTTGAAATTACTTCAAGAAGTGGAATAGTATGTTGCTTTTCACAACTTCATGCTGCATTTCACAGGAGCTTTTAAACTGTGCTGCTTGCTGATTTTATTGAGGTATAGATGCAAGAACAGATAGATGTTTGTTTATTTGCATAAAAGGAGTTACTCACTTTCTGGAGCCAAAACCTCAGGGGTGGGCACTGTTTGGCCTCAATGACTTTAAGCTTTGCTATCAATGTAAAAAGCTATTTGTCTGAATTAATTTTTTATTTTGGTATGCTAATTTTTATTTTTTTTTAAACGGATACTGACTGCAGTATAAAACAAACCAGACCATGATTGTAAGTAGTGAACTAGTAAATGTAACAGACTTATGGTTTATAGAAAAAATAAAGGGCCTAATAAAGTTTAAAACTGGCTGAGAACATAATAATTAGAGAATCACATCGAGAAGCTTGATCTGTTTTATAGTCCAAGAAAAGCTGAAGTCATTCAGTATTAGTTTTTTTTTCTGGAAGAGAAGGTGGGATATAGATGCGTGAATCCATGAGATAAGCAAGATCAGATATTGTAGTCCTGCCTGTTTTATGGATTTTTCTGGCAGCACACAACTTTTTATCCTTCTGTTGTCAGTGGTGTGGAAACCCTGAGTGGAACACCACAGTGAGCCTACATGTCTTATACATCTCTGTTATGGGGATGTGTTAGGTCTTCTCAACTCACAAATATGGACAGGAAGAGTGCATCATTGCCTCTGTGTTAATGACAGCTAATTTGGTCATCACCTGTCATGAGATGGCGCTTCACAAAGATAAGTTGGGACTGGACCTACAATTGTGGAGGAATTGGGGTTTTTTGCTCAGGTGGACACTATGGACAAAACAGATTTGGAGAATTTGTACTTAATTTATTGCCCATTAATAGAAACTTCTGATCAATGTTTCATGTATTAAAAAGAACATAAACACTTAAACAAGGAAACACCTATCCCCCCCTTCTCCAGGCTCAGCTTCAGCCAAACACTTATCCTTCCCACTTCCTAGTCCCGACTCCTCTCATTTTCATTGAGGGTTGCACTTGGTCAGTACAAATTTCTCCAGAGCTGAGGAGTGGTGCAGGAGGCTGGATTTTGCGTGCAGATTTTGGTCTGAGCTGCTCACTGTCTTTCTACTGCTGCTCTTTTATTTAGTACCCTGCAGCCCCTCAGAGGGGTCCCTTGTCTTGGCATGGCATGTGGTCAGTTGGGGACCTGCTGCCCAACACACACCACACCACACACACCACAGTGTGGGCTGTTGAAGATTTTCATTTTATTTGATACTTAAAATGTTCCTTGAGTCTAGGCAGGGAATGGCTTCTCAGCCCAGTTAGAGGCTTGTCTGCAAGAGAAGTGATCAAGTTCTGCTCCCCATCCTGACTACAATCTAATTATTTTACTTCACAGATTATAAGAGCTTTAGCAGAGGAGGCTGAAAGAGACTTATCCTGAGTGGTTCTTGAAAGGAAACCTGAAAGTTATGAGTCCTTGATCCAGACATGAGTCTTAGACAGAATTCAGACATGAATTCAGAGTCGAGACAATGAATTCAGATGTGAGTGATTTGATCCCAAATCTTCCACATTCCATGTGAATTCTTTCTCATCCAGCTGGTTAAAAAAGTGCCGTCAGTTGTCTCCATGACTGTGTATCTGCAAGGAGCCTAATCCTGTCATTCAGCGTGCCTTTAGTTCAACTACTGCATTTAGGTGCCAGATGGTCTACTCACTGGTTTTCTACAGACCTCAGGTGGCAGTAATGTCCCCTGCCCAGGCCACAATATTTCAGGAATGCCAATGACATGACTACAGTCATGTAGCTACATTTTGAGCCAAGAAGGGATGTGCTAGTGTTTTCAGGCACTTCAGACATGAGGTGGATGTCTGCCTGGGATATTCTGAGATGCACTATTGATCCTAAAGGCTTAAAATCCTGTTTTAAGCAGCAAAGGGCATGTGTTTATACATGGGATTCATGTAATATTTTCATATTAATATAAGAGAAGAAACCACAAAAGAATATGGAAGAATAGGGTTCTTTTGAGAAGGCTGATGATAGACAAACTGTTCATGGTTCCACATATTTATTGATTAGAAGAGGCTCATTATATCCATTTTCCTGGTAAGATATTGTATCAAACATAATAAATTGCTGAAGGTGTAATTTATTTCATCACCTGTAGAAAATCTGGCAAAGTTTTTTTTGTGTGTGTGAATATATTCATAGGAGCTGCTTTGCATCTCTTAATAGTTCCAGCTTATGAATGTAACTTTAAAAAAAAGCAATAAAATATCAATGCGTGATTGCCTAGAGCATTGAAACAGTTGCAGTTCAGTGCACTGGGACCACACACGCAGCTTCCACCTGTTAAATTGACAGGGACAGCATAAATTTGTGATTATCTCTGATATTTTTCAGTGAAGTGTGCATCTATGTTTTAAGTTGTTTGTCAGAACATTTTTTTCTCTTATTTTGACATACAGGGACAAGACTCCTTCCTTTTTCTGTAATAGAATATTCCAGTTCTGACTAAGCTGCATATAAAAAATATCTGTTACTTCAAACTACTCCCATCTCAAATAGAGAGTACGATGTTGTAGTTACTTGTTATTGTTATAGTAGATAGACACTCAAGCTCACTGTATCCCTTGCTCAGTGCTTATCCTCATAATGCAGTTTTAAAATCTTAATTTAAAGCTTAGCAGGACAAGACAAGATTTTTA
The DNA here is from genome assembly GCF_003259725.1 of Athene cunicularia. Lineage (NCBI taxonomy): Eukaryota > Metazoa > Chordata > Aves > Strigiformes > Strigidae > Athene > Athene cunicularia. The sequence goes on along the minus strand of NW_020799101.1, from coordinate 35,300,527 downwards.
TCAGGTAATGGAATCTGCTTGTGATCCTCTCTTCAGCATCCATTGTAATGTTACCTTGTATATAGACAAGTGCATCAGGGCCACTTGCATAGTAAATGAAAGGCTGCCCAAGTCATAGGATAATGTGTTCACAATGCATTTAGCTAACAGATTTAACCTTGGTTTTTAGAATAAGTCCTAATTCTATATCATGTATAAACTGTATAAACACAAACATGTCTGATGCCCAGCATGACTCATGTTTAGTTATTAATACAATTCTGGAGATAAGGTATTTGACAAGAACATGCCTTTATGCATGCTGAAACTAAGATGGTTATATAATACCAGGAGTAGCAAACAACTTTTTCAAAGTCTCATGGAAACCATTCAGGAGTAGGAACTGAATGCCAATTTCATTATCACCTATGAGCTGCCAAACAATGAGGCATTGTAGGCTCACAGACTGTACTCAGAACAGGAGGTTTAAGTGCATCTGCTAGTATGTAAACTCAATCAGGATAAATCCTGTCAGAGGGAATATGTCTGTTAAAAAAGCCATTAAGTCTATTTTAAATGTTAGTTAAAACTTTCACGAGGAATGTTCATGGGATGAAGAAGGGAGGATGTAATGAGCCAGGCAGTAAAGCTGATAGTAATAGTGAGTCCATAGTTGTCTTTCATCCACTGGTGTCGGAACATTTTACCATGTAAGCAACTGGTTTTATCTGCATTTTACAGACTTGAAAACGAAGAAGTTAGGAACTGTGCTCAAAGGCAACAACATTGCAAGCTAAAGAAGGAAGATGGTAGGAGAGAAAGTGATGAAAATGCTTTTTGATTGCAGTGGTTCTTATGGGGGAAAAAATTCTGATGAACTTAGTTTTGAATAACTACTGATGTTGCAATTTACCAAGTTACTGATTCTATGTTACAGTATAAAAATACTGGTAAGAATTTAGTTCTACAGTTCTCTTCAGCATTTTGAAGGAAGTTCTATTTTTTTCCTGAACAATTCATTGAGAAACTGTGAGGAAAAAAAATCAAGAATCTTCCCTTTGCCTAGTTACATCCAACATTTAAATAACAGTAGGAAGAGGCTGCATTTAAAAGAGAGAAGAGCCAAGCTGGATGTGACTGTATAGAAGCCTGAGTGAGGAATCTTCTGGAAAAGCTCTACAATGTCTTTTAAAGAAATCAAAAGAGAAATGGTGTCCTGGTCAATGATAAAGGGTTACAATTGTGATAATTCTAATTATAGTATTCTAATAATAGAGAATTAAGTCTTCTTGAGAATACAAAATTAGAAAGTTTTGCATGTCCTGGTACCCTCTAAATATACAGAACTTTTATCAAAGATGATGCCGGAGAAAATGTGTTCAATCATCACTTCCTCTCTCTTGCACTGTGCGCCTTCAGGTAAAATAAATTAATTTCAACTTAACAAGGATACAGACAGATGTTATTCACACTGAAACAGTGATTTGATAAAAGAGTCAGAATTTTAATGTTTGGAGTCTCTCTTATGTTGGTGAAATAACTCTTGTCAGGCACTTCCTGAAGAGGACAGAGGCAGAGCACCCCTGAATAATACCTGCAGTGCTCTTCAGGAAGTTCTGCCCAGAAGAAGCTCCATCTCTCTTCTTGGCAGAGGTGACGACAAAGATTTTAATCTTGAATTTATTTCCCAGGAGCAGTTAGCTTTTACATTCCAGACAGAGCAGATTGCATTCAGCAAGAATCATGTTCAAAAATGTTGACAAGAAAGAAGAATCCAACCTGCTGAACTTTCACAGATGTGTTGATATGCACATGCATCCCTCACACATTGCAAGGCTGGCAGTTACATGTATAAACACCAGCTTGTCCTTTAGTGATGTGATCCCAATGTAATTTTTTCTACTCACTTATTAAAAGGAATAGTAGGGCATTATTACTTCACGGTGCCATTGACTCTGTAATTTGAATCTAATTGTGGTGAGTCTTATCACACTTTACAAGTAAGATTTTATAGACCCCTCTTTACAGGCAAGAAATCCCCAAAGAATTTGTAATTTGTAGCAGGTTTTACAGAGCTATATGTGATAAAACCCCATGCAGAATTTGATACCCTGACTTTTAGCTCTGTGTGCTGATGCAGCTATTCCTCACCAGCACCTCCACAAAGCAGAAAAGCAGGAAAAGTTGTGGGTGGGATTGTTTATTCATTTCTAAGGTTTTCCAGTGAAGATTCTACCATACCAAAATATAGGACTTGTCAGTCTTTAAAATAACATTATGCAAGGGAATTTCCAATACATTTTTGTTTCTATGTGTTTTAATTTCACAAGTTCTCCAGGGATTTTTTTATTTTTTTTTCTTCAAAATTCCAGGGATGACAGAAGAGTCCTTGGCGACAAGTTGTTATAAGACCCTACTTTTCCTTAGTGTGAATTCCTATGTGACAAAGTTTGAGAATATTTTTTGTATTGCAACACTTGGACATTATGGAAGTTAGTAAGGCATAAAGGGGACAGTGAAACGCAGTTAACATTTGTTTCAAAAGAATTAACAGTAGCAACTCTCATTTTGAGGAACGTTGAAATTTAGATCTACATTGGGACTTATACCTAACTCTGTAAACTTTCTCCAATTGTTATCAGTTATTTCTGTGGATCCATAAATCCCCACTGCTATGCAAGTATAAAGCAAAATTATTACAAACTTCAACAGTAACAATAAATAAAATTTAGACTCCAATCTGGCAAAATGAACCCCCTACAAGATGCTGCTTGAGAGGTCTGAGAATTTATCCATTAAGTTAGAGAACTCAAACTTCTTATGTTTCATGTACAGTCTCAATATTAACACAGCATGCAGACATTGTAGACATCAGGATTCACCAGAAAGTCTGTAACTTTAGTCTGAATTTAATATTTGAATTGGGCTATAGTAAATTATTTCATAAGACCTCCTCATCTCAGATTGCGTCTGTTATGATCTGAGTCCCCTTCTTAACACAGCCAGAGCAACCCTTCAGGTTTTTTTGCCCTGAAGACCTGCCATAATGTGAAATGGGACTAAGCTGTTTTCCTCAGCTGTGGTCCAGATTTTTTTGTTTTGAGCACCAGATGCTAGCATTAGGATCACTTCTCATCTCCTGATTTTCCTCCATAGATTTCAGATTCGTGTTTTTCAGACTGGACTTCCAGCTTAGATGTTCCGCTCTGTGACCTAGGGAAGCCAGAAAATTTAGCTGCTTTAACATGAACATGCTCTTATTCTGTCACCACTCACTTAAACAAAGCTAACAAATGTCTCTAAAATTGAGCTTTTCTTCTTGAGAAAGGTTCAAACGTAATCATGCAAAAGGAGATTAACTCATATGTTTATTTCCAAGATACTAGTTGTGTATTTCATGGAAAACTAGCAATCTGTAAGGTGAATTAATCTTTTAAAAAATAATATCCTTATATAGGATCATTTCCTAAAAATGTAGTTTTTATGCCTGACCTTTGAAGCCACCTTAGTATAGAGCTCTGGCTGAAATGCTGGTTGTGTAATCAAGCAAGGATTTGGTTTGTTTGTTTTACTTCTGTTAGTCATGAATGGGTTAGGAATGAACTAGCATGGTTCGTGATGACAGATTTAATATGTTGTTGTTCTCCAGCTTTTTCACAGAGTTCTGTCTGTGTGTGCGTTTACATGCACATATGCTTGCAAGAATTAATGCATCTATGGAGCCTCGATTTTCACAGTGAGAAGTCAGTAGTGTCTCTGTTGGAGGCTGCTTGTGTTTGTCTTCAGTTGTCAGTGGTTTTATTTAGCCACAAACCAGAATTAACTGAAAATGCTTGATTTGAATTAAGAGTTTTGGTGTAGGTTCTTAGACCAATTTTCAGGACATCTAGATGCAAAGGTATTTTGATATTTGCCCCTGAGTTTATTCCCTGCACTTGTTTTCAGAAGGCCAATATAAATCAGAGTTTGCCATACAAGACAGAAGGTAAAAATAAAGCAAGTTTATAAGCATTCCTGCTTGGCATAGCAAGTCAGTATATAGCTGACTACCTTCCCTAGGTTATGAACATTCTTGTGCCATGTCTGTGTCATCCTTTACACCAGGGTTTTACTGGTGTGATAACATTGAATTTGTGTAAATGGTGTTATGTGTTTCAAGGTCTGGTGTTAAAACCCAGCCCTATATAAGAATGCTTTTATATTCCTCATGCCAAATTTTCCTTGGGAGGGAAGTTCTAAGAGGTGCATTGTTGCTTTATTTTTTTTTTTTTTTTTTTTTTTTTTTTTTTTTTTTTTTAGCAGGTAGTAGATCTATCTCCTGTTTACTGTAGTAGCTGTTATTTTATCACAGATCTGTTTCAGAGTACACGTGAGGTAGGTTGGCAGAAGTTTGTCTACTGCTCCCATGATTTATTTTCATCGTTTTGTATGTCTCTAACTGAAGTTATGTCCTAGTCCAAGCCAAAATGCATTATCATGAGACACATGGTAATGTTATGATTAGCGCTTAGTGTTACTGGAAATAGGCATCAAATGCGTAATGTGTTGTTATGATTTTTTTCTATCATAAATTCTGTAATATGGCAATTGAGGTAAAACAACATTATTTGCAAAGTGTGAGTCAGTAGAAGATAGTAAAAATGGCTCTTTTTTTTTGTACTTCCCATATTCCAGAAACTTATTATTCGTGCTTGCTCATTTTCATCTGTTACAGCTAGTGATGATAAACCAAGAGAGAAAATAAGAACATAGCAGAACTTACCTGGAATCTCAGTGAGCTTTTCTCTTAGCATGGACTTGTCTTGTATATGATGTTTTGCTTCCCATTTCTAGGTGCAAAAGAAACAGATGAAAAATGTAATGAGAAGGGAGCCTTTTCAACTCTTGACTTTCGAATGCAAGCCAGGAGGCAGGATGATGACAGGCTGTTGAACACTGTGGGTCACTTTGATTGCAATCTGCTTTTTAGTGGACAGTTTGGGAAACTTCAAAACTGAAAAGCATTCTCAGCTGAAGACAGAACAACTAAGCAGTCATTGCAGCTTTATTTGTGCCTTCACCAGTGATGTTCTCCAGGTAGAAGTATGTAGAAGATAGCATGTAGAAGGCTTGGTGGGTAGTACGTATGTTGAGTTTGCTTTGTGGATGTTCAACCTCACAAATGTGTTCTAAATAATGTCTAGATGTATAGTTATGAGAATACATTTTAGTTCTTCGATGAAGGAGTGCCAACCTATCCCATTTTCCAGCCTTATGTCAAGAACAGATCAATGTGTCCACCAGTCCTTCCCCCTGTACCTACGCTTGATTCCTGTGGAAATTAAATCCTATGTATGGGCTGGGAGGGAACTGGGGACCTATTTCAGCAGATCCCTGCTCTGCATAATAGAACAGTATTCCATGGATCTGGAAGGAACTGGGTCTCAAATCTTGATGTAGATTTTTCCAAAATCTTCTATGGGCAAAAGTAAACTTGGGAGCAGAATGCTTTAAGGGGAAAAGTGAATAGGAGCAAAGTGGAAGCAGGGGAGAAAAGGGCAGAAGGGCTTCTGTAGGAAAGAAGAAAAGGTGAGTGTGCTGGACAGTGGGATAGTGAGGTAAGGAGAGGTGAACTGTGTCGTTCCCTCTTTGATATGGATACTATTCAACAGGTGGACAGTAAACGTGGACAAAAGTGGCAGAACGTGCACCACAGAGTGGTCTGATAACATCAGCAGACCTGAGGGGATCTTAACTTCCTGCTGCTTCTCCTGTTGAAAGGATCTCTGGAGGCTTCCTCCCAAAGTACAGGACCTTGTCCCTTCTCTGCTAGGCTCAAAGCAGTGACTTCTTTAAAGGCTTGCCTCAGGGTTTTGAGGTTTTCATTTCCTACTGATAGTTACGAAAGAAACTGGACTAAGGTTTAATTCTCTTCATTGCCATCACTGCATTTGTTTTGTAAATTCTAGGCTTGGAGCAGGTTCTGGATTTCATAAGAAATTGTCACCTGAAAACCAACGATGTTTTAATCTTGATAAGTATATGACCTAGCAACAAGGAATGTGGTTCTGGTCTGGAGATTTTATTTTAGTTTAAAATCAGTATTTCATCCTAGAATGTACTCTACCTAATTTCTCATCCTTGTTACAGATATTAGATTCAGTGCCATATCAAAATATGTTGCCTATGGGAGAATCTCAAATTTAATTCAGTGATATTCTAGTCCTGGTGGTCTTAGGAGAGAGCAAAAATACTAAAGGATAAATAAAATCTATGAAATTAACTTTTTTTCCCCAAATTTTAATCTGAGTCAAGCAATTGGAGTGAGCAATAGTATATACTACTTCTATATTTTCTGTGGCTGATACTTTTTGACATTGCATGTGATGACACCAGGTATTGAGATAAGATTTCTTGTGATAACAATTGTATCGAATAGGATCTAACTGTTGATTAAATACTTTCATACTGTAAAAGTAATACATACATTAGTGGTTGCTCAATTAAGGAAAATTTTTACATCATCTTATTTATCTCATTGACTTAGAACAATGATTGGTGAAAACTCAGTGTAATATATTATCTGCTATGAAATTCTTGTCTGTGATTGTACCCAACCAAGAAAAGACTACTTAAAGGTCATATTCTGGATGGGGAAATTTATGATTCATAAAACCCCAAAAATACAAGAATGATCAAACATTTTTTTTTCTGAATATTGGAAATATATATAAATTATTCTGAGTGATATTTTATTAATCATTTCCCGTCTTTGCATAAATTTTTCCCAGCTTTCATAAAGTTCCGAATTCTTTGGCAGATGACAAAACCTTTTGTAGTAATGAATGATAGTGCTTTTTAGTACACAAATATTTAAGAAGTTCTGATGCTTAAGAGAAGTTCCAGGAAATATTAATCTACTTGGATGCTTAAAACCAAATTTACAAAGATGTGATAGCTGCTGAAATTTTTCCCAAAAATGAGACAGTGAGGTTAGAGCTAAAGGGAGACTAAATTAATGTATTAGATCTGATGTAAAAATCAACCTATAAGGGATGATGGGGGAGGTGCAGGAAGTGGAAAAGCTGCTGCACCTTTGTCATCAACAAAGAATTTCCTCTGATATTTGCTATCCTGGTTCAAGAGATGAGAAAGTGTGCAGATGGAGTGTGAGAGGTATTTAAGAAAGCTGTATTCAGTTAGGTCTTCTCAGCTTTTCCAAAAGTACTTACTTCAAAATAATATAAGCTGAACACAATTCTGAGAGATTGAGCCATCTGACTGGCAAACATACAAGGCTTATGGCTGTAAGAATGCCCTCCATGGGCCAAGTGAAATGTCATCACCTTATAAAAGCAGATACCTTTATTTGTAAATTAAAGAAACCTTGAGTTTATTGTGAGTAAAATTCAGCAGTCCATGGAGGCAAATTTGCCGTTGACATCTGTCCAAATCAGAATTGCAGAATTTGGCCCAGTCACACAACTGGCACTGTGTATACATGTATTTGTGTGGCAAGGTTTTGGTGGTGGTGGAGCTACGGGGGTGGCGTCTGTGAGCAGCTGCTGGAAGCTTCCCCTGTGTCTGATAGAGCCAATGTCAGCCGACTCCAAGATGGACTCACGTCTGGCCAAGGCCAAGCCCATCAGCAACGGTGGTAGTGCCTCTATGATAACGTATCTGAGAAGGGGAAAGGAAACCTGTGCAACAGCAATTGCAGCCAGAGAGAGGAGTGAGAATGTGTGAGAGAAACAGCTCTGCAGACACCAGGGTCAGTGAAGAAGGAGGGGGAGGAGGTGCTGCAGGCGCTGGAGCAGAGATCCCCCTGCAGCGCATGGTGAAGGCCCTGGTGAGGCAGCTGTGCCCCTGCTGCAGCCCAGGGAGGTTAACGGTGGGGCAGATCTCCACCTGCAGCCCGGGGAGGACCCCATGCTAGAGCAGGTGGGTGACAAAGGAGGCTGTGACCCTGTGGGAAACCCACGCTGGACTGGGATTCTGTCAGGACCTGTGGAGAGAGGAGCCCACACTGGAGCACGTTTGTTGGCAGGACTTGTGTCCCCGTGGGGGACCCACACTGGAGCAGTTTGTGAAGAACTACAGCCTGTGGGAAGGTTCCACACTGGAGAAGTTTGTGGAGGACTGTCTGCTGTGGGAGGGACCCCATGCTGGAGCAGGGGAAGAGAGTGAGGCAGAAAAAGTGGCAGAGACATGTGATGTCTCAACCCCCGTTCCCCTTCCCCCTGCACTGTTCAGGGGGAGAGGTAGAAAAATTGTGGGTGAATTTGAATCTGAGGAGGGAGGGGTAGGAGTTGCTTTTTTCAGATTGGGTTTTATTTCTTATTACCCTATTCTGATTTGATTGGTAATAAATTAAATTAATTTCCAAGTTGAGTCTGTTTTGACCATGATGGTAATTGGTGGGTGATTCTCCCTGTCCTTATCTTCACCCACAAGCCTTTCGTTGTATTTTTATTTCCCCCGTGTAGCTGAGGAGGGGAAGTGATAGAGTTGTTTTGGTGGGCACCTGGCATCCAGCCAAGGTCAAACCAACCACAATATCTTACCTTTTAATTTGTAACCTCAATATCTTCAGCTGTTCTGGACAGACATGTAAACTGTGTGCAGAGAACATGAAAAGGAGAAAAACCTACTTGTCTATGTGCTTTGCTGTGGTGGAACCAGTGAATGAATGAGAGAGACTGGAATAGCATGGTTAAGAAGGTGAAACTATCAAGTAGAGTGCAATAAATTCTGAGGAGGGGCTATCGTGCAAATACAGACTTACTGGGAGAGGCAAAGGAAACTTTTGCCTGCTTATGAACACAAGTCAATGTAACACATGTTCATGCGACGATGAGACGTATCTGTCCCTGCAGCACTTTACACACCAGGCTAGAGGCCCTTATGTAGAAGCAGCAATCAGTTAGGTGGAACTCATTTACCATAATAAATTAGGTTTACTCATATCCGCTCATTTCAAAGCCAGTAAGTTGTGTTGGTGGGGTAAACTCAAATTAAATATGACAGCAAGTATTAATGAATGACAAGACCCTTTTGAATCCAAAAGATAATGTGAACATATCATGATTTCCTGAGGGAATTTCCAAGTTCTGAAATCTATTCTCTTACTAATAATGCAGTATTAAAACACTGGGATGTACTGGCCTCCAAAAAGTGAATTCTTTGCAGTTTTCCCTCCCAGGAATCTTTGAATGGCCTATTAGTGCTGGTAGGCTGAAAGTGGGGACTCAAACAACTGCTGGAAGCACAGATGTTCTTGGAACATGTGGGCTTACCTTTAGAATAAAATCTGCAAAAATATTTAGACACTGACGTTCCACCAGTTTCATGTTGGTGCCTGAATATCTTTGAGGATCTAGCCCATAATTACTAGAGTGGAGGTAAACAGAAACATCTAAGATAAGACAACCTGAGTTTTAAAGAGGCTGAACATCTGCCGTTATCAGCTTTAATGGGAACTGCATGTTTGGTGTCGGGAAGGTAGAGACTAATTAGTACATGCAAGGAAAATCATAGTCCTCTAATAAATTTGTCCATATGAATAATTTCTGCAGCTTCAGTGTTTGATAGCGATCCTCTACACATCACCCAGTTCTGTCCCTTTTCTTGTGAAGTGGAGGTTGAGGAAGAAAATGACGTAAAAGGTTTTGGTGTCTAAATGTTGATCCTAGGTTGTGATGCAGAAGATATTTGGAATGCAGGAGAATAATAAACTTTAAATGTGGAAGCAGCTTTCAGTTATTTAATTTGCAGTATTTTTTGTTTTTTTTCTTATATTTTTCAGGTGGAGTGTTTTATAATTCAATTAATAAGATTGGAGTTTCTTGCTGAAAGTAATTTAAAGGACCAGATTTATCCACTTTCCAGTGCTTTCCTGATTTTTCCACAACTTTGTAAATTTGAGACTGACTTCAGTGATGATTCTAAATCAGTACCTATGTTCCTCTTTCAAAATGCACCCCTTCACTATTTCCTTAATTTCTGAACAATCTGTCCATGCTGCTATTTGATATGTAGCCAGTTTTCTTTTATGCAAAACAACATATAAACAGTTGCTCCTTTTACACATCTGATGCAATAACAACATTGGTATCAGCCTCAGTGAGCTGGAATTTCCTGCATAGTGGTCATACCACACCAGAAGCGTCAGTTAGTTAAGCCACCAGATAAACCAGAGACTTTCTCAAAACTGCTGCTTCCATTACAGAATATACACCACTTATACTTTCTACAGTTTGTCCTAGGCAAATTTTAGCATGCTCTTTCAGAGCCAAATTGCCTGAAAGACTGTCACTTCAACCTCATGAATGTCTCTGCTTCAAAAAATAGGTCCATGGTCTCTAGCAGTAGCATGAGGTTACATATACACATAATTATCTTTTGGAAATACATCTATGAGATGACATTCTCTTCAGGGCAATACTACTGGCTTACTGTGAATGTCATCTCCTTGGCTTACTTAAGATTATTAATGAGGATTATTCTTCAGTGTTATGTCCCTGCAGTAAAGCCAGAAAAAAGGCTCCAGACTTGTCCTTTATGCACAATACAATCCACATGTATTTATCCTGTCTTATTTATTAAAAACATTTCTGATTTTGCCTAGTGTAAACATTATCCCAGCTTCCCTAGGGAAAAGCACTGTCCAACACATCTGTGCAGAAACAGTCTCTATTATAGTGGAACAGCAAAACGAAATACTCTCTTTGCATCGCTCATTAATGTAACCAGACTTGGTATAGCCCAGTAGCAAAATGTTTGGGTTTGGTACATGGAAAATATGTTAATAGTGTAATTCACTTTGTTGTGATGTAACTACTTTCTGAAAAATCTAGAAAAAAATAATAGGATACAAAAATTTCTATTCTTACCCAAGCAAACAATGATAAGGTATTAATTTAGCAGAAATTAATTCATCAGTTCTCATTCCCTTGACTGAGAAACTGAATCATCAGATATGGTTAATGACCTGCTTTGGTCTGAATGACAAAGAAAAAAAACCTTTAAAATAACAATTCCAGAAGAAATCCATGAGGTTTTGCAAGATTCATACAGTTACAGAATCACATAAATGTTGTTTAGCAAGAACCACTGGAGGTCTCTACTCCAGCATGCTACTGGAGCAGGACTATTGCCAAAGCAATCAGATCAGCCATGGCTTTATCTACTTGTCTTCAAAACCTCTAAGACAGAAGATTTCATCACTTCTGGGTAATTGTTCCAGTGATGTATTAACTTTCTGGTGAAAACATTGTTTCTACTATCCACTCTGAATCTCCTAAATCACAGTTTGTGACTGTTTTTCCTGAGATTTACCAGCTGTGACTAGCAAAAAGATCATCTCCTTCAACTTTGTAACTCCTTTCAAGCAGACATAAGTTGCATTTAGATTCCTCTCAGTCTTCACTTTGCATTTGTCACTGCATTTACCAGCAATTCTTTGCTGTTTTGAGCAACAGGACAACTGGAGTATCACTTGCTTGTTCCGTCTATGGGTATTTATGTTGTGAAATTGCCGTGAATGTCCTCGGGAAAATGCTGTTGCTCTCCCAGTAGATGGCTGTATGGGTGGAACCGTCTATGACAATGATATCTGTTGGAGGGACAACACAGCAGGGCATAAGCAATACATGAGGTTCCTGGAATACACTGATGGTAACTTCCTTCTCCAAGTGATAGAGGGGCCAACGAGGAGAGGCGCTGTGCTCAATGACAGTCTTGGCTGCAGTGACCATGAAATGGTGGCGTTCAAGATCCTTAGGGCAGTGAGGAGGGTACACAGCACTACCCTGGACTTCAGAAGAGCAGACTTCGGCATCTTCAGGGACCTGCTTGGGCAGAGTAGCATAGGAGAAAGCCCTGGATGGAAGGGCCCAAGAAAGATGGTTAATATTCAAGGTTCACCTCCTCCAAGCTCAGGAATGATGCATCTCAACAAAGAGGAAGTCAGGTAAGAACACCAGGAGACCTGTATGGATGAACAAGGAGCTCCTGAACAAGCTCAAACACAAAAGGGAAGCCTACAGAGGCTGGAAGCAAGGACAGGTAGCCTGGGAGGAATACAGAGAAAATGTCTGAACAGCCAGGGATTGGGTTAGGAAGGCCAAAACCCTGATAGAATTAAATTTGGCCAGGAATGTCAAGGTCAACAAAAAGCCACTTCTATAGGTATATCAGTGATAAAAGGAAGACTAGGGAAAATGTGTCCCCTCTCTGGAAGGAAACAGGAGACCTGGTTACCCAGGATATGGAGAAGACTGAGATACTCAACAACTTTTTTACCTCAGTATTCATTGGCAAGTGCTCCAATCACACCACCCAAGGAGTAGAAGGCAAAGACAGGGACTGGGAGAATGAAAAACTACCCACTGTAGAAGATCAGGTTCAGGGCCATCTGAGGAACCTGAAGGTATACAAGTTTATGGGACCTCATGAGATACATCTGCAGGTCCTGAGGGGGACTATTCTGAAGGAGCCACTATTCATCATATTTGAGAAATCATGGCAGTCCAGTGAAGTTCCTGCTGACTGGAAAAGGAGAAATAGAGCCCCCATTTTTAAAAAGGGAAAAAAAAGAAGATTCAGGGAACTACAGGCCAGTCAGTCTCACCTCTGTGTATCTCATGGAGAGGATCCTCCTGGAAACTGTGCTAGGGCACACGGAAAATCAGGAGGTGATTTGTGACAGCCAACATGGCTTTGTGAAGAACAAATAAGACATGAAAAATTTAGTGGTTTTCTATAATGCAATGGGGCTACAGCATTGGTGGATAAGGGAAGAGCAACTGATATCATCTACCTGGACTTGTGCAAAGCATTTGACCCTGTCCCACATGACATCCTTGTCTCTAATTTGGTGAGACATGGGTTTCATGAATGGACTGCTTGGTGGATAAGGAATTGGTGGATGGTCGCACTCAAAGATCTGCGGTCAATGGCTCGATGTCTGAGTGGAGAGCAGTGACGAGTGGTGTTCCTCAGGGGTTGGTGTTGGGACTGGTGCTGTTTAACATCTTTGTGGGTGACATGGACAGTGGGACTGAGTGCACCCTCAGCAAATTTGCTGATGACACCAAGCTGTGTGGTGCGGCCAACACATTAGAGGGAAGGGATGTGCCATCCAGAGGACCTGGACAGGCTGGAGAGGTGGGTCTGTGCAAACCTCATGAGGTTCAACCAGGCCAAGTGCAAGGTCCTGCACATGGGTTGGGGCAATCCCAAGCACAGATACAGGCGGGGCAAAGAGTGGATTGAGAGCAGCCCTGCGGAGAAGGACTCAGGGGTATTAGTGGGTGGAAAACTGACTGAGAGTCAGCAATGTGTGCTCACAGCCCAGAAAACCAACCATGTCCTGGGCTGCATCAAGACAAGATCTGCGATCAAAGAAGACATATCTTTGCTGGTGACAAGCTGTGTGGCTGTGCATTCACTGGCAGCTGAATGTATCTGCTCCTTCCTGGGCTCTTACCCTTGACCAGAAAGACTAAAAGATAACACTATGTGAGCCCTTGTCCCCCTCAGCTTTGTCTACAAAGCTCAATAGTTATCTTTAACCTGCTCAGGTTTTCCTCTCGCAGTCACTGGTGCCTGAAAGGGTGATTGTCAAGGACACTCAGAAGGTTTGAAACCAGAAGTCTATTTAAGTCTAAAAGATTCCTAATGAAGCTGTGTAATGATATGCATGTCTGGAAGAAGAAAAGTATATTCTGAACAGGGAGAATTCCATCCATTTTCCATCTCAAAGGAGGACAGTTGTAAGTGCAGGTGATTACGTCTTACGCTGCTGAGCTGCAATACAAATAAAAAAACCAATCATCAGTTATGAATATTGAATTCAAATAAAGAAGCTAAGAAACATGTCCACACCCCAGGGAGACTTCTGCAGTCACAGACACTGCGATTTCAGGGAGATACAGAGAAACTGATTTAACAGCAGCCTGTCAGCATCAATTCAGTCCATAACAAATGTTAATTTAGCAACATTTAAAGAGTGGTGGTGTTTTGTTTGCTTCTGTTGTATTCCCTAATTCTTGTCTGAACTATCAAATTCTGATATGTTTCATGCTGAAGTAGTAGAATAGAGTAGCAGATACAACATTATGCTGAAGTGCTAGAGTAACAACACTTTTATAGAGCTTTGTAAAAGGAACAGCTTCACAAAGCAGAATGAAAAACTCATCCCTGCTGAACTGTACTAACGGCAGAGGACAGTAAAACAAAGCTCCCCCATCAGTGAATACTGTGTTTTATAGCTGATTTCAGAATGCAGAATACTTTGCCATTCAAAGGGGATTTATGCAATGCAAAAGGTGATAAGTCTCCTCTCTTTATGTATACACATATTGAGACAGGTGGGTATCTATTTACATGCCCACATAAATGCATATACTCCATCTAATTAGCCAAGAAAGGGTTAATCAAGGGCATAGTTAACTCTGCAGCTGGAATTAGCTTGCCAGTCAGAAAACAGATATGAAGAACCCTGTAGCCTAGGGCAAAATGGAGGCAGTGAGTGGGATGTTGTGATATTTTCACAGCTTTGCTCAGACTGTATCAGAAGTGTTGCTAAAGGTAATGTGAGGTACGCAGGGGGAGAGTGGCTAAGAATAGAGGAAAGAGTAGGAAAATCTTTTGCTGGTGAAGTTATGATCCTTGAACTGTCAGTCAGAAGGTAGCTTTTCCCTGGTAAAAGAGGAAATGGTAGCTCTTGATATGACAGAACTAGTAAGACGTGTGTGGAAATATGGGCATTTGGACTTGGTTATAACTTCTGTTTTTCTCTGATGGTGAGTGTATGCCATTCCCTACAGATAGCAAGGTGATAAAATAGTCAGCCTTGCTGTGGAACTGAAGCAGAGACTGAGTTCCTAGTCATACCTTTCTGTAAAAATTAGTGCTTTGGTGGCTGTAGAATTCCCATTTTTTAAATTCCCTTTTCATCCATACTGTTATAAACAGTAGGAAGGATGAGAAGGAAAACTTCTTGTAAAATTGCATTGAGGTATAAATCAAGGGATATCAGAGATTGAGCATCTTATTCATTGCGTTTAGCACAGTGAATTTCTGAGGAATACCGTTTCACAGTTTGGTAAGAAGAATGTGATATATGAACTGCTCATAGAAATATATTGCACTTTAGGCTGATACTGTTGCTGCAACTTCAGGATGATACAACGTACCTTATTCTTCCCTACTGAATAGTCTTACAGAGTTTAATCATGCACCTCATGGGCTCCATAGGACTGCAGATGATAATGACAATAGGGGATTGATCCTTTAGGAATGGACTGATGATAGCTTGAGTGGAAGTGATTATACAGTAAAATATTGCAAAATAAGGAAGTCATAAGAAAACCCCTATCTGAAAAAAATACTAGAGAAATCATGCTTCAGAAAACATGAAAAGCTGATACATAAAGGTCTTTGGGAAGGCAAACTGACAGGGAGTGAAGAAAGTCCGTCATCCAACAAAAGCAGCTGTCGTAACAGTAAAAAAAAAACCAGTAAACTATTTCAACAGAAAGTAAAGATAAGGAACAGCAAAAGATGTAACAAAGTTCTAGAAATTCATTATAAGAGAAAGAAAAAGGAATGCTCATTTACAGGGGCAGGAGCGCAAACTGTAGTTGATACTGAAAAGCTGGTGAATGATTTATCTGTTTCCATTTTCAGGCATTGTGTGTTGTTTAAAAATTTATGATATAGGTATTTATAAAAGGAGACAAAACAATAATCCTGAATAAAGAAGCAACAGGTTGAAGGATGTCTAGACAAAATCAATGTGGTCACATTGCATGGACCTAATGAAAATTAGTGCAGCATACTTAAGTCTAGTCTCTGAAGCATGGATAATTAATTATCTTTGAAAATCTGGATGATTTAAAAAGGAAACACCAGACATTTGTAAGCACGGATTCCAATATTCCCTTTTAAGAGAGAAATATTCCCTTTAAAAGGGAAATTGCCTAATGGAGCTGCAGTTATGATATATCTTGAGCTTGGAACAACGTCTTTATTGTCATGTCAATTCTCAGAATTAAGCTAGAGAAATCAGGTCTGTATAATGTTTTCCTCACAAGTTACATTGCACAACTGCCTCGGTGAGAAAATATTAAGGATTCACTGTCAAACTGGGAGAGTATTTCAGAGAGTTAGTCTCCATTATTAAGCAATATTTTAACGTAACGATTCAGATTTTGGAATAGAAACTAAACTCAAGCTAGGCTCTTTTGATAGTGGCTAGGGAATGAATACCACCAATGAATTAAATATCTGTGCTGTTTTACAAAGAAAGTGTTGATACAGAATGCATCCTCTGGGATAACTCCAAATACCAAAGAGTACTTTATTACTAAAACAGTCCTTCATGTCCAGAATCTTTACAAGGTACTGAAGGAACTGAGGTAAGGCAGAGGCCTGTGATGCCTGGCTTTCTCATCCCCGAAGAAAATAGAACAGTTTGATTCTCAGCCAGGTTGATTCAGGGCTCTTCTGAATGATCTGCGTTAAGGCCTTATGTACCAGTCCTTTAAAAATGCCAGCAGACTGTTTGCAGCTAAGAAGCTGTGCAGAATAATAAACTGTATTTGCGATTCTGCAACTCATTGTCTATCTTGTATTTTATACCTAGTGAATGAGAAGGGGAAATTATAGGAGGAAACACCATTTAATACATAGAGGAAGGGAGGAACACGTGGTGTGATGAGATTTTTTTCAGTTCTGAAGGTAATGCAACAGGTCTGATCTCACTCGATAATAATAATACCCATTCCTCCAGATGGAAGAATAATATAAACAAGTCTGTAACACAGGGCTGCTAACTATCCCAGCTGTATGATAGAACTGAGCCTCTCATCTGTTGGGAATGAAAAGGCTAAAATAGTGCAGATCCTGAGTATGATTGCTGGCAAGATCACCACCGTAAAAACAGAACTCCTTTCTCGTGTCTCCTAGCATGCATGTGGCTCAGGCATTTCAATAAACCTTTGGTTCTGACAAACCTCGGGACAGACATATACATAGGTGTATATATAGGAATAGTTATTTGTCATAGCAGTGTCACTGAAAATTCCCCTTAATCAGGTGAAAATGTAAGCAGCTCACTTTTACAGCTCTACAGCCTTAATAACAAAGAAACTTAAATTGTTGTTTTCTGGTCCCACAGTGCACAGTTAAATAAAATATACTTCGGACAATGTTTACATGGATGGATGGTCTTTATGGATTAACTTGACATAAAAGGTGGCTGAATATGCAATAGATGCACAAGATATTATTTAGAAAAGTGGGGTTTAGACATATAATGTCTTTGGTCTTGTGTCTACATCATGCTCTCAAAGATTCATGCTACACGGGTTTCTGAAATTCAAAGTGGGATGGAAAGAGCTTGAGTCTACACAATACTGGTGAATTTTTCATAAAGAATTTTTCTGCTAATTATTTCAGGACTAGGCAAATCTAGAGTAATACAACGTGATAGCAATGCAATACAGAGACTGTTGATTAACAGATAGAAAGAATTCCAGATTTACAACAATGTCCTCTGCCTTGTACTCGTTCACTTCCAAAGTTCCCTAGAGCATGTAATGGTTTCTGTATTATTCTCAGCTAGAAATTCCATACTTCTAACAGTGCCAAATCCACTATAAATTGAATTAAATAATGTCCTTTATAATAATTTATTGCTCACAGTCTGTGAATTACTGCAACAGTTTCAAACATCTGGACTTGTCATATCATATTATCTCAGAACAATAACCATAAACTGAGAAACTGGTCTGTTTAATAGAACGTTATCTGTGCAGGGTCACAAAATCACAACCAAGAACATTCATACTTCCCTCCTTAGCGCCTTATGCTAGAGCAATTTAGACTGGACCATTTTGTGTCTTCATCTTAGATCTTGAGTGGAGATTGACTTAACAGAAAGGAGTGATTTGTTTATGGCAGAATGTTTTTTAAACATAGGGCTGGCAATTCTTAAGCAGGACAGGAAAAGTTAAAAGTCCTCTACTAAGGTTTCATTTGCTGCTGGGTGGTGTATTAGCCTTTTCGTAGCCATTTAGAGATGACTGTCGATCTCTAATGCAATTGATGTTTCATGGTCTCATATCTGTTTCTTGACAAATGCGGTGTGAGAAAAACATCCCTTTACTGAATTATCCATATGGTGTGTTTTGGTTTTGTTTTTTTTTTTTTCTTTTTATGAATTATGATAAATGCCTAAATTGCCAACATTCTTTTTGCAAATTATTATTGTTGTTGTTACAATAATAACCTACTGAAGATTCTTTTGGATACATGGAAACCTTGTGTAACCCCAAACTTGGAACAGTCTGGGTGACTCTAATGCTGGATTGTCCGCAGTTCACCCTATAGATGCCACCAACCTCTTTCCCTACTGATGGCAGGTCTGGGGAGAGCTCAGGGTAAGTTCATCCCTACAGAATAACTTCATTGCTGGACAAAGGGTATACAGGTGCCTGGGGAGGCACTTAAGCACCACATGAGAATGCATTTTGAAAGGTAAGTGGGAGCTGTGTAAGCCTTAGCTGTTTTCAGAACTGCCAATTGTATGTGTTGACACAGATGTATGCATAGTTTCTTTCTCTGCGTGTGCTTGTGGCTGAACAGACATGCGTCATGTTGGGCTGTTGTGGGCCAAGGCTCTTTGCCTGTGCTGACAGGATATTAGGTCAAACGCAGTGTAATTCTAACATACCTACCTGGCTTCTGGGCTGAATCTGACTTCTGTTTGTCTGGGCCAATGTGCATGGTCATAAACATGCTTGCTTATACCCATGCATGTACAGGTTATGTCATATGAATTTTATTGACTGTAAATCTTCAAATAGCTTACACATATTTGAAAATCTCACTCCCTGTAGGCTATGGGGAATTTGATTTTGCATTTTCAGTCTGGAAGACCAGAATACAGTAAAGAGCACGCAGCATCCCACAGGTGTGATACAGCCTCTGATCAGGTTTTCAGTTTAAAGGTATTATGATTTGCTTTTATTTTGCACTAAACTAACTAGAGACATTTCTGTAACTAACTGAAGTGTTGCATACAAGTTTGCTTTTTAGCAGTTAGAAATGAAGAAAAAGTATATTTGTACAAAAATGTATAGGTATAATTTGTATTGCTCACACTTCTTTTTGGAATAATTAATAGAGAGCCTCTTCTCAGGAGTAAACTTCTCAAGTTTACATTTCTTCTGCCCTAGAATATACAGTACATTTTTTTTTTTTATTTAAAACCTTCTTTTCATGTTACATGCCATTTTTATTTTCAAGTTCCATTAATGCATCTTTTAAAAAGTTAATAGAGAGAGGCTTCTTAAATGCACAATTAAAATTAACTTCAGTTTGAAGCTCAAACTTGAAAGCATCAGTGTGGTGTAGGTTTCTGTAGTATGTATGGCAACAGTATTTTGCCCTTCTGTACCTGAGTTAGATCAAATTAAGCCCTACCTAGTTTTCAGGTCTCTGTGGAGGAGACAGAACACTGTGCTGTTTCTCCTTACCTGATTACTGGAGCATGTGTATTTGCAGCGTAAGGAATCTGTCTTTTTATATAGCATACTTTACTCAGACGATATAGCTTTTCTGTTTTAACAGTGCTTGTGATTTCCTTAAATTTCAGCAGATAAATTAATTTGAATAATTTTATTTTCTAAAATTAGTGAAGAAAAACCTTTTGGGGAATGAGAATTAATGGGATAGTGAGGTTATTCATAGTTGTTTTCCATGTTCAGATCGGACAAAATCTCAAACAAAAGGGGTTGAAATCATGAGAAATCTTCACCTCAGTTCTTTTCTGAAACTTATCCAGCCCTGATTCTAACCTCATAGGCAATGCATCTCAGAACTCATCTCTCCTTCATTCTAGAGATCAGCTCTGCAGCTCAGGACACATCAGTAGCCCAATAACAAGTTCCCTATGGCTGATGTCCTCTTCTCGTTTTATGGGTTGTGGAACTGGGATGAACAATTCCTGAGACCCTCTTAAAGACTTAAAAAATTCTGCACCCTGGCAGAGGGAATGAGTGTGCTCTCTGTTTCCAAAACCTGCAAACCGGATTCACTTCATACTACAGCCTACTAGTGCTGATATAGGAAAATGTTTCTTCATAGCTAGCTAACAATGAACCTTATAGAAGTTTTTCCCTTAAAGGCCACTTCCTTACCTGAGCTTCCAGTGCAAAATCAGAGACATGAAATAATATCATGGGTTGCTGGGCAAAGTCTCAAAAAGCCACACTTCTGAGTTTTATTTCATGTGTAGAATTCAGCGCAGTCTTACAATGACATGAAATAAGACTGATATTGTTCGAAGCTCTGTGTCTGGGTTTTGTTGAAAGACTGAATATCTTCGGCCTGAATTCCGCATTGAGAACAAAGCATAATCTGCCATTGTGTTTCTCAGTGTTGCAGTGTTGCACAGTTCAGTGACTCAGCCTTCCCCTGCTTGGGTGATGAATGACCAGATTAAGACATTTCCTGCAATGTGGACCAGGGCTGGTCACCATAAGGTCCAAATGAAAGAAATACAAGGGTGCCTTTAAGATAAGATCACTCATGTTGGAAATGCCTGTTCTGTTGTAAAGAGAACACTGTACTTTTTGCTTGAAGCATCCACCCATCATGTGTTTACCCCAAGTGGACACTTGTCTCGAATTATGAGAGTGCAGTAGTTTGTTTTATTCTTTTTAATTAGGACATATAAGGCTCTCAAGTGAGACCCCCAAACTGTATTTTGTAGTGGAATTTAAACTGATATATTATTGACCCTCTGGTGTGTCTAGATGAAGAGCACTGAGATGTGTTAGAAACTGTGTCTTGTTATTGACCACAGCAATGGTTCTTAGATTAGAAAGAATTCCACTGTGGTTTTGCCATTTTATTTTATTCTCTATATCAACAGCTCTTGTCTGTTGAATACTACAGAGCAAGCTTGCCAGTGAGGCTAGATTATTAAATTTCTGAGAATAGTAATGAGATAATTTGAATATTCTTTGTGTCTCTACAAGGGAGCACATAAGAGGAACAAGCAAGAACTTTATATTACCAAATGAGTATCTCTGCTCCCACAGAAGTCTCTGTTCTTCTGTGGCCAAAAGAAGTTGGATTCAAAAGATCTTCCTTTAATAAATTAATCCAGCTCTGGGCTGGATTCACTCAAATGCTACACTAATACAGGATGAAGAGCTGCTGATAGACTACTGGCAAACACTACAGTCATAAACAAATTTTTGTCTTATCCTTGTGTAGTTGCAAGGCTGCTTACCATAATTTCTGTGAATTCCGGGGAGGGAGGGAGGCCTTGGCAGGTGTTTGTTCATGCCTTCACAGTGGTCAAACTTCTAGTAGAAAAATTCATAATTACCATTTTAGAAGTTAGCTGCTAGACACTACTGTGGTCCAGCTGACCCCTAAATTTTTGCTATTTTGTCAGGAGTTTTACACAGAGCACATTTAGAAACCTGTGTCACCTTCAAAGGATGTCTTCTAAATTTGTGTCAAGAGCTTGGTGTTATCTTGCTAGCAAAAATCAGATTTAATTATTTGTTTCATTACTTTTATATCAGATAGTATTTTGACAGCTCCTGCTGAGAAACACCAAAATAGCTTAAAAATAATATAGCAGTAACATCAATACCCATCATGGAACTCTGCTGCAGATGCTTTGGGATGAAATACAAAACCTCCCAAATAGCTACAAATGAAAACAAAACAATATGTGCTGATTTATGTTGCATTCTGAAGGTCAATAAAGCTGGGATTTGGCAAAGAGCACACAAGAGCAAATTCCATAGGAGACATCTGCTGCTGCTAAGTGGCGTTGCCAGTGCTGTAGAACTCAACAACAGAATTTGACAGTAAAAAGTATCCTTACTGGTGTTTAACTGTTTAATTAGCTACTGATAGGCAACACAAGAACACAACAGTGTATTTAGGCTTATATTGGTGAAAAATATCTGGTCAAATGGTCAATCCAGAAGGAAATATTTATAGCTTTCAAAGTTATATCACACCCACAGCATGTGAATGTACTGTGAAGACTGCAGAAAGCTGAAATAAAACCTAGACCTCAGCCTGGATATGTGTCATGGAGTCACCTAAGGATAGTCCATTAGGTCCAATTTGTGCCATTCAAGCTTAATGCCTGGATGTGTGCAACAAAAAATTATTCCATTTCAGTTAGGAATGAAGGCAAGGGTGGTTCACCTCTTATCCCTGGTCCCTGTCTTCATCTGATAAAAGACACTCTTTAATGGCTACAGTTCTTGGTGGCCTCAGCAGAAAGGCCAAAGATAGGTTAACTTCTGACGTTTGAATTACTTTTTCAAGTTCCTTTTGGAAGTGAGGCCTGTGTAACCCCATGGAAGCATGTTGGAAGGAGAAGCTGGAGAAAGCTAATGTTGTCCCTGTATGTGGTACTTTGTCAGAGATTGGACAACAAATCTAATTCTTGGGCAACAAATCTAATTCTTGGGCTTAGTTGGTGTTGTGTTGGCTGTAAGTGTGATGTGTTTGGGTAGGCTTCATATGCTGCACTGGAAGAAACTAATATGTGGGGATGCCAGAGGATTCTTATTTCTTCCACCAGTTGTAAATCCTATGTCATTGTCATATGGTGGCAAGGAGTGGGGGGAAGCAACTAAAATATCAATTTTTTTGCAGTTCTCTAATGCACCACAGCATCTCTGCCTGCACTCTTACACTTTGCTAGAAAAAATGATTTAAAAATCCCAAGAAAGTAATTCAGTTCATTGTCTCCTACTTTGCAATATTTTTAGCTGAAGGAAGGGTAATGAGAATTGAAGACCTGCAGATGCAAGAACAGGCTCTTTCCATCACTGAAACTGAACTGTGGGTGTTCCCTTGGCAAGCTGTTTTGTCTTGTGCTTAAGTTAAATTTGGAATAATTTGTACTTTTGGTGTCTAATTTTATAAATATTTAAGCACAGAAGTAAATGTACCTCTGTAGCATCTGAAATGTTAAATATATATGCTGAAAGGGATTTTAAAGTGGTAAATATTTGCTAGCAATACTTTGATTGAATAAGGTTCTAATTGAAGCTTCAAAGGAAATGTGGCGATTGATGGTACATATTTTAAAAGAAGTATCTATATTAAGTGGGAGAGTGTAGATTACTCCAAGAATCAGCAGCTGGAAAATAGAAAGTGAGGCTGAGGTTGCTTAACAATGTTTCTCTAATTTCAACGATGATGGGACTGTGGACAGTTTATTTTAACCTTATGTAAGAACTTGTCTGTCCATCTGTCTGTCTATCTAACAATAGAGCAAGGTAAAGAAGAGTTATGCTGTAATAGCTGTATACAGATAATATTCCCACCTCACTTGGTTTTTCTTACTGTAATTGCTAATTGCTATTTTAAAGTAATGGCTGCAATTGATTATTTTCTCAGATTTGAAGGACTTAAAAATATTGAAATAAAGAATGAGATTAATAAAAGGTAATCCCTTGGAAGAAAAAATCCAGAGTGCATGTGAGGAAGTGTGTAACACAAACATTCTGTGGGAGGAAGCCTTTTAACTGCAGATATTGTTAGAGATAATGCTTTAACACAGAGTTTGCAATCTGCTAAAACATCCCTCACCACAACAAATCCCGAATGCACGTGCACAGACAGAGATGTAACCTGACCCTGTGCAAGGAATGAGGGGCCAGTAAGTGGGCTTATACTCTCTGAGTCCGTTGAATTACACTTTTCAAACATCTGTATTTTTGGCTATTTGCTTGTGATCGGCTAAGCTTTGGAAGAGCTGAGTTCACTATATTTGCTGGTAAACCAGGCTGTAATAGCCTTTGGTATACCTAGGAATCTTTGCCTGACCCACAGGAGTGATGCAAGCGAGAACCTGGGTGCACGAGACCCCTCTAACAAGTTCAGGCTGCATCCGGATGTGAGAACACGCTTACCCGTTGGGCAAGTTGGTATCTGAGAACCAGCTCAGACTCCCACTCCATTAGGAATTTAGACCAGGAGTTTTCAGCCTGTGGCTCATTAACCATTTTTGACTTACAGCCTATAGAAGTCAAGTTAAAAAAACCCAAACCTTCTGCTGCTAGGTTTATATTTGCTCCACAGAAGTCTTATCAGCCCTGGAAGATTTGCAGGAGTCTAAAAATTAAAGAAAAGAGGAAGGAAAAAAGCTCCTTATTTGCAAGCCCTGCTTATCAATGGAGATTGCAGTTTAAATGGTGCAGGAAGACAACTGAACTCAATTCAGGGAGTTGTGAAAATTAGGTAACTGGGAGGAAAAATTCTTTAGGTAAATCATATTAAATTCAATGGGAGCAAGTTCAGGCCAGAAACTTGAGAAGATTAAAGAAACTATGTGTATTCCAATACATGTTCTGTGGAGTAATATATAGTTATCTATTAATCAGAGAAAGAAGATTTTTAGAAAGGGTAATTTTAAATTAACAAAACCCTTAAAAACCCCAAAACGGATCAAGAAGTAAAAACCTAGTTGTTTTTCTTGTGAATAACCAGTAATAAATATGTAATGCGGCCTGCTTTTGCATAGACCACAGCAGCTTTTCTTTCAGATAAAAACAGATTGTTGCTTCATTATGGTACATATTTTTAGTAGTAATATTGGGAGGTTTATGAGGAGTCATTATGAACATAATTAAACCAGTCCTATTATCCTTGATGTACACTTTTGCCAGTTGTGATGTGTATTTCATTCTCTGATGCATTTGCCTTTGAATATGAGAGGTTAAATCAGACCCCACAAGATTTAATTATAGGTGTATTTGCCAAAGCGGAAAATACAGCTTTCTCAACTGTTTTGAAGTGTGTTATGTCATTTAAACCTTTATATGGTCCATGATAAATGGTGCATATTCCAGGTGAGTCAATCAGCATGTTTTTCCAGAGATGATAAGAGTGGTGAGGGGGAAATTAGGGTACAGACTTTAAAATAGTTTTTATGAAGGATGTATTTTAAAGATATAAACCTCCTCAAAATCTGAAGAACTTTTCTATTATTCATAAGTGGTTTTAAATTTTAGAATTGACCTCTTTTTTTTTTTTTTTTTTTTTTTTTTTTTTTTTTTTTTTTTTTTTTCCAGAAGTGGCAAATATGCTTACAGATAAAATCAAATCAATTACAATTCTCTATAGTTTGCATTCAAAACCTCCATAAGAAACTTGTGAAGACTTCCTTTGTATATCACTGAATGACTAACTTTGAATGTTTTGTACAAGCTTTGCAGTCTTAATCACTTTGCAGATGGGATTTATAGGTGAATAACATTTCTCTATATTGAAGGGAAAAAAACACCCTAAAATCTGTGGCTCAAATCCTACTTTTGAAAAGGCAGTGGTGGATTGTTATATTTGTGGCTTTGAAGGATTTTTCTTTCACTTGTAGGATTAAATCCCATTATATAATTTCTCATTAGTCAAGAGCTCAACAAGCTGTCAATATAAAATTAAATCTAAAAAGTTTCTAGAGAAGAAAATAGAATACAGAGAAGTTGCTGACTAATTACAGGAGGAAATGAAAAGTATTTGTCTAGTTCAAAATCCTGTAACTGTCCAATTTTCATGGATACAGAGTATTATGAAATGTAGATAAATATAAAGCAATTTGAGATCAAGTACTCCAGGAGATTAGTACTCCAGATGTGGCCTCAGCACTGGTCCAGTTCTGGACCCTCCAGTTTAAGGGAAATATGGATACACTAGAGACAGTCCAACGAAGGGCCATGAAGATGATTACAGGACTAGAGTTATCTCTTCTATGAGGAAAGGCTGAGAGAGCTGGAACTATTCAGCCTGAAGAAGAGAAAGCTCAGGTGAGATCTTATCAATGTATATAGATGTGCCCTGAAGGGAGGGCACAAAGAGAACAGAGCCAGGCTCTTCTCAGTGGTGCCCAGTGACAATGGGCATACACGGAAACACAGGAGGTGTCAGGAAACACCTTTTCACTGTGAAGGTGACCGAACACTGGCACAGGTTGCCTAGTGAGGCTGTCAAGTTTCCCTCCTTGGAGTTAGTCAGAAGCAGTCCTGGACAACTGGCTCTGCTTGAGGAGGAGGGTTGGACCAGGTGACATCCAAAGGTCCCTTCTAACCTCAACCCTTCTCTGATTCTGTAAAACAATCAGGCATACAGTTTCTCAGTTTTTCTCATGTAGCTTCAGTGGGTTGGGTTGTTTGGTGGGGTTTTTTGCTAGATGAATAGCTACAGTTCTTGCCTTTCCACATCCTATTATGCAATCTGCCCATGGACATTCTGAGCTTAAATCAGGGCATATGGGGAAGGGAAGGAAAGGAATACGATAAAAGTGAATTGATGCTGTCTCTTCATAAACTCTCCCTAGGAATTTTAGTTATTAGTGAACACAGAATTCAACACTGTGACATCATGACGAACCAGAAGCAGTGTGTAATTTTTCTTTACGCAAAAATTAAATTCTTTAAAGCACAGTCATTTGGTATTTATGGCTGTCATTTTCAGTTAATCTGAATCTAAAAGCCCAGGCAACATTCATTGCATGGGTGTGTCTTCTGGATGCCACTTTTATAACGGGATTTCATGTAGGTGATAACAAAATAAACAGAAGCAAAAGGAGCTTACTGCATATTATTAAACATTAATTATTAATATTATTTATCTCAATCATATTACTGCAAAATAATTCACTTCCCAAAATGTTTCCAACTTAATTAGAAGTAATCTGTCACAGTTGTGAGACAGCTCTAACTAGCATTACGTGCATATCATGACAAGAAAGTGGCAAGGTGTACCCCTCTTCTGCATTTTCTGGGCAGCTGGCATAATGAGTAGGGAGGATCGATCCAAGCTTGAGTTTTCAAGACTTGTAATTTTCCAAGACTTCTAGCACAATCCCTGGCAATTCTATTAAATAGCAGATCCAAAAAACCAGGCCCTTAGAAGCTGTTGTAAATTTGAGTGACAAGCTGTTTGCTAGATTGTGGGGAGCAAACCTTCAAGTCCTACTTCCCGGGGCTGGTTTGCTAGACTACAATGCACACAGTTAAAACAGTGGAGAAAGCTTTTTTTCATGCACAGATTCTACAGCCAAGTTAAATAAAAGCATTTGTAGTTGACAGCAGGCCATAGGTCACTTGGCTGGTGTTTTTTTAAAATTTGAATAAACTGGAAATGACTGTTGGAAAACCACTGTAAGGGTGAAATAAAAGCTACTTATGATAGCAATGATACCTCAGTAATACTATAAATAAATAAGAAAGTTCAATCAAAAGATAAAGTAGGTTGCTTTTCATCAGAAACAAGTATCAGCCATCAATTAGATCACCAATTAGGTCTACTTTAGTAGAATTGAAATAAAATGTAACTATTTAAACCTGCTACCTGTTATTAAAACATTGTAAGGTTCCAGAACAGCCTTCTGTTTATTTGTAAAACTGCTCAGAGTATAAAATAGAAAAGGTTTTGAATGGTTCATAGTTTGAAAATGTATAGGCTTGATCTCCTCTTCCAAAAATCAATAGTCCCATTTCTTTTAGGTATGGTCAGATAATGCCCTATCAGTTAAAATCTTTAATAGGAGAAAACTTGCTCAGATAAAATGTGCTGACATAAACCACTGACTATGATCATGTAAATGCTTGCTTAGCATGTCACTTGAGAGGAATTATTTTTCATTTTTACGCTTACCTGCTTTTGTCTTATTTGTCTAGTCACCTTCTTAAGCTGTCTCTAAGGAAAGGGTACAGTAAGAGATGCTTTTTCTTTTAGATCTAGCAGTATGAACTTATGCTGTCTACTCTCCAAAAGCCGTGATTTCTCCATCTGCAAAGATGTAATCTTTGTAAAGGGATGTGAACACCGCACTTTCTTCTATTTTGTTTCCTTAAAGTTATCTCAAGTCTCATCTTGGGGAAAAAAAAAGAGTTTTGAGATCAGATCACAACAAGAATTATGCACAAGAAATACAGGGACAGAAAAAAGACAGAAGTCTGTAGAAGTGCAAACAAAACAAATTATAGCTCGTCTCCCTGTTTGACAGCTGTAGTTAAAATCTTAAAGAGTTTTTTCTGTAGATTCATCATTGTTGAGCAAAAGAAAACATATGGAATTGAACAAAATTTGGGCTACTTAGGTCTAATTCCTAACTCCCCTGTAAGCACCTAAGAGAAGCTGGCCCAAATCCAGGGGAAATGCTCTTGGAAATGCCTTTGCGTGGTGGAATAATGACGGACTAAAGGAGAGGCATGTCTGACATGCAAGCATGTGCAGAGCTGTCATTCTCTTCTATGTTGATTTTGTCAGATTCAATTTATAACTCTTTTGTCTCTGTGTCTGTATGCAATTGAACATCACTGGTCCCTTTTCTCTTTTCTTTTAATTTCCTTGTTTTGTTTTGTTCTTTTTTTAATCCTTCATTTCATTTTTGTGTAGACTAAGGTCAAACATTAACACAATGACTAGAAACAGCATAGGTCTGTGTTTATGTCAGGAGATCTATCAGTTCCTGTAAAATATATTGTATGACACTACTGTTACCCTTAGGATAACAGTATCTATAAAAATTAGGAATGGAAAGCTATGGCTTTAAATGATTTGTTACTTGCAAACTATTAAAAATTAGCATTTTGTATAGGGTTTAATGAATTAAATCATTAAACATTACATATTCTCCACCGTGTCACAGCACAATGCACAGTGCTACTGGGTTACAAACCAGTTTTATTAGCAGACTGCAGAACTTGTTCGAAGACATTTATCATGTTAATAAATATTTAGAAAATAATGACTGTTACATGAGTGGATTCCCATAGGTTATGTCAGCACAATGCTGTTAGTACACTGAGGTTCCTTTCTTCTCATTCTCATTGTTTGTGTAAACTGGCTTTTCTTCTCTGAGGGGGAAAAAATACAATTTCTAAATTCTTTCTATTGTTCCCATGTTTGTATTAGTGTTGCACCTAGAGTAAATGGAAAGAAAGTCTGCACCGAAGAGGTTCCTTTTTTTTTTTTTCCTCTGAGCCAAATTTTGACTCAACTTCTAATTGTATTAAACACTGAAACAGACACAGAACCACATTTATTTTTTTCTTTAAGCTTATACATAGAAACATTTTTTGTTCCTGCACACATAGAACACAACGGCATTTTCCTGACCTATTCTTGCTAAAAGGAACTGAAATTAGATAGGTCAGTATTTTTCATTTCAGTGTAATCCCACAGTTTCATCACTAGGGGTGCTGTAGCCATGAATCTTCTCTCCTATGCTGGTAATTGTCTCTTAAAGTCAGGAGGGCATGAAACCACAGCTAAAAAAACTTGTACAGCCACAGCATCTTACAGGATGCACTTATATATGTATATGAATACATAGATAAACCTGTGTATGTAGTAGTATAAATACAAACAGTACCATGGTATAAATACCACTGGTATATTAACCAGTACTAGTCAGTAGGAATGTACAGAGTCCCGCAGGATTTCATGTCATACAGGACATTTAGAAGTGTATGCAGAGAGCGTGCAATTTTCCGACAGACGATGAACAAGGAGACCTCCCAGTGGCTTGTGGATACCAGCCATGTTTTGGCAGTTTTAATAAGAATTATGATTATCACTGATGATTGATAGTT
This sequence comes from Athene cunicularia, assembly GCF_003259725.1. Taxonomy (NCBI): domain Eukaryota; kingdom Metazoa; phylum Chordata; class Aves; order Strigiformes; family Strigidae; genus Athene; species Athene cunicularia. Next base: position 35,270,912 of record NW_020799101.1, on the reverse strand, counting down.
CTTTAAATTCTGTATTAGTTAGGATAGTGCATGTTATTCTCGTTCACCCAAAAATATAATATTCAGCAGTGTTCTCAGCTTGCTTTATAAACTGGTAGTTGGTGACAAATGTGTTGTTTTAGAGTTGATCAAGTTTTCTACAGAGAAGGATACAGAGGTTTTTTTTGTCTAGGTAGATTCAGGAACTTTTGTTTTCACAAGATGCATTCGATCTCTGTTTTCAAAACCCAAAGCTAGTTATTCAAATCTGGATGATACTTCTTTGACACTTGGCAGGGGAAGGGACTAATAACACCTTGAGATCCATTCTGACCTACTTTTTCATTATTCTTTTGTTGGTCTATTACTCTTTTGATTGAATCAGAAGCTCAGCCTTTGAAGCTCCTTTGGATCCACTCCACTTCTAGATTCATAGGATACTAGATCAAGGCCAGGTTGGAAAATCCTGTTGAGACAGGAGGTTGATGTTTTAGTGGCCTTGCCTTGTGTATATTTCACATACTTTCCATATAATCCCATATTTTGGTAAATTCTGTCTCAGATGAAATATTTACTGTATGACTCAGAAAAAATGTTTGAGAAGAGTTTCATCCTGTAACAGTAGCTCACATTGGGACAAGCCTCTTAAATATCTTTTATTCTGGGACCTTGAGTTTCTTTCTGGTTATTATTTTTCTCCTGTAATTATTGATACCTAATCTATCTATCAGAAATTTCAGGGAACTGGATTCTTTGTGTTTCTTTGAAAGGAGTAAGGAAGGTTATTTAAATTCTAGTAGTTCATCTCTATTTTTTCCCTTTTACTCTGAGGTGGTGGCTTGCAAACATCTGAACACTGATTATCCCTTGAGCTCAGGCTGTCTATCACTAATTGATTTTGGTTTTAACTAGAAATGTCTCTTCTGAGAGAAACATGTTACTGTTAATTGATGATGTCCATTACAGATGAAGTGATTGAATACTGGCTTATGATAATTACCTCAGGTGAGAGTAGAATCTGCTCTGCCTAAAATTCACTTTCTTCTTGTATGTGGTTCAGTGCTGCAATATCCATGCTGTTAATATTATTTTAAATCCTCTGAACATAGAATTTAATTGTTTACCATATGTAAGCATCAGAAGGATCTCTGCAGCACCCTAACATGATAGTTATGACCAACTAGCCCCTGAAGCTGTATGCTCCCTGCCGTTCACGGTATGTTGTAAGTACAGATCGTGATGTTCTACAGAAACAACACTGCATTCCTGAAGGTGCAAGAAGGTAACACATCACTCCTGTTCGTTATTGTTTGTTTTGATTAATTCCTTTTTCTCAACAGATAAAGGTGATACATATTTCTGAACATACAGCATAGTCTACAAGGAGATTTATTTAAAGGATAGCTGTTTCCCTAGCTTTATCGATTGATTCCTAAATTATGTAGTATTTTAAAATATTATGAATGCCAGTCAACATCCTCACACAACATCAGACACTTGTCACACCACGCACATAAAATACTACACTGAATTTCTAAACCTAATATATGAGAACTTGATCATACAAACATTAGTATATTTAACAATAAGATATTTTATGTTCCTGTGTCACTTTGCTGAAGTCTGATGACGAAACATCAGAAAGTTGTTACATGAGCAGCAGAACTAGTAATATATTTGTGACATCTGAATTCCTTGATATAAATGGAAAGTTCTTCAATAATGCATTAATAAGATCTGTTTTCTCCATCTACTGGCCTACATTTGTGAAGCTTGTAGAAATGCAGGTTCTTTACAGTGTCTTTACCTCCTGTCCGTTTTGGTTGAAATCATCTTAGAGAAGTTATTAGGACAGTGTGATGAAGTAAGTCTGGTTTCTTCAGGAAATTAGGCTAAAATTCTAGGGGGTTTAGACCATTGTAATATAGTGCATAAGCAGTATTCTATAAACACTGTGTTTGCTTCTCCTTTAGCTACTATTGGTATTGGTATATTGTAGTATTAAAAATACAAAGTTAGACATATGAAATCAGATGATTGAAGTGTTTTTCCACTCTGGAAGTGATTTTTTGCTGAAGTGCCTTAGAAATGCATGTTAACTCTTGTCTGTTGTCCAGCTGCCAGTCTGCCACTAATTTACATGAGCAGCAACATCTCTCTTGTTTTGCTCTGTGAACAGAGATGCTGAAATCATGGCTGTCTGCTTTCCAAAATTTCAAGAAAAAGATAATCAGTTGGCTAAAGTTCTTCCTTGTAGTTTTTCTCTTAGGAGTTCTGAGGGTTTCATTGAATAAGCATCAGCAAGGCAGATTGCATTCTTTCTTTAAGAGAGGAAAGGTTGGCAAAGGACTAAGACTAAGAAAGGCTGAGGAGCTCATATGTCCTGACATTTCCACTAAATGCAGCAGTTTTTTATGGAAAACTACTGGCACCTTATACTATCTGGAAAGAAGAAGAATAAGAAGTAAGATTAGGAAACAACTTTTTATTAGCATATTTCAGTAAACAATATTAGTAAAATATGAATTAGAGTTAGTACAGGATAAACACTACATTGTGTTTTTCACAGATGTCTAATTTAAAGTAAGTATGTCATGACATAAAACAAATTAGAAATTTTCTTCAAGAAAGTATCCATAAATCCAAATAAAAGATTTGAACTTGAGAGAGTGTGATTTGTGACTGACTGAAAGATTTGTGACTAAAAGATTGATTCATGATTAAAAAAAAAAAAATAATCATAACAATGTCCTTTCCTTATGGTATCTTCAATAAAAGTTAGACATCACCAAGGTAGCAAAGATACTTGAAGGATTTTAAAGTTTAACACTGAACAAAAAGTCAGCTTGGACATTATTTTATCTAAACCAGTTACCCATTCACCTCAACTTCAGACAAAAATTGTGCCTACTAGTTAGAGTCACAGCTGATATAGTGTGATATAATCCTAATCAGTTTTCCTTCAGCTGAGACTCCAGATGTGAAATTGTAGAGTTCAAGGCAATTTCTATTACCACTCCAATTTTGTTAACTGCCTGGAGGTTTTATGCTTTATTTGCAGACATTTAATAGAGGTAGAATCTGAATGTAATTTTATTAATGGAGAGTCATTGTTTTAAATTACTCATACATTGAAACTATCTACCAGGAGTCTAAGTATTAATTAAAAAGAATATGCCGAAGTCAGTGCCAGAAAAATACCACAATGATGAACAATTATTAAAGGATAAGATCCTTTTCTGACAGAAGATACATTCCTTGGATTTTCATGTCAATGCTTAAAGCAACAAGAGCTGCCACGGTTAGCTGTTGACAATTTAATCTCAAACTGCAGGCTTGCCAGACAGAATTTTAAAATGTCAGGATTCAGAGATTTTATATTGCATGTGCATGTAAATTAAACCTTTTACCAAATCTTAATTGTAGAAAATTGAGAAAAAGGCAAGATCATTTATTTACCCTACAAGTTAGGATGGTAAAACTATAATTTAAAAATGAAAATCCTTTAATTAATATTTATCACCATTTCCCCCCCCCCCCCCCCCCCCCCGAAAA
>NW_020799101.1:35120367-35267328 GCF_003259725.1 Athene cunicularia | reverse complement strand
CCCACACACACACACACACATACAGACCCCAGAATTGCTTTAGCATTCCTTGGCACAACACATCTTCCTTGTTTTAGGAAATGAACATATTTTCATGTCAAAACAACTTGAGGAGGAAAGAACAGTACATCCTATGAAGTGTGCAAGACCCAGTTCCAGTCAACAATTCAAACAGTGGCAAACATATATTATGCTTCTTAAAATAGGTGCTTCTTGTTATAAGTTATTACCCACTAGACTATGGAGAGGGTCTTCTCAATCATTTTCTACATAGTTTTGAGTACCAACATTGAATTAATCTGACATATCTGACTGAAGGCTTCCTACAAATGCCTAGATCCTAATTCTGGAGCTGTACAAATAAGCCATAAAATATTTGAGTTACTATAGACATACATTGTTTCTGAAGGATCAAGTTCTCTTTCCATTGAATGGCAAATCTTGTCTTCATGGCATAAAAGACATAGTGTCTCTATCAACAGTACTAAAGGCCATTACAGATGATTAGGTAAATAGAAGACAAAGGATGCAGTTCAAGACCCAACAATTTCTCTGAATAGTTTATTTTATTTTACAGTTGAATATTGTCCAATACGCATCTAAGTGTATCATATTCATATTGTTTTACAATTTTTGTTTTGCAAAAGATTGTAAGTAGTGGGGTCAGTCACCCAGATAACAACGTAACTTCTCAATTTACCCCATGTACACCAGCATTCCCACCTTTCCTTCTGAGGCTTTTGAAAATACTGGTTTGCTCTGAAAAAAATTCCTGTTCTGAAGAGGACACAAAGGTACATTGTTTCGTCCTCTGAGATTAACTCAGTTTACAAACAGTGACCTCAGCCTGCTAAACTCTAGGATATTGTGTTAGTTAAATTAGTTTGGATGAACTATTAAAAAAAAGTTAGCTTTTACACCTTTACTACTATATCATCACTTGCGATAAGGACTCTGTCAGAAAATTTTAGATGACAGCATCTTTGACGATGGACTACCATTTAGATAACGTACCTGTTGCTATTTTGACTCTGGAAGCTCAATAAAAGTGAAAGGTTCATTCCTATGGTAGAGTGAAGGACAGATCTATTGCAGACAGGCAATCTGACTGTAAGGAAAAGAGGCTCACTTTTCTGTAAGGACCTCAGGATCTTACCAGCGCACTTGAGCCAACAGCATGCCCTGACAGCAGAAACAGCCATCATCATCATCAGCGGTATTCACAGGAGGGGAAATGGGAGAGTAAGGCAAGTGGGTAGCCCCTCTATTCAGAGCATATGTTAGATCATATCTAGATCCTGAATCCATTTCTGGACAGCCCCTACCACCCACCCCAGTGCAGGGAAGGTGGATAAACTACAGCAAGTTCAGCAGAGAGTCAGCAAGAGCTGAGGGAACTAGGCTTATTCAGCCTGGAGAAGGTACAGCTTATAGGAGACCTAACAGCATCCTGCGAGTACCTACAAGGAAGTTATTAAGAAAAGCTCTTGAGCTGTCTCCAGCCTTGGAGGTTTTTGAAACCTGAGCCTTTGCCTGAGTAACCTGGTTGTATTGGGTTTGAGTGTCAGGGTTTTGGTAGTGGGTAGACAGACTACAGGGGTGGCTTCTGTGAGAAGCTGCTAGAAGCGTTCCCTGTGTCCAATAGAGCTGCTGGCCAAGGCTGATTATTAGAGTATTTTTTCTTCCTTTTTTTTTTTTTTTTTTCCTTCTTCTTTTTGTCCTTAAAACAATTATCTAGTCTCCTGCCAGCTAGATATTTCATGCTTTATGTTGTTATCCTCTTGAGTGGAAGTTTCATACTCCTCTCTAAAGGAACATGCTCATGTAAGAAGATAGCCTTCTCTTGTTTGATTCATGGCATACTGTATGCAGAAGATGATAAAATTCAGTTAACACTGGTGACTGAATTGTCACCCTGTCGGTGGTCTCTTCAGGTCAGGATTAGGACATACTTGCCAGTTGGAAAGTGTGATGGAAATTCATAGTTCAATTATGGTGTTTTGTTCCTGATTCCTCCATAGATAACAAAGTCTGGAAGAGAAGTTCAGGTGAGCAAATAGTTGTAATCTTTTATTTATGAAAAATTTGCGTGGTAGATGGGAAAACAAGATTTTTACAGAAAAGTTCTGGACAAGTAACCATGGCAGACTCAATTTTTTTTTCTTCTGGAGTTATGTTACTATGTGTTTTGAAGTATTTTCATAGTAACATTATGCTATTGACTTTTTGAGATTGCTTAGAGCTTTTTCTTTGGTTTTGCAGGTGTGGTGGCATGTTTGTGGCAAACTAGGATGCAATTTAATCTCAAAACAAAATGGATTATAAGGGATTATAAAATCCTGTGTTGCAAAATCTAACTAAATGCATAGGTGAAGACATATAACTAAGTAGAAATTCAGGTGGCATCTTTTTCTCCTTCCCTTTCCCTATTCGTTAAAGGAATTACTATTACACAATCATTGGGTTTATCATTGATTACACAATCATTGGGTTGGTTTATCAAAGGGTTGATAAACTTTCTTCTCTTTTTGCTTTTACAAATAACTTGCTACAGAACCAGCATCTTGTGGAACACAAGGTGATTTTTAAAAAGTTTTTTTTTTTTTTTTTTCTCACTGCATACCTAGCAAATGTTAAATTAGACATTTTACAAATAGATTCAGGATGGGAACAGTAAATCAAGGATACAAGCATAGGAACACACCATTGTGTGTATGTATCGTGCAACGTGGTATTTCATTAGGTTGTAATTCTGGCAACAGCCTGCTGCTATACAGTTCAGTAATCATCACTGGAAGTCTTACAAAATCCAGTGTTGCAGGGTATAGAAATCCAGTCTGTAATAATTTTGTCAGCTGAAAATTGCAAACTTTACTACTTCTATACAGATGACAAGAGTCAGTAGCTTTTCCTTTTGTTTTGATGGTAAAACTGTCTGAATTTTTACAAGTTACACAAAGCCAAGTAAATGAGTCTTGAAATCTCTTGGGCCGTAGCACACTGTGATATCTTTATCAAGGAATGTACAGACTTCACATTAATCCCATGGTTCATTCTAACAGCCATTAAACCACCTCAAAAATTTCCAGTCAGGTAAGTGAGAAATTTAGAAACAAAAACAAACTTAAAAATTAGGATTAACATTTAGCACCTGAAATATTTTTTTTTTTATTTTGAGAGATAAAACAAGAGCTATATCTGGGCTAGAAGACAATTTATCTAAAATTGACAGATGCATTTTCTCATAAATGAAACATGACCAAATTCATATGTTTTCTACTGTAGTGATGGACAGAAAGCTTTAAAGTTAATGGGCATCATACTCTTTTCACAAAGATCCATATACATAGTAATGCTTAAAATCTCTACTATCAATCTCTCTTTAAGGAGAGATTTTCTTTATGTGAAAAAATAACATAGGACCTCAGGCCTCACTTATGCTCTTAAGCAGAGCTGAAATGGCAACCTAGTACCTGTCCCTCAGACAGGAGAAAGATTCGTAATTCCGTAACAGCTTGCCATAGATAATGGTCTGCTAAAATCTTCAGAATGAGAGCTTTTTTTATGTGAAGAGCTTCATTTTTCTAGGTGAAACAGAGCTTATTGACATTCCATATTAAAATCTCTATTTGACAGAAGTTGTACACTACAATCAGTACTTTGAATTGAGGCAAAGAATGTCAAAATCTTGGCCAGTTAATGATATTTGAATTAGCTGCTTTGAACATCCATTTGAATGTGGTATGTTCTAAGGTTTCCTGTGCCTCTTGGCATTTGCTCACAGCAAGTCAGATGTCTTTTTTTTTTTTTTTTTTTTTTTTTTTTCTGAAATTCTTTTTCAATTCATCCATGGTTATAATGTGTTGAAATTGACTCCTTTTTCAGTTGGGAATGCAAAAGCAGAAGGAATGCATTGTATCTTTGCTGAAGAAATGAGTGAGAATTTCAGAACTTGGCCCAGAGACTGGTCTGCAGCCTGTGGACTTATGGGAAGAAAAAGCTTAAATGTCATGGGAGGGTTTTTGTTGTTATTTGAAGTCTTTTTTAGCCAGAGATATGTATGTCTTGACATCTGTAGCATAAAATAAGAAAGATCAAATTTTCAGTCAGTTTTATTGGAAACTCCTGTATGCATTGTATGTACTTGGAGGAAAACTTCAAGGCTTTCATTAGTGGCAATTTGTCTAGTATACATTTAATAAGATAATTTTCTATCACTGCAGTTTACAAATATTTATGTATGTGTTACAGCTATAATCGGGGTAAAATAAAGATGTACTATTTAGTTTTCAATAACCAACACATTTACTATACATCATATCAGAAAAAAACAGGAGAAAACAACATTCAACTTATGAAGCTTCAGTGATTCAAACTGAAAACCTATCTTTAAAAATTCTCTTTTCTGGGATGTAATTAAAGGTGCTGGAGGTTTGTCTGGAGCTGACAGCTCTACAAAGGAAACCCTTCACTTGCAGAGGCAGAACCATCAGGTCTCAAAGGCAATGCTGTTGCTAATGAAACCAAAAGTATGCAAGAATAATTTTCCCTATGAGAGAGAGGCCCAAGAAACGGGAACAACTGTAGAGAAAATGGCTACCAGCTACAGATGCTAAAAGACACTTAAACCAACCTTTGCCAGAAGGAAAAGAAGAAATTTGCTCTTAGACAAGGATGGGCAAATCACAATAAAATTCATCATTCCAGCATAGCCTTTAGATACATCTCACAAATTTCAGTCAGCTCTAATTGTTATTTAAGGGTAGATGCTTTCCACATATTAGTCTCTCTTCTATTTTGTTTGGATTGATCTTTAGCCAGTTTTCTTCAACTCACACTCTCATTTCAGGCAGGTCTGAAGATCAAAGGCTTTTTATTCATCAGCTAAAGTGAGATGATTCTCCTATGCTCGTGAAGTCTCAGTCATTTCTCTGTCTTACAATAGTTTTGCAATATACTCTGCAATAAAATTAGCTAATTGAAGGAAAGTGCATGTGGTGGATATAGTAATTTATAAAGTCTGTGGAGTTAGACATAACCATGCAGTTCTGTCCAGCAGTATTTAAGGTGATGCAATACACTCACTGAAGAGGGATCAAATGTGCTCGAGCAAGTTCTTAATGAATCAAAAGAATCTTTCCATGATTAGTCCAGAAGGAAATCTGACTGAACAAACACATCTAGATTTTAGGTTCATGGCTGTACCTCCTCAAATTCTTCATACAAAGAGAAGAAAAAAAAAAAAAAAAAAAAAAAAAAAAGTGATAATTGGCAAGCCTGGCAATTTTATGGGATGGCTTCTGAAGGATGGGCTAATCAGCTACTCATTTGAGGTTATCTGTCCACTGATCTCCTGCTGACAGGCACTAAAGATCATGCCTGCCAATTACTTTTAAAGCACAGATCACTCTCTGGATGCCAAGCCTTCAAGGCCTGTTATTTTGATGCAGCTTGCCTAGATGTAGAAAGCTTGATTTGGAAATCGTTCCCTTTGATAGATGTTTTTTTCCCCCTTCGGCTTCCTAGGAAAGTGAAGCAAGTAATAAACATAATAAAGTCACAGTACTTGGAGGTGAGCTTTCAAACCAGTCCAAGAAAAATATTATTTATATAAAATAATTCTGAATCGAAACCAGAATCATCTGCTTTGACAGATGTGTGATTGTAACCCATATCACTCTCTTCTGACCCAACATCATATAAATTTTATATTTTCACATTTACTTCCCATACATTTTGGAAAAGATAACCTGTCTAGTTTTTAATAGTGAATATTTTAAATCTGATGTAATCAGTAAGATCTGTTTAATGGTCAGTTCTGATTAACTGTATCTGTCACTTCTGGAGCATTTGGGAAATGGAGATAGACCACAGATGTGGCAATGTTTTGTAAAATCTTGGAGTGTCTTTGAGCATATCTATCACAGAGTTGTTTAAAGTTCGAGACTTCTAAATCCTCTTTCTACGTCATATGCAATATTTAGGAACTTGATTGTTAGGTATTTTTCTGTTTGGGGTGCCAGAGTTAGAATTTAATGCAAGCTCTGAAGACTGCAAAGGTTGACTCATTTTATTTGCCACATTTCAGCAGATATAGTGTGGTGGGATTTGGGGTTTTTTTTGGTAATGTTTCTCATTTATATTTACCATGACCTAATTTTTAAAACTCTCTTGTGCAAGCCAATTAAAGCAATGTGACCTAAAAGCATAATCTCTTCTGAAATCGTGGGTCAATCAAAACAAGGGGCTGCCTGTGACACTAATTGTTCAGGCTATGGATTGCTGGAACACACTTAAATTACAAGAAAAATCTCCTTGTTCTTTGGTTTTCTTCAAAACTAAAGATAAGGAAAACACCCCTGCCCTGAACCTACTGCCTAGATAATCTTCGAGTTCAGCTAAAATTCAGGACCATGCTTATGTTAAACACAAAGGCAGACCCTTTGACCTCAGAGGTATAACTCCAGCACTTAAAATTAAGCCAATTTTTAAAGAGGTATGTGGCTTATGGGACTAGAGCACAACGAAAAATGAGGCAGATTATTTCCTTTCTAAAACCAGCTTCACTAAGAAAACCTAGGCAATATGTGTAATTTCCTCTTCTCTGAAAATTCATCCTGGCATGCAGTTTATATGTTGTTGGAACAATAAGTGACACTTGCTGTGCTGTTGGAAAGAACATTGTATTGCTCGTGATGAATAACCTACCTTTCTTTTCTTGCTTGATCCACACAGATGACTGCTAATTCAGGATGATAGGATAATTCCTGTTGGAACGGATCTCTGGACATCTCTAGTCCAACCTCCTGCACTGACAGGGTCAGCTATGGGTCAAAACAGGTTACTCGGGGCTTTATCCAACTGGGTGTTGAAAACCTCCAAATCTGGAGATGACACAACCTCTTTGGACAAGGTGTTCCTCTACTTGACCCCTCTCATGATGTCTCCTTATATTCAATCTGAACCTCTTCTTCTTTCAACTCAGTGTCCATGCTCTTGTTCTCTGCATTGTGCTACACTGAGTAGCCTGGCTCCAATTTCTTAATAATCTCCTTGTAGGTACTGGCAAGGCTGCTGTTGGGTGCCCAAAGCTATCTGTTCTCCAGGCTGAACAAGTTCAGTTCCCTCAGCTCCCCTCATAGGTCAGGTGCTCCAGCCCTCAACCATCTTGATGTCTCTCTGCTGAACTTGCTGCATTTTATAAATTTGTTTACTGTACTGTTGGAGTCCAGAACTGGACATGGGATCTACATGTGGTCTACAAGTGTTAATTAAAAGGGGTAATCCCTTTCCTCACTCACCTGGCTCTGCCCCTGTGAATACACGTGAATGTGGGTGCTTTTGGCCACCTTTGCTGTCAGAGCATACTGTTGGCTCATGTACACCTTGCCTCTGCCCATTCACCAGGACCCCAGGTCATTTTCAGCAGAGCTGCTTCCAAGTCATTGGATTCCCAGACTTCACGGGTGCTAGGGGTTTTCCTTCCCATGTGCAGGACCCTGCATTTATCCTTGTTGAATTTCATAAAGTACCTATCAGTCCATCCCTCCAACCTGCCAAGGTTTCTCTGAATGGTATCCCTACCCTCAAGGTTTTTTTTCTCCCTAATTTGATGTCACTTGCAAACTTCATGAAAGTACACTCCTTTGCCTGCAGCTTGTTGATAAAGATGCTAAACAGTACAGGTCCCAGGACAGACCTCTCGCAGTATGCCACTTCTACGTGGGCCAGTAACCACTACTCACTGAGCCCAGTTATCCAGTTTTTAACCTATCTAGTTACCCATTTATCCAGACTGTAACATCCTAATTAGTATGCAACCCCCTAACTTCTGCAGGGACTTTGTGAAGATCCTGTCAATCTCTTTTTTGAAGTTCCTTGGTGTTGCACAATCTGTACAGCTATTCACACAGTTCCTTGACTGACTTGGTGACACATTTTCTCAGCCAGGGCATGCCTCCTGCAAGCAAGGACTTCTTGCCTGCCCCAGCCTCCACCCCCAGCACTGCCAGCAGTCTGGAGAGGTGTGTTGTCCCTCTGGAGCTCTGTTTGAGTCATTCCAGTTATACTCCGCTCCCTAGAATATGATGAATGGGTGTTTGACCCTCCTAACGATGAGTCAGCTGAAAACAAAAGCTCAAAGCTTTTGACAGAGGCTGTTAGAAATTGATGAATTTTGCTAGGCATGAAAAGCTTGAGTAGCTACCCTTTCCCATCAGCAGCAGACTAGAATTAATTCAGAGAGTCATACTATGTTGTTAATTATACAACCTCACTAATACTGGAATAATTGTCTTCCTCTGAATCATCTCTAAAATCCATCAAAAATATGATGTTGATGATTTGTAGGGGAAAATCCTCACACTTGAACCAATTCTGAGTCAATGTCCATGATACCCCTTCAGGAACTGACTCAGTTTAGTAATTTCAGAGAAGGCTACCTGGAGAAAAGGTGGGTAGTTTTATGCTGGATGAGTTGAATCTATTCAGTGAATAGTTTTGATAAGTAACAGAGCAAGGGATCTGTGAGGTTCTTCCATGAGAAATGAAAAAGGAAAAGACAAGGAACAGTGATAAATGAAGGAAGGGTATGAGACTTCCTAATTTGTCTGTGGAGGCTTTTATAACCTCTTTCAAGCTTGTGTAACTTCATTTTGAATGGCATGAAGTTGCAGGGTGCCAGTGGCTCTGCAGCAACTGCCAACTCCTCACCAAAAATAAGGACGTGTTCCTTTATTCCTTTCATGGGTTAAGTTGTATGAGATTATATCGACAGGCAATTTTTAATTGTCTGTTAACCAGTGTCCTACAGCTGTAATTTACAAGCTAGGTCATAGCCTAGTTTATCCTTGTAGCTTGTGATCTTCTCAGACCCTCATACACTTAATAGTTGAACACGACAATTGTTGAGTCTGACCTTCACTGGACCAAACGCAGAGAGCAATGCTATGCTACCTTTAATTAAAACTGAGAAGTATAGATTTGAGTTTAACCCTAAAGCATAGCAGAGGTAATCCCACTTGTAAGATCCTAATATTTTCTAATTTCTGATAACATTTATAATACTAGAGACATGTAGAAATCAGGTACGTGTCTCATGAACTCTTTTCTTCAAAGAATCTGAAAAAGTTGATGTTAGTTTCTGTCACATCTCTAAAAATACTGTACACTTGGTATACTTTTGATTGCTGCTATGGCTTCTGTTATTAAGTAAATCATACTTTCAATGGCAATCTATGAAAGCAATAAGGAGATACTGAAGATAATGTTATTATGGCTACTGGTAACAACAGTGAAAGAGCAAGGATAAAGCTATGCTATTCTTTTTTTTCGGTGATGACAAGCATTTCCTCTCTCTGTTTCCTGTGAGAAATATGATATGCTCATTGTATAAGTAACAAACCAATGAATATGTGATGGATATAAAAAGAGACTTAATATGATATTTAAAATCAATGTGTAATAGTAACTGGAAATGATAACTTCTGAATGCTGACCAGTAAGCATTGAGTTTCTTGCAGGACTTTCAGCACTGGGGAAATTATTGATAAATACTTCAGTAATTAGAGTAATAACTTCTTCTGGTGATTGATCCCACAGATAGTGAAGAAGTCAGAAGGTCTTCTCTGCCATTTCAGTGGCAAGAAGCTTTCCTTTGTCTCTAGGTGTGCATGGTACACAGAGGAAATATGAAAATACCTCTGAGGATAATGTTTGGGAAACTGCCAAATGGGTGAACAGAATCTATACCAAAGACATTTCTTCTTAGAACATTCCTTTCACACTATCTGTGCCCCTCTCACTCAGCTTGATGTCTTGGACAGGAGAATAAATGTGTCTTCAAAAAAAGATGTTAGATGGTGGAGAGAAGTAATACTTTATCCGTCAGGCTGTGTCAACTGTTCCAAACAGTTCATGATTGTTCAGCCTGAACCACTGAAAAAGTGGCTTAGAAGACTGAACTGAACTGAACTGAAGAGCCAGACTCTAAAGAAGGTTTGACAATGAAGCCATTGCTTCTTGTTGCCAATCAGGACTTTTCCCTGAAAAAAAATCCCCTAACACTACATTTTTGGCCTTATACATGTGGAAGGATGATGGCAGGAACTGATAGAACTGGTACTGACAGACATGCAAAATATGAAGTTCTTATCAAAACATTTGACATATTGCCATGTTATACAAAACATTTTATGGTAGGAACCTGGAGCTAGCTGGAGCACTACGCTTTTCTTTCTTTCTAAGTGATCTGACAGGCCTAGGGAATGTATTGATGATACTGGAATGGAGGCAGGTAGCGGCTTCATTTTGTGAACACTGTAAATCACAAAGCATCTATGAGCAATCAGTACCATCCAGAAAGTAGTCACATTACTGAATGACACTGAAGAAGAATCTGATACAGAAATACAGATGTTATAATGAAAACTTAAATCTGGGGTGACTCTCAAATGGCTGGACTGTCAGAGTGCTCCTTAAATTATACCTGTAAGTAAACCAGGACTTACACATAGGTACAGACTCACTCCCTCTTTTGTGTCACATTGATTTTAGTACATAGTGACTACATTTTGGAGATACAAAGCATTCAGGAGAAATTTCTCTGGGATATTATGGGCTATTTTCTATAATCACCAGTTCCATGTTCATTAGTGTTTAGAGAGATACATAAGACTTTTGGAGAGGAAATAAACCAGAAACATTATATTTGTATACAGATTCATGGTTCACCCAGATCTTAAATACTAAATTCAGCCAGCTTAAGACACACAAGGATATAATAGAATTAACAACATAAGAAAAACAACAGAAAGAGTTTGCCAAGGAATGGAACAGCTTTTGCAGAAGGAAATGCTGAGTAGGCAAGGACTGTCAGTATTAAAAAAAGACAACAGACAGAGGTATGATAGGAGTCAATGAATGAGAGAGAATAAAGAAGGACCTTTCGCTCTTCACTGAGCCTGATGACTAAGGGGTACCCAATGAAGTGTGTGGACAGCCTGTTTAAAACTAAGTACTGTGTCACACAATACTTCATTAGATTGTGGAATACATTTGCTCGGGGTATTATACAAAAGAAAACAAGAAGTGGCTTTACAGAGAAAATGAGTATAGATGGTAGTTGAACAATATGACTTGAAAGCAACCTTTGTCTCAGGAAAAGCCTGTATCGGTGATTTCTGTAAATTGCAAGGATGGACATGAGGAAGGATGCTCTAAACTCATCCTATTTACTGTTAAGTAATGTGGTTACAGGCTCTTCTCCATGAACACAGAAGAGCGAAGAGGCACAACAGCAGGTGTAGAAACCCTGATAACCTGCTCAGAGAAAGGAACTCCTGCCTCAACCCGTCCCCAGGCTGTCGCAGGGGAACCTCAGCCCCAAGGACCAGGTATGTCCCCATCCATGAGTCTGTGGGAGAGGGTCTCCGGGTCTCCCTTCAGACTGAGGGGGCTTTAGCCCAGGTGTATGGGAGTCATTGTGGGATGCAGAGGAAGACCATTTTGGGATTGTATGAAACTTTTTATGAGGCTCTTAAGCTAGATACCAAAGGTGGGGAAATGGAGAATTCAAGGTGTTTTGGGAAGGAACAAGTGTGGAAGACTAGAAAATAAAAGGCATTTGGTCAGTAGACTTGTCTGGCCATGTCCTGTACCTTGTCAGTGTGGTTTGTTCCATCTTCTCATTAAATTCCATTCCTGACTCTTTTTGTGGGTGAGTGGCTCTATTCTCTGTTCTGTGTGTGTGTACAGAGGTCTAAGTGTAGCAGCTGCAGAGAGGACTGTGGGTCATTGGTGCCCATGTGTCTGGGGTGCTAGAAGTTGGAGTGAGGGCTTATGTCAGCCTGTGATCACTAGTGAATATCAAGCCAAACTAATCGGTGAGTAAATGAAGTGGTTTGGGAGTCGCGGTATGTGTGTATGTTTCTGTGAGTGCAGTGACTGGAGGAATTGGCTACTGAAAGGATCAGGGGGTCTGGAGATCAACAAGGAGACCTGTTTGTATGTGTGTCTGTGTGTTTGTGTGAAGGGTTCATGTGTGTGTGTCTGAGGGAGGGATCTGGACCAGCACCTGGAGTGGGGTCGCAGCCTCAGAGGCTCAGATGTCCAGGTACCAGCAGTGGAAAAAAGCAAAGATCCAGGGGCCAGATGCTGGGCAGTCCTGGTGTCTGAGCCCACTGCTGGAGGGATCTATGTTGTACATATATCTATGTTTGCTAATAATGGACCTTCATCCTGATCAGCCAGGGACCTGTGTGTGTGTGTTGTATGTGTGTGCCCCTTGGGAAGATGTGCTCAGCCTCATTATTGGTTAGACCTGGGGCATGGAGCTGTGGCAGTCTGGTCTCTTTTGAACTGTCACGTTTGACCACTTCTTAACATTTACTACCACTAGTTTCTATCAGAACACACTGAGTAAGATGGCTTTTGTTCTGACCCAGTACAGCAACCCTGTACAGACAGTTAAGGTTGCATTGTAAAATTTTAACAGTCATGCCTAGCAAAAAAATAATTAAAAATAATGTAATAAATTTATTATAAATTCCCTTTACTTCATATTTTCCTTATCTGATTCTCTTCTTTATACTCTCTGCATGAAGTCATCTGTTGTCTTTGTATCAACTAGCCTTACCTTTATTCTTGTATAACATTTCACCTTTACTGCTTTTATATTCTTTGAATTCACCCGAGGGAAGAAAAATCTTCATAAATTTAATAGTTCTTCTACTGAACAATGAAAAAAAAATCAAGAAAGAATTCAACAAACAAAATGAAAACTAGTTCAAATTGTGGCTGAACACTTACTTGATCCCTAGCCGAATTGATGTGAAGTGTGCATTAGTATTTCATAATTTTTCTTTACTTTCCAGAAAAAAACACACATAAAAAAGATGTCAAGGTGACATGTAGCTATTTACATTTCAGTTTGCTCTTCTTAATACCAAATGATGTTACAGTAGCATGTACCTATGAACATGAAAAAACAGTAATATACATGTTGCAAGGAGTTACCATATTATTCCCTTTGTTTTTACTTTTTTAAAAGCTTTTTAATGTTTTTAAAAGGGTCCTCTTCCACTACCTTTATCCATACATGTAAAAATAACTGACCACACCCACCACAGATATATGGTAGAATTTAGGGAAAATGTTTAGCTGCATTGTAACCAGTTAAAATTGTGATGAGACTTCAGATTAACAGATTGTAATTAGCAGAAAGCAAATTTTAAGCACCTTTATACTGGAACTAGTAACACCAGGCTGGTCTGTCCGCTAGCATAGTCTGTGGATGGGAATTTGATAGGGCAACAGTTGAAGTCTAGCAGAAGTTTTACAGCCCCAGAAGCACAAGTTTCACTAGCAGTGGATTGAATCCTGACTCAGTATTGTCTCTTTGTTGCTTCAAGAAACATGTGAGGTCTCCTGTGCAGCTACTTACTCACATGCACTGAGCTAGAGATCAGAGAGGATCAGAGACCCTGAAGTTATATGACTTCAGGTCAGAAATGAGTATGAAATTTCTTAGAAGCAGATGAATGTCTTTTGTTTTGTTTGACAGAGCTATACATAATCAAAGACATTGCAATAGCTTAGGGCTGTGTATTTAAGTTCTTTCCCTTGTGAATAAGTTGCACACAATTTAACTGCCTAAGTATTTACATATTTTCTGAGACTTCCTCATTGCAAGAGAGAAACGTTTGTCTTCATAATTGTCAAAACATGCTACTCTTTAATCTGGCATAATATTTACCTCTCTGGTGCTGTGTGTCAGGAATTCAGGCTCAGGTTGTAGATGGTATCAAATTTTAGTAAGTGATAATGATATTAAGGAAATGTTGCCAGGAGAAACATCTGAAGTATGCAAGTTAAAAATTGCCATTCAGGCACTGATTTAAGGTCTTTCTGATTCTAATATTCCTTTGAGATGCCATTGAAATTCTTATGTCTATTTGTACTAGGCAATGCCTTTTGTAATGAGGTGCAGTGTTTTCTCTTCTCTGAAGTTCAGCTGAAACACACTAAACACGACTCAGCTCCCGATAGCATTCACTTCACATTCTTTTACCAGCAAATCCTTTTTTTTTTTTTTTTTTTTTTTTTTTTTTTTTTTTTTTTTTTTTCCCCTAGCAGACATACATCACAAATGCCTGCTGTTATTAGTGCAATTCTGTAAACATGAAATGTTCAAATGAAAGGGCTGCAGATGAAGAGATGAGGATAGACATTCATAGATGGCTAGAATATAGATGCTGAGCTGATTAGAGAGCAGACCATTTTAGAGTATCTATTCCACTTGACTGGTACAAAGCTTTCCAATGTCATTTTGACTAGCTATGAAATCAAATAATTCTGCAAGAAGTGTTATGCAGCACTGAATTGTTCTGCCCATGCAATATTGTGAGTGACTCTGTACATGATTCCTCATTTCTGTAACTGTCCTGGACAACTGTTTTATCCTAAGCCACTAAGAATCCAAAATTGCATCCTGCCTAATACTGGGTGCCCAAGTCCAAACCGACCCTGTGGAGTGCCCACCAAAACTCTTGTGTGTCCAAATCCCCTGGCCGTGCTTAACGCTCAGGGAAATTATCTGATACTTTGTAAATGGCATCAGTAGTTACTGCTTTCAATGGATGTTAGTGTAGCAATGACATAAAAGTCTTGTCTAACAGCTAAGGGAGGGTGGGAACTAGATGATCTTTAAGGTCCCTTCCAACCCATACCATTCTGTGATGATGATTCTGGTACCCAGCCTTCAATAGCAGACCTAGTTTCATCTCACTTATTAGTCTGGACCCATATCTTACATTTCTAGAAATAAATATTAAGAAAGAGAATATTCAGTGAATAATAAGTGTATAAAGCTGGAGATAAGGACATGAAGAAAAGGTCAAAGATCAGGTCCAGAGAGGTATGTGGGATGATACAGAGGTAGAGAGGACAAGTGAGAGGGGAATAAGACTCCACAATCTAATGGGAGTTCTCCCCTAGGAGCACTGAGCTGACTTCGTTCTTTCAGGTGTTTTTGTCAGTGAGTATTTATTGGAAGGACAGGTTTGTGGGGCCATGTGATATCTTTCATTAGATGAATGAGTAACATTGAAGAAAGCTTGTAGGGAGACAGTCTCAGGATAGAATTACAGATGTGGATCTCAAGCAGTTGAAGGCACATCTCTGAGGTTTGGGCACATCCTTCTCGCCTTTCCTGTGCCTTACTGATGATGAGCCACTTTCGTCAGTGTGCTGTCTGTCTGTCTTGTGGAGGACTTTTGCACTGGACAGAATGGAGGCACGGCACACAACATGCTGGTGGCACTCCAGGTTCAGGCTCTGAAGCCATACCTACAGTGGTCACTGGAGGTAGCCCCCCGGACCATACCGAGGACAAACAGGTCAGCCGTGACCATAATGTCCTGCAGGAAAATGCAGGGACACCCACCGCAGACAGTATTCAGGCTGTCCTGCCGTAAGGATGGGGTGCATAGGATCCTGGGCTCACTACCTCATCCAAAATTATCTTTTTGAAAGGTACGTGTATGACCAGAAAGTTGCTGCCATGCCTAACTTTAAAGTGCAAAATTCCATTGCTGAAACCACCTTTTAATCCCTACGACTGTAACATGCCTATAGCATGCCTATAGGTATTTGTAGTGGCCGTTGGGCTTGCATTAAAAAAAACAGCTGATTGCACTTTTTTGTTTCATAGCGCCATTCAAGTTATTTTGCAATATGTTTAGTGAATTTATAGTATAACCAAAATTAAGAAGTAAAGCAAACAATGTTATCGGTGTATGATACAGTAGACTAATTAACTAATAAGAATGTTTTTTTCCCACTTTTAGATTATATTCGCACTATGACTGACAGATATTTATTTTGTTACATGACGGTTTGGAACAGTACCTGTAAGAAAATATCTAATCTCATATTGAACTAAAAGTGAAGTTATGCATTAGTACCACAGTTGAAATATAACATTGAACACATTTCCTAAAAAAACTGCCAAGAAAAGCAGTTGTTAGCTTACTGTAAAAAAATTTAAAAAGTAAAAAAAGTGTATTAAAAGCTCAATCTCCTCTAAGTGAATGGAGCATACTGGGAAGAACGATCAGAAATGCCCAATTAAAAATCCATTTGTTAATCTTTGAATGGACCTAAACCCACTGATCTTGCCAAAATCTCTAGTAACTAAAACCAAATGAAATTATTTACATATAATAACTATATAACCACATAAAAAAATAAAGAAAAATTAGTGGCATTTTTCAAAAACTCACAAACTGTTATTTTTATATACAATCAGCATATTCAGTCAACTGGTCTAAGGGGCTTTAAAACAAAAATGCTGAGATTACTTTATAGGAATGTGAATAGTGCCTTTTTTTTTTTTTTTTTTTGTCTGCTTGGGGCTCCAGATGGCATGCTGATTTAGAAAAGAGATAGATAATAGTTACCTTCAGGATATGAGATGAAGAGAACAGGGGATTGATTTGACAAGTTTATTGTATCCTGTTTCTTTTGTCTAATGTAGGATTCTTTAATTTATTGCCTCTCTTCCCAGAAAATCTACAGTAATATTAGAGAAGTGCTGATAGTGTAAATACACTACAGTGAGCCACCTGTAGGTAATACTGATGTGACCCGTTTCTCACAGCTATCAAATTCTCTAATTACCCTAAAAAAATTCAGCTCAGATGTCCTCTATTTGCAACTATCATTCTTTCTTTTCTTTGTTCACTCATTCACTCATTCTCTTCTTTTACTTCTTTCCCAGTAAATATATGAGTCTGGACAGAATCTTAGAAAGAAAATTAATGATTTGAAAAAAGTAACACTGTAATATTGCAGTGCCTGAATCTGTCACTTGCTGGTATCACTTATATTACTTTGTGTAAGGGAAAAGTTAAAATTTGCTGAGAGGAGGAAACCCGCAAAATATCACTGTATGAGAGTAATTAAAATGGGGAAATAATAAAACTAAAAATGTTTATGGCATTTCTACCTTCTGTTGTTATTTTAGTAGGTCAGAAAAAAGACTAGAGTCAATGTAAAAAAAATACTACAAGTGAATGTAAATCACAAGGCAAGTGAAAAATGTCTGCTAGATTGAATCTGACAAACACCTCTCTGCATTGAAAATCATTATAATATTTACAAGTCTTCCTTTCTGAAATGAGTTAAAAGCTTCATTATGCTTCCTGTCAGGCAAGTTCCTGAAGCTGAAAATCATTGTCAAAACAGGCCTTGAATACCATCTTCTGGGGGAAAGCTTGAAGAAGACAATGGATATGAAACACTTTTGGAATTAGGGTTATCTGTATTTAGCACATGTTACTCAAAATACATTTGTCAAATGTCTAGTTTTATCAGTTACTCTAATGCTCTTATAGCTTTTCAAGTGATAAATTGAAGATCTTCCATTCCAGGACCACAGATGAAGGTACTTTGGACAAATTTCCTTAGAATCTTTATTTGAATGGTAATATTTTCATGTCATCTGCTCTTAAAATTCCTATGAAAGAATTACGTATGAAATGCCAAAATAGAACACTAGCTGAAATAAGAAAGAACCCAACGCTACAGCTAGAGTCTGGGTGATAGCTTTGGGTTTAAAATCACCACTAGTTTGTAAATCTGCATTACAGTGGGGGGTAACAAGGAATGCAAGGGATAATATTCAGGTACTGGTATTGTTCTTACTAATTCTTTCTGGCATTTTAAGAACCTGCTGATGCTGTCACAATCTACTGTAGCCTGAGCTACTGAGAACAGATTCTTTTGGAAATCCAGTTGCGTCCTGGCATTCTTTGTCCCAGCTCATTACCATGAACACACCTCTTGTTCTCCAGAACTGGCAGATGTGCTGTTCTCGTATTGGCTTCGGAACAGTTGGATTGAATAAATAGAGGGTCATGGAGAATTTGAGCAGTTGTTCTCTACTTGAACTTCTGTGGCCTCTCAGATTTGGAAAGAGTAAAACTAAAAATTATGGAAAATATGCAATAAATCTTCATATACACTTGCTAATAGATATTCACTGATAATATTAAGTAATCAGTCACATTAAAAAGTTGACGGTACAGACTCTGCATGTGGACAATGTCTTCTTCCAATGTCTTCTTCCATTTCTTGGTAGAAATTTCTGGCCCAATCTTTGAGAGTTTGGTTTTCCTCTTGACCACTCCTTCAGATGATTTGAATTTAGACACTTCAGAGGATTTCATTCACCAGATTCAATGATTCTGCATCTTTCAGCTACATTATGCTTTTTAAATTATTTTTTAAATTTACATAGCTTTTTTTTTTTTTTTCTCCCAGTGGTTGAAGTGGATATATAACAAATTTTTACCAGGCCATAGAGAATTTTGAAACATAGGTTAAACATTCTTTTGTTTACTTTTTAATTGTCAGTATTTTGGAGAGAAGATATGCAATTAGAACCATGCAGCTGAGCCCTCACATGAACTGTTGTGGGAATTAGACCTCTTTCTGCTATAAAGTTATAATTAGTAATTATTTCAGAAAAGCTACTCTTTAATCAAAGGTGTGATTTAGCATGTTACATTGTAAAGAACAACTGATAAGCTTTGAGACCAAAATTCACTGAGTTTATAGTTTTTCCTTTTATGGTATAAATGAATGGCCATATATTTTTCTCTTTTCAATAAAAGTTAAAGAGTTTAAGCCAACAAGAAACTATTTCCACACTGAACTGGTTTGTGGATATCTTTCCAGCAGCATTTGATTTACCACTGCTAAACTCATTACCTTTTTTTTTTTTTTTTTTTTTTTTTTTTTTTTTTTTTTTTTTTTTCTTTTCTGTGGTGGATCAAAACCAGGATTTCCAAAAATATTACTACTGTTCTCGGATTGCCTGCTGACCATATGAAAGAATCAGTTTGAGCTAAACTCCTCCTAGGTATCACAGCCAGTTTGGAGACTGGCCGAGCCACATGCCCTTTGGTATCTTCTTAAATGGAGAAGCCAAATTTGCAATTTGCTCAAAAAATATGTCTGAGACTTAAATATTTTCAGAGCTAGAATGTCAACTTTTGGCATGTTTACTCTCCAGCTGTGAAACACAGCATAACACGTCAAGTGATAAAAATGGTGAATGAATTAGGTCTTTTTGGTCACTAAATAGACTTTCGGACAACTTCTGACAAGCTAAGATTATAGATTGTGGGTTTTTTTAATCCCATTGATGCAAACAAACTCCTTTTCAAATATTTTATTTTTTTCTTTGTTTTTCTTCAGGCTTTGTACATGACCGTCTCTTTCTTTGCTATTTTACTGATTTAAGGTTTGAATCATTTGGTTTAATTCTAAGCCATAATTTACCAGCAGTAGCTTTGCTGTCCTCAATTTTCATAATTTCCATCACACACTGGTAAAACTTGAGGCATCCAAAAATATATTGACTCACAGTCTAGGTATTTGGTAAATGATCTGCATCTTTCCTTTCAGTTTTTCATTGCCTAGGTATGTGTGACCATTCTTCACATAACTGTCATTATGCAACAATAAAAACTTCTTTAAAACATACAAATGAAAAGCCAAATGAGAATTATCAGATGAACAAAGTGGTTGGAAGGAACAGTGTCTATGTGAAATTTTCCTCTATAAAATTTGCATTTGTTTTAATGGCTCCATTTTATTATGTTCATGAACAAATTGTCCCTTCTCTTGAAAGGCAAGTATGTAGTGTAGCAGCAGTGTGTGCCCCCTTAACCCCTATTCTTAGCAAAATGAGCTTTGCTCACACCATGTGTTTGTTCAGCTTGCTCATCTGTGTAAATTTCAATATTCATGCCAAAATTAAAGACTGAGTGTCTTTGAAGGAGAACAGTTGTTTGGATACATAAAATGTGTCTTAGTAAGTCACTGAATTATAAGGTAAAGTAAAATCATTGCTGCTGCAATTCAGGTTGGGTATCGTCTGATATACTCCTGTTGTCACAGAATTGTAGTTCCATAAGAAAATAAACCAAACCAGCAGGAGGAGTTTGATTATTCTGATAGAACTAGTGGAGGCATAAAACCTACCAATGAAGTAATTACAGTGCAAATTCTGAATATTTTACCCAGACATTCAATTTGGACTAATAATCACATGCTAGCAGGCATTTTAAAGAGTTGCTTATGCTGATCTTACTTAAACAGATGGGACAGTCCATATTCATTTGGCTTCTAAATTGATAATACCTCCTCAATGTACTCCTAACACTGCTAGTTAATACTGATCAAACTGAAACCTAAAATTTAGCTGAAACCAAATTTGCAGTTGTTTGCTTTAACCGCTTCCAACAGCTGTGTCCACAGGTGACATTTATCCGAGGTAGCTTGAGTTACTTTTGATGGGATTTTTTTCCAGGTTGGTTCTTTTAGTCAATGGAGATACAGAGGCAACTTCAGAAGTGATTTAACCTATTCCAAAATCAGTTTTGAAGAAAAAGTCATATGCTGAAGATACTTATCTTCCTCTTCTGACTGTTGAGAAGTCCTAGACCCAAAGTAGACTAATAAAGGGTATCTGATACTAAAGGGTATCTGATTCATTGAGTCAACTAATCCCACTCACTAGTCGAGAAATGCACATCTAGACTACACTTACCGTACCTATTTTAGATACTATCTTAGAAGATTATTTTCATTTTCTCTATTTACTTTAGAGGTGGTCTAGTTAACTATTGTAAAATAGATGCCTGACTTCTAGATGGTTAAATTAGGTGAGATGAATCACACCTTGAGTTGTATCTGAAATCATTAAATGAGACATAGTTAAGAATGCAAGTAGAATTTAGTTCTCCCTGCTCATTAGCATAGGCCTCTGTTTTTAATTTGCAAGATTATTAGGTGACTGTTTGTCTTTGTAAGCCTGCAAGGAACTGTAGTTATTACAAAGGCAACTAAATCAAGATGTATGTTATTCTCTTCCCACAGGCATGAGGAACAGGGTTTTGATTTTCAGTGATTTAAATATAGTGGTAGGTTAATCCACAGAAGTTCAGGTTCTAACCACAAAGATTTCCTTGTGTAAATCTGAACTGGCATGTGTCAGTATGCAACGGTATGGGATCGCATAGCCAAGAACAGCTCATGCCCTGGTGACCAGTCCCAGAATGTGAACAGAAAAATGGAAGAACAGCAATTATCTGAGGTAGTATTACACTGTCTCTCTGCACAAACAGTTTTCTGGAATGATGCTTCCATTAGTTGTAAAGACAGATTCAGACTGTCTACAGGCATAGGCTGTCTTTTCCTAATATGGTCATTCCTGGCTTGCCTGAGTTGGAAAAAGTAGTATGAATTCATGGGCTGGATTGACATGTGAAGCTGGAGAGATATTCCCACATCTGTATACGCAGATCATTCTCAAATTAATAAAAGTTTTCATATTTCCTAAAGTAGTTTTCAAAGAAGAGTTTAGCTGACAAAATTTCTCAAGAGCTAGCAGATTATATACTTTTTAATTCTAAATAATTGATACTTGGCTTTTTTTTCTGGGTATCAGATAATATTCTTAGTACAGTCTTATAGTGTAACTGCAAAATCAGTAAGATCAGTCTCCACTTGCGATATACATTTCTCTTTCGCATTGTAACGTTGTTTATGAATAGTCCTACTGAATACCATTATTTAATGCCCTATGGTGAAGTGACCAAAAATGAAGAAAACTCAGAAATGCATGTTAAATTCATTGGACCGTAGAGGTTTGCTGACAAAAGCTCAGGTAATCTCAGGTATGGGTATGGTACCGGTTACAGCTACAGCAGCTGATGCTACTCAAATACTACTATGGAAATTAGTAAATCTACAGTTTTTACAGCTTTGACTTCTATTTAAGCTAACAATGATCTGCTCTTACAGAGAACTACAGACCACTGCTTACCACCTTTCATTCAGTTTTACACGACAGATAAAGAGCTAAGAAAATCCTTCCGTTTCCAAGCATGTATTAAAGTCTTTGAGTGCGAGATGCTACATCAAAGAAGCATTCAGCGCTTGTGGGATGCACTTCCAATAAGTTGTTATGATAAGATAATTAGGTTGTTAGGCAGACAGGTAGTTCTAGTCTGGGACTAGAAACCTTGTAAAAATGTAGGTGACTTTCTAATGGGAAAGCTAGCTGATGAAAGACTGTTTCTTCATGTAGATGAAAGATTTAATAGTTATAAGAAATATAGAGATATAAATGAATATCTAAACCTTAAATATTATCAGAATTACTTTGTTCATTCACTCATTCAGAAGGTGCAGTGAATTTGGAAACATTTGGTGGTAATATGCACTCATTTGTGCAAATATGGAAGGGAAAGTTTTACTGGCTAATTTATGTATTTACAAAGGACAGATTAAAAACACCAAGCACTCCTAACAGAAAATAAAAATTAAAACACCAATCTTTCTAAGACCAGTTTTTTTTATTTATAATTTTAGTATCTATAAATTATAGAAAGTGAAAACATTAGTGACTTGTGTGACTTCTATGGCTATATTTTCCATTTAAACTATGCTTCCAGTATATACTTTAGTTTAAAACAGCACTAGAATCTTTAAAATTTTGGAATATGGTTACAGACAAACTTTGTTTCCCTGGAGATTTTCGAACAAATGTCTCACCTGTTAGATCATTGAAGAATCAGAAGGAATCATTTTTAGGCCTTCTGACTTGGCATGTTTGATTTTTGTTACTTGGATACACTGTCTCTACCTAGAAGAAGAGAAAGAAATATTTTTTCAATACTTTTTCTTGATTCGTTTTGTTTTCAGGGAGAAGTGAGACTTGTTCTATTTCTTTATATCAGTGATATCCAGAGGTGTTTGCCGTGAAGTACTTTAATACAAGTTATAGCTTCTACATATAAAGTCTTAAAATATGTTTCTAGACAATTTTTTTTTTTTAAATTTTTTATTCATTCACCACAGTTTTAGATACGTGTACCATATCCTCAAAAAAATTTCCAAAAGAAAAATCTTTCTTGTAGTAGCCAACAGGGTATCATGTAAGGGGTGAGAAGGGCCAGACAGCAGAGACCATTTCTGAAGTCTGCTTTTATCTGTTAGCTAGAATCGTCTGAACCTCTTCAAGTTTCCTGAAAAGGGAGAAATCTTCAGACTCGAGGCTGATCCAGGACTGACACCAGATCTTTACTGAGTACACTGTGATTCAAGGAATCCACATGTGTCTAGGATTCATGCCAGAGTTACCCTGTGCTTCTGTGTAATCCTTAAATCCTTCTCTTGCTGATGAAGCTACATTGCTTTCATAGTCAGAAGATTCCTCAAAATAGCATGAAAATAGATTTTCTTTCCTTTTGACATTAATTACAAACCTCTACACATTAATTTTTAAAGCTATTAGTCAATCAAAAATATGATTTCTTGAAGGTCTTTGTTAATTGTTTAAAAAATACTAAAAATAATTCTAACATACAGTATATGATTAATCGATGCTTTTTATTTGTTAATATACGAAATATTATTTATAGATATGGCAAGTATATTATACATTACTTATATATGAATGTACTCAACATTCAGTTTGAAGTGCATAATGAAATATATTGGGATTTGTGATGTTGCAAAATTAATTATAATAGAGAACTACTTTGGGTAAGGACACTATGTAGTTTTTATAGTATGCTGATAGTTGGTGGTTTTGAATGAATTTTCAAATAAAAATACTTTCTAAAACAATACAAAAAATTGTCAGAAGTCATGACAAAGTATGACTTATGTTACAGATTTCATTTGTCTTAAGGCATGGTCTTCCAAAAATTTGCCTTTCCCAGCTAAAACAAACAACTTATCTACAATGCTATTTTATGTTTGACTTACAGGATGTATTTTTATTGAACTCATCTTCCTGCCTTCTTGGAAAAATAATATTCTTGCAATCTAGTATGCTACATGTTAACAACCTCATCATCTTTGTATGCAATTGTTTGCTTTACTAGTGATTCCAAAGATGAATCAAAGTTCTTTGGTAATTTGATAATCAAAGAGTATACACAATGTTCCAGGAGTTGAAGGAATTGTCAAATTTTCTCTTTCCATATACGTACTTCACAATCACAATGATTCTATGTTACTGTTACTTTCCATTGACAAAAGAAAATCCAAACTGGATTGTAAAACTTTTCAACCCAAGGGAAAAAAAAATTGCTAACAAATCTTTTAAAAAATGTTCTACGGCTGGACAGAAACAGGCAACTATCAAGTCTTTGATAGTATGCATCAGAAAAGAAGAACCAGAATCACAGATGCACACAGGGAGCAGAAGGATAGTTTAGCATCTTTTTTAATGCAGATTTCATGTTTGTTTTCAGATTATACATCCTTTCTGCAACCAAAAAATCGAGAGAGAGAAAAGTAAACAGTGCAATACTTACATAAAAACAGCTGTTTGTGTGCTCTGCAACAGCAGGAAACTATCATTGTGCGTATTTCAAGCCTTCTCCTGGCTCTTGTCCTTTTGTTGTGTCTCATCAGGCTACATTTGCCAATGAAATGAGTCCTAAAATGGCAGTCGCCAAAGTATGCAATTTACTTTCTTACCAGTGCAGACTCTGAAATACTTTTGTGTGTTTACTCTGTGATTTCTTTATTAAACTTACATATTATGAGTTGGTTAAGCATACTTTCCATAGTCTTCCAAAGCATAGGAAAATAAAGGCAGAATAAATACACACAGAGTAAAAAGATATCAGAAAGATAAATAAAGTCAACAGCCCTCTTTCCTCATGGAACCCTTGAATCAACTCCTTCCCACTTCTAAGAGGCCTTACCCTTTTATTTCAAAGACTTTCTTAACAGCCTGCCTATTCAAAAGCTAACAAATCGTGATATCAGTATGACCTAGTCTTTAATTAGCCATAGTAAATCAATGAACAACTCTCACTTTTTAATGAGTTAACAAGCTTAATACCTTTTTTTTTTTTTTTTTTTTTTTTTTTTTTTTTTTTTTTTTTTTTTTCTAAGCAGATATTGGAACAGCAATCCTTTTCCCACAGCGTCATAGAAGTCTGCTTCATTGGTCACTGAAGTCACTGGTACCTTCTTCCACTCTTCACACAGACACTGGCTTGGCATTTAGCTGCACAATACCTAGTCATGGAGAAAAACAACTAGTAATTTAGAGAAAACATGATTCCAGCATCATGATGGTTGGTCAGTAGTTAGTTGTCAATAGATATGCAAGTTCTAGTGCTGCTAAAAGTAATGTACTACGGAAAGGCTTTTCTTAAGAACCGAAAACAATTTATTTGGTTTGATGTCTTAGAGCCTTTTGTGAGAGATATTTTTACTCAGCAGAAAATTAGATCAAAATTGAATGAATAAATGAATGTTTTTCATAGCTTTGTGTGGTTACAGAACACCATTTTAAAATATCAGAATAAATATATCTCCTTGTATCTTTTCATACATGGTACTAACCCATGAAGATCAAAGCTATAACAGGTTTTATGCGTTTCCACGTATTTTATCACCTCTGTGGCAATGAGAGCAGAGTTTGCAGCTCTTTACCTTTCTGTGTAGATTTTTGTACTTGCAGGAACAACAGAAAATATTTTCTGGTGTCTCATGGCATGCGTATGTGTTCTTTAGGACTTGGTGGAACCAAGCCCCTTGTAATTGTTCCTCATTCAGTGCCTGTTCTTAGCATCTCTACTCATAGGATATACTCTTCATCCTCTGATCATCCCATTTGTTCTGTCTTTTCCTTTTGTAGTTAAAATATATTTTTCCTAAGGGAAGATGGCAGAACTGTGTGCAGATTCCAGCTCAGATACATTTGTTTCTCCTCTGGAAACATTTTCCCAGATAACACTAGGATTGATCTATCTTTTCCAGCTTGCATTACACTGGCAGTCTTACTCATTCTGTTATTGAATAGCACTGTGTCTTTAGGTCTTTAGTAACTGGTGATTTCTTATTTTATAGAATAATTTACTTTTGTGACTGTATACAGGACCTTCCATTTTTTGCTGTTGATTTTATACCATTTCCATTATTCTAGTCTCAGAAGTCATCCATTCTTCCTGTACCCAACCTCCTCTGCATTTATAGTGGCTCATGACCTTGTTTCAGACTTCTGTCAACATCACAGATGAAACACTGTACTTAAACAGCCCTTAAGGAACTGCTTTAGGAACCTCCCGTGTGCTGTCCATGCCCCCCCCGCCCCCTTTTAAATACAGTCATTGTTCACTTGGCTTAGAAACTTTATGGTAAATGTGTAAATGCATTAAATGCTTTACTGAAATCTGATGTATTAAATCTAAACCTAAAGATATAAGGACTACTCCATTTGTCTAGAGAATTAATTACAGTTTTCCATCTGAACTAATACATGTACTTCTACCGAATGCTATATTGAAATCTAGAGATACAGTCTACTTTGTGGAGATAATAATTTCAAAGAAAGGCTCTGTATTGTCTGTCCTATTCTACCTTTGGTGAGTACATATTTCAGTTTATTCTATCTTTTGTTTTCATCACATATGTTTATACAATCTTTCAGAATTTGTCGCTTTGGTTATGGCTGAGACTAAATATAACTTTTTTCAACAAAGCACAGTCACTCTATTGTCTGGCTCTATAAATATGATTACCTATCACAAAAGTTTTAGAATGACTTTGTGTTTATTCTGTGGCTTTAAGTAACTCCTGCCTATGGATAGTCTCTTTCCTCAAATTCTGCAAGTGTTGGAAACTTCGTCAATGATTAATTCAAAACTGTGATAATTGCAATGAAGAATTATGTAATGAAGGAATATAGATGAGCAAATACACATTTTCATCTGTAATTTCAATGAATCAGAACAGCTTACAATGTCACTAAGGATCATAACTGATTAAGTATGTTCTGGAAGGAAATTTCTAGAGTTTAAATTCAAGTTCTTAAATTTCCACTGCCTTTTGTATTTGAACTTTAATTTATATATTGAACCAAAGATTAAGTTTTTCATTCTGCATCCTAGCAGAAGAAAATTTTCTTTCCTTATACTCATAAATCAGCTGATGATTGAATGACTAAGATTTGCATTTCTAATGTACTCACCAGCAGTATTTTAAAGTAAACTATAGCTGCAATTTCTTGTGATTAATGATAAGCTATTAATGATAAAAAGTGTTATGAAACATAACAGTAATTTTGAAACAAAGACAAATGAAATGATTCATTAAATCTGACTGTATAACTTATACGGTACTCATTCTCTGGAAATACCCTGTATGTGCAAAACAAGAGCACAGCACCAAACTTTAAAAAAGTAATTTGCAATTTGGTTCTCTATCTTATGATCTGCCATCTCTGATAGTGAAACTGTGATGCTAAATTTTCTTTTACAAAGACCTTCAAGCCCTTGAAAGAAGAGAATGGTCACTAGGTATCTACGAGACCACTTGTTTTACAAAGACCCCAATGCAGCACTACAGCAGCACTGATACCCATCTGGAAGTAAAGACCCACCATTTGTAGCAGCCTGGCATAGAGATGTCTTCTGGATTATTTTCTAGTGCTTCAGGATATAAAACAAAATAAAAGCCAGATTTCCCAGAACACCAGAAATTCCCTTGCAGACACCTAAGGCAGTGGCCACATTTCCCAGACTGCTCAGCATCCAGCAGTTTCTAGAGTGAGTGACAAGAACTACTTGTTGAAAATTTGTCACTATCTGCTCCAGAGCTGCACTTTTTCCATTTTATCCAGGCTGGAATATCATACCTACAGAGCAATGATTACAACATTATGGGTGTCAGGCATAAGTCAGGTGATGGGCAGAGTATTTCATAGCTGTTTTTAAGTAATTAGCATTCAAAACTTGACACTCTCCTGGATCATTACTGACTAAGATTTTGTTAAAGAAAGTCTAAGGACTCTAAGTAGTGACAAAGTAATTTCCTACATGGCAAATTCTATCGGAAAATCCATCATCTCAGTGTGCTCTTGGCAGGCTGTGTGCTGTCACAGGCCTTTTGTGTAAGATAAGAAAGTGAGAGAAACTCAAGTGATTAACAAAGGCACCAAGGTACTGTTTACTACAACACGCGTATTAGCCTACAAAACGGAGCCATACTGCAGTGTAGTCCATTATCACTTAAATGTCTCTAGGCGTTTCAGTTAAAACAAGAATTTGGGTCCCTTTCCTGCTCCACACAGCCCTCCAAAATGTAACGTAGTCTGTCCATCTTCCCAAAGTAGTAGCTGTATTTCATTAGTGAGCAATGTACAAACTTTAGAGAGCAATATAATGCTATGCGGAATGTAGGTCACTATTAATCATTAGTGACCTATGGCTCTAAAAATGGTACAAACATCATGTACCATCGGGTTGAGTTTATGTGGAAAACAATGAGACTAGATGTTCATTCCAATTTGTTAAAGTTAAATGTTCTGATTGTAGAAAATGCCTGGATTGTGCCACAATTTAACTTTTCATTTTTGATCTCCGCAGGGGAACATAAACCAGTGATGATTTTTTTTTTTTTCCCCAATGCTGAAGTTGTTAGATCCTAAATTTCCAGCTGCTCATACTGACACCTTTTCAGGGACTCTATGTGAACAATTTAATCATTTCTTTCAGCAGAAAAACTGACTCCATTAGAGTGCAGTGGCCCAGAGGACCAGGAGCAGCTGTTAAAATGCAATCACTGTTGAGCTCATATAAATTGTTATAAAAGTTCTTTCACTGTGTCTGTATTTAAACTTGCTAAAGTACATCCAATAAATGCATCCAACCTCTCCTTTAGATGCTTGCTCCTGCTAGGGTTATGAAAGAAGGTCTCTCTGTAGCAGTCTTTGTGTTGGTCTTTTATCCTTGGTAATGTTCCAGCTGCTCTGAAAATGGCAATTATTAATGCACTGTGAAAAAAACACTACTTCTATCCCGATACTCTGATTCATTTTCTTCCAGTTTCTAACCTGCTGTTTCTGGCAAAAGCTTTTTTGATAAAGTGGAGGCTGAGTACTTTTGAGGCAGACTTTGACAAAATTAGGTGCCATATGTGACAAGTTTCAGTTGGTGTTTATTTAAGCTAGGGGGTAGACCACAATGACTCCATTTGGTAGCTCAGGTCTAGACGGACAAAAGAGTATTTAGCTGCTTGACTCCTCTCCAGGGACTAATACCCCCAGAGAGTTTGGCACCTCATACCTCTGTGGACTTGAGCCTTTACTCCTAACTCCATAGGGCAAAGTGAATCTCCACAGAGCAGGCCAATGCATATTCTAGCATTGCAAAACAGGGCGGGCATGTGCTTAAGAGGTTCCTGATAAATGTCAGCTATTACCCAAAGCTGAAAGTTTTTTTACCTCATCAGGCTCTATAAGTCTGTGGAACCTGCAGTTACAGTCTGACCATTTGGATGAGTTGCAAAGCTGTAAGTTAGGTTGTGAATTTGTAGGTAGTCAGCTACCTAACAAAGATATTTTCCTTGTGAAGACTTATTCTAGGCTAAATTTGAAGTAGCTTATGCTTCCTTTGGTGTGGAGGTGAGCTACCTGTAATTGCCTGGTATTTACCTGAGGCTAAGAAACACAGCTGGATGATTGCTGGAAACCTGCTGATGCTCAGTAACTGGTTCATATACTCAGAAGTGTAATTGTCATCTATTCATTTGGAGTTTGACTAAAATCAAGATAAAACTACTTTCACAGAAACTAATAGGCTGCTTTCAAGTATTATTGTGATAATAATAATGAAGATCCATTACTTAGGCACCAACTTGCATTTGTGAAATCCTAATACCAGCGCTCTGTAACCCCTGCAGTGATCTCGGCAGTGCTTTTCTCAGATCCTCAAATGTATTTACACATCACTGATTTCAGATGGGTATCTAAATGGCTTTGAAAATTCTGACCGGAATCCTCTGTGTCCAGTGTCAACTCTGTTGAATGGGTTATTAATAAAATCTTCTGTTATAGTAGTGCTGTGGGACAAATGAGATCCTGTGTAAATGAGGGCACTACGAATAGCTAAAACAGATAACAAAGATAGATTATTCCTGAACTGAGGAGTGTTTAAAGGGAAAGTTTCTTTGTCATTCAAAATTCCCAGAGTGAATCCGACAAGTAAAAACAATTCCGAGATACTCCTAGTTTCCCTCGATATCTTTCAAGGTTGTGTTATAAGAATCCTACCTCAATCATTGATAAAGTGGTTGATGAGACCCTACCTTTTTCAGGACTTTCATGACTACATTGTTTTAAATAATGGCAGTGAATTCTGTGTGCTTCTGCTCAGGCTCAGCAAAGCTGTTCCATTGCCACCTTCTCATATGCACTCTATGTAATATCTTTATTGTTTTTTGTTTGCTTGCAGGCAAAGGCAAACTTTTATATTTTTATCCTGAGGTTTACTGATATACTCAGTGAGGCACAGGGCATTCCTGTATCTAAATTAGTTCAAAAAAATTGCATATCAGTCCTTCTGACCACCTGTGGGGATTGGGTTACCAGATCAAAGCTCGGAACTGATTTTGTTCTTTGCGGTTGCCCCACTCAGTCAGAAATAACTTGTAAAAGACCTTTAGGGCACCTTCAGTTGAGCACAACCGCATTGATTGGAGAGATATGCATATTTTTGTGAGCATACTTGTGCAGATTTCAAAGTGTAAGATATTCAGACCAGTGTTTTCTTGGAGGAATACCAGTGAACTATGTGGGTGTACACATTCCTGTATACCTGGAGAGACATCTATGGGCTGTGAGCATAGGTAGAAAAAAACTGTCAATATTCTAAGTGGAAAATGAAAGAGAAATGTGTTGGAAATGTAGCATCAAGTCTATTAGAGCTGCATTTAGCGGGTAACCAGGAGGGGACAGAACAGGACAGGGTGTTTCCTTTCTTCTCTGTTGATCCTGATCATTGCTGGCTTAAACAGTGAACATTCTCAGAAGAGAAAGAAAAGGGTTGGTAACCGTGTGTGTGACAGTCTTCCTGTTTCGATAACATTAGAAATCCATCATCAGGTGAAGAAATTTCAGGATTTAATCATTTGATAAAGTGTTGCAGTACACCTAGAAGAGCTGGTGAGGAAGAAGCAGAGACTGACAGAAACCACTCATTTCATCCAGCCATGCACACTGTTCCTATTGACAAAAAGGAGCTATTTATATCAGTATTGTTAAAGGAGGGGAGTCTTCTGCAAAACTCATCAGCTTCTGAGTCTTGAGGGGTGAAAGCAAGATAAAAGAAGTACATTTTAACGGATGAGGAATCAATTTGTTATTGTGTAGCTATTTTTCTTTTTTGAAAGGTAAATGGTATAATGGTAGCTATGTACCTGGAGCTTGTTGTGAGTGAATAAAAGATGTGTGAAATAATTAAACCTGCCCCTTTTCCAATAGAAACATTGTTCAACATGATAAAATTTTAGTTGTGATATAAAAATATAGCTGAATAAAAAAATTTGAGAGTTGCAACACAGGAAAAGAGGAGTTTGAGTAGTAGAAAATATATTTTTCACAGGACTTCCTTAAATATGAGAATGCTCAAATTACTACTCCAGCACATTTGATGTACATGATGTTCATTTTAGAAACTTCTGATTTCATTAGCAAATGGAAGTTTAACTAAAACAGTCACATCAGTAGGCAGTGATGGCTAGAAAAAACTTTCTAAATATTTTAATCCTGACATTCCAGAGATGTTTACCTTTGTGAAGATAAGCAGAACGTATACAAAAACTGATTGAACAGCCATCTGCATTCCGTCATTAAAATTAACTTTGCAGATGACTTGCTCTTGGACTCTGAGACCAATTCTTTTTTTAGAGTACAGTCTGCAGAACCAGAAAATAAAGACAAAACCAGCCTGTTTGCAACCTCTCAGGGACCAAATACCGCAGAGAAAGTAGTTCTGTGGTTTTGTATTTATTTTTACCTTTTTTTTTTTTTTTTTTTGTTCTTCTCAAGTGTTGTATATCAGATCTGCAGTACTTAAACTGGTACTTAAAATGTCTGTAACTTCATTACAGCTACAGAGAATTCATGCCAAAAGCCTTGTGCTTTGGAGTATATACCATGTCTGCTGTGTGTCTTTTATACCATTACTGGATGATGAAAAGAAAGCAAGACACATTTGAAGCATCTGCGTTATCATTTTCAGATGCTACTTTCATCCATATTATCCATCACTGTAATTTTTACACATCTGAGCTGTCATACACCAGAGATGGTTAACCTGATTTTCCTTGGCATTAAGGCCCTTTTATTAAGTTTGCTGAGAACTGAGCCTAACATAGCCAAAAAATCTTATCAATAACTGTTTCAAGGTCCCTAGACCTTGGGAAAGTAATGTCCGGAGGACCTAAGGCAGGTCAATGTTCATCTGAATGTTTTAATGCGTCAGGGAGAGTCAAAGTCAACAAAAGCAATGTGTGAATGAATAAAAATGGGGATCATCAGACTCTCATAGCTATCTTCTAGATGAAATATAAGACTGAATCCCTCACCGGTGATCATTAGGCAAGCATCTACACGGTGATGGACAGCAACTCAGGGTAGCGCAGAGGCCAGAATTGTTCATGCATAGTACCTCCTTGCTAGAGTGATGTTGGGGCTGACTTGGTTGTAAGCGGGAAGATTTTTCCCAGGTAAATGGGAGGTCCACCAAGTGCACATGCTCCAGAGAACTGCCCCTTTCAGTGCAGGTGAAGCCCAGCACTTCCTGCAGTCTCCAGCTATGCCTTCTGGTGAGGGCAAGAGGAGGCAGAACACCTTGAGGTCTTGTTAAAATGACTCCTGTATCACCGATGTCAAGCATCCATAGAGAACATGAATTCAGGCTGAGTTCAAGCAACCAGCATCTTATAAATCTTGCGGACACTTCCAGGTACAAATTGTTTTGCTCTTTAGTTTAGCAGTTAAAGAACTACCATAAAACCTGACTACCATGCAGAAGAAGCTAATTTAGGCCGGATCCAGAACACTGCTTCCTCATCTAGGCAAACCCAAGGAGAGACATACACAGAGTTTCAACAGTCTTCTGTGTTGCGCTTCTGCACAAAGGAGCAGAAAAGAATGAGAGCCGTCATGAAAAAATGGCAAAATTTGATAATATAGTGTATATAATATAGATAATATAGAGAATATAATAATGACTATCTTTATTTTTTTCTTTCTTTTAAAATTTTTTTTTTCTGTTTCATAACTGACCACTTCAGGAAAGAGTATAAATTCTGGCTCTAGTTTGTCCATGACTAAAGACTACAATGTATAAAAACTGTGGAATTCAAACCAGCCTGTCCTCAGGGGCAGGTCTGTCTGCTCCCTTGCTTGGGCACACGATGTGCATACCAGCAGGCTGTGCTCCTCAGTGGCTTCGGAGCAATACTTTCACTAAAATAACATAATAATGCTTTAGGTATTAATGGGTCGTTTTAGCCAACTTCAGTAAATGCAAGAATGGAACTTGTTACGTTCCAAAATAAAACTGAAATTCTTTGAACTGCTGGCAATACTGAAAATAAGTGAAGTTCATAGCAAGAGTATATCCAAAACCCATGCAAAGACAGGCTCTGAGACATGCTCAATTGCATTTTTGGGTAACAATATTATCACATTGGATTTTGCTTGAAGAATCCCTGTCTTGCCTGGTTGCTTCTTCTGTGCCTCACTCACAGATCTCTACCCAACACTAGCAAATTCCTGAAGGTGCCCAAAGAGAGTCACAGCTCTTGTGTTTGTACCTTTGACCTTCCTTATTTCTTGCTGTAGCCTTTCTCCATTTGTATTTGTGTATATGTGTGAACGTGCACAAAATTCTTATGCAGTCTGGGGAATAACTAGCAAGTGTTGTGATGTGGAGCTTTCATTTGTAGGGGCTAGTTGTCATGAGTGTACCAATGAACCCACTGCAGCTGGCAATGGCTTAGCATTAGCTAACCCTAAGTGTTCAGCTTTTTGATGATTTGCAGTGGAAACACAGACAATGCAAAAAGAATTTAAGCCTCAAAGAGACTTTCTCTTTTTTTACTTCATCTTTGCAGACTTTCAGGAATAATCCACAACCACAAACTGATAACTATGGTGCTACATATAGCAAAACTGTAAAAAAGAATCCTTAAAGGAATGTTGTATCCATCTGAAATGCTGAGGTTTCAGCCCCAAGCCCCAAAGTAAGGTTGACATCTGGGTGATTCCCACAGCCCTTTCCAAAGGGGGGGTGAGTTTACCTTTGGGCTTCCCTCCAGGGTGGGGCCGGCCTTGCAGACAGAGCCATTAGGTAAAGGAGCCCCAGGTGTCCCACATTAAGTAACCAAAGGTCAGGTGTCCCACTGAGGGATAAAAGCTGGGACCCCTTGCAGGCAGGGGCAGTGTCTGTCTGTGAGGTGGATGCTCTGTGCAGAGTTCCCTGTTGGGGAAGGACCTCCTGCCTCCCTGGGACTGGGCTCCAGTCAGGTCTGGCTTTGTAAATGTGGGCTGTGTAGAGATTGAGTATGTGGTTTCCTTGGTCTTATGTGTTTGGCTTGTTGACTTGGTTGTCTCCTGTCCCTTCTATGGGAAACTGCATTTCACCATTTATTCCACCCATTGGTGGTGGTGTGGTGGTGTTGTTGGAGTCAGCGGGATTGATGTTGGTTGTGTATAATCTGACTTGTTTGTACCCTCTGTGCTCACCCATGTACTGACCCAAATATAATTTGGTTATTGGTTCATCTTTATGCTGGCTGTGTCCTTTATGCTAGGCTTAATAATTAGAAAAACACCATCATATATGGATATGAGTGTGACAAGGTTTGCAGAGAAAGGTAATGTAAATTACAAGATCTATTCATACTGTAAAGAAAACAGAAATGCTGAGAGTGCACAAGCCTTGCTTCTGGTCCACAACAGAAGGAACAGACTTGAAATTAAGTACAAGCTGAGAATAACTGCTCTGAGTTTAATTATGGTAGTAACGAATTAGAAAAGTCTGGGTATTATCTGTGGGCAGAATGAGATATTAATTATAAGTAATTATCAAAGTTGATAGCTCTTGAGGCATGGACACAAAGAAAAGTTTTTGCCTGTGGAAATCTGACAGTTTATGTTGTAATCAGCCTTCATGTAATCAGGGTTTCCTTGACAAATTTTCTGCAAACTTGATCTAGTATTTTTTCCTCTGGACATTATAGTAGAAAATCACATCTGTTTCATTCACTGAGAAGAGTTCATAAATGCAAAGTGCTCCAAGGATGTAGTTAAGTTCTACCTAGGATCTTTCGTGATGCTATAGGTAGCCTATGGCTAAGTTAGTAATTTTGATAAATTCACTTAAAAAATATTATTTTGCATAATGACATAAAATTTACACATTTTTACATTGGATCTGAATTAGATTTTGGATGCATTCAGATCTGAGTTATTAATCTAAGTCCATTTTTAAACAAAGCTTTTTTAGACCAGATAATAGTAAAGCGCTTCAGAAGAAGAATAACTTGCCATGATTTATGCACTTTCTCTTGCAAGTTACTGGTTGGTAAGTTTTTTCCTCAAATTATCATGTAAAAGTTTTCTCCTACTCTTTTTTTTTTTTTCTCTGTAACCTAAAGCTCCAATTTTGCTTTTCAAGATTCTCCCCATGGGACTAAATTTTGCTAACCTTTTTGATGAGAACATAGGGACCTACAATAAAAACTTTTCTCATGGAAATAGAAAAATTTCTGTTCTCTGCCATACATGGGAGTGGGGAGAAGATTATTATATTTGAAAAATAAAAATAAAACAAATGAATTTATAAAAACACTCAGAATCCATATCCCTAAAAAGGAGCCGGTTGTACTTTTATACAATTCTTATCAGATACTTATTTTTCTAAGCTATGTGTAGTCATTCCTAGAAGACAATGAAACTCCCTAGCCATTAAGAAATTTGTTATGATACCCATGAATGAAAAATTAAATTGGGGGTAGAGTACAGGAGTTCTGACAGTTTCATTATTAGTTTCAATGTATATGCTAACAAGCCTCTCCAAAACAAGGAAGTAAATTCATAAAACTACATAGATGAGTATACTTCATTGGATGCTCTTCTCCTTTTTAAATCACAGGTTAGGTTCTTGGCTTCCATTCCGTTCCTTGCCAAAAATCTACTAATGTGTCCTTAGACATCTCTTGTCCTGCAGCTGGCTCACCTGAAAAATGCCTGCTGAAGAAGGAAAAGTGAGGAAAATTGTTTTCCAAATTGTATTGGAATCCTTCTGTGAAAAATTTAAGAATATGAAGGATAAGTCTGTGGAACAGTGCATTAAGAGAAGGGATCCATTTCAGCTGGACAACAAAATGAAGTTATTACATCTGGGGATGGGGTCAATAAACAGTAGCCTTAGCTCATAGACAAATTCCTTGCCCAAGTAATTGCACCCTGCTTAAGCCTGTAGTCCCGGGGTCATGTGCAAATTCATTCCTCAAAAGCTCAGCAAACTATAGAACTGCTCTAAGACCATGTGAAGGGAATTTTTTTAACAACTTGATTTGTGTCAGATATCAGGTGTGGAGATTATACTCCTTCACTACCCACAACTTGTTAGGTGGGATTCCAAATCCAGCAGAGAACAATAGACTAACATTTCGGGTATGGCTCTTATTTTGTAAATAAAAGTATTAATTTTAATTATCATGTTAAATATCATCATCCCCAGAAGAGTAGGGTATATCAAACTCTTTCCCTTTAGTCACTTTCCAGATAATTCCTGGAAGTACTACCTCTATCATTGACAGTGTACTCTCTGTATGTTCCTGCAGTTCACAGAAGACAGTTTAAAGGATTCCTTAGAACTTGCAGATTGTTAAAGTTCTTATAAATTGAAATGTATTCCAAGTGCCTTCTAAATCCTCTTAAGCCATCTGACTTTACTTCTGGAGTAGCAATAAAATAAATGAACAGTACTGAGAAGACCTATACTCTGGAGTAGTGGAGCATCAAGACCTGGACCCACAGTTAAAATATCTACTTTAAGCAGCAAAATAAACCTACTTTCTAACATGTTTTCTAGGTTTCCAGTTTACTGAGTCTACTACCAAATTTTCTTTGTAAATGATAGGTTGTTGTTTTTTTTCTCTCATTCCTTTTATTCTCATAAAGGAGTCCCTAAGAATGACATAGATGATTTCACTTTGCAAAAAGTATTTTGAAGGAATAGCCATTTTTATTCCAGAACCTTCTTTTCACTGTGGACCCAATGTAAGCCTACAAGGAGCCTATGGAAATTATCCACCCACCAAACCAGATATTCAGTTAGGCCTTTTTGTTTTGGATACGTATGTTAAGAGCTCATTATCAAACTATCTCTTAGTCCTTTGTCAGAGGGACAGGATTTTGAAGTCTGCATTGTACTTGCAAAATGAAGCATATTGAATGGCACACAAGACTGACTATTAAATCTTGCAAAGCATTCCTGAAAATCAGTACTTGCCCCATATGACTGTCTGTGAATGTACTGTATGAAAGATACACCTGTTAAGCTCTTCAGAACATGTGAATTTAATCTGGGTGTCATTTTTAAAGTGATGCAAACAACAGCAACAGGAAAGTTGGGGTTTTTTTTATGTAGTTCTGACTGTAGATAAGTATATCTAATCTTCAGCCTGAACTCAGCAGTAGCAAAAGTGCCCTGGAGATGTTTTAATTTCAATGGAGTTTTAAAAAAGTAATTAAAATCAAGACATCGAGGTTATTCCAACATTCCTGTAGAAAGTGTAATGAGATCATAAACTTCCAGATAGAGATCTGAGGCAGTGGCAGAACGTTTTATTGAATGTATAGTGAGAAACAGAAGATTTGAGTTTTCTTTAATTTTCAATGGTAAAAATTAAAACTGTGTTATGTGGTATAACAGAAATAATGACAGTGTAACTTCAAAGAGCATAAAACTAATAGTGTCTAATAGACAAGCACCTCTTCTGGAAAAACAAAAGTTTCTGGTGTTTAATTTAGGCTGGAATACAGGGGGAAAACTGTAATTCTGTAAATACTATAATTGTCCGATCTAGCTGCGGTTCTGCATGTGAGAGAACACATTATAAACGTGGTTGATAATAATACCATAAATTTAGACATTGTAGTTTTCAGCACTAAATGCTAAATATGTAAACTTTTATCTTTAATGGAGTGAAGCATTTTTAAACCATCAGGATGACTGAGTTCTAAAAACATCTTTGTACGTTAATGCCTGGATTCACACTTTAATGGCTATCTAAAATATGTGTTATTGACTAGTTTCTAAATATGATCAGAACTTGGTTCAAAGTCTTTTAAATTTGTATCGGAAGCTGTGTCTTATGTAACATACAGCACTGTTGTCTGGGAGCAGAGGGATCACTGCCTGCTACCTGGGTATCAGTTAGGTTCTTGCTCTATCATGGCAAAACAAACCTTTTACACTCCCTGCTCCTTTTTTGTTTAATTGTGAGGAGATGTATTACCTGACTTATAAGAGAGCTACACTGAAAAATCTTAGTGATACTTAACTGTCTCCAGTTATATGACAGCTTAGTGGAAGATGTCAGCAAAAATTTTTGTCAACAGCACTACTTCTGAAAAAGAAAAAAAAAAAAAAAAGTCACTGAGTGAGAAGAGCCTATGTGTTTTGCAAAATTATCCTCCAAGGCTCTGTTGTAATTTTGCTCAAAATGTATTATGTAGCATTGTTTAACAAATGCATATTGTGTTTTTTGTTTTCTAGAGCTTTTGGTTCATTTTAGTCATGGAAATAAGTTCTGTTAGGGAGCAAAGTTTTCCCACTCTGCAGACTAAGAGGATGTAAGAAGTTCTTACTTGCAAACTATGATGTATTTCAGGGATGTTGGCTACCAGCACAGGATGTGTTCACC
Source organism: Athene cunicularia (assembly GCF_003259725.1). NCBI lineage: Eukaryota > Metazoa > Chordata > Aves > Strigiformes > Strigidae > Athene > Athene cunicularia. The sequence goes on along the minus strand of NW_020799101.1, from coordinate 35,228,502 downwards.
TTGGAGCTGGAGGTTTTCTGCAGAACACATCAATAAAATGTTTTAACAGCCACCCATTCCAACACCCAGTTGTGCTGTATATATATCCTGTTTCTTACACATCAGAGTATTTTTAAATATCAGGGTTCTTATTGAAATCACAGCCAACCATATTAAGATATGATTTCAGGTAATTATAAATGAAAATAATATATATAAAATACCTGCCCGACTAAAGGTCATGCTGCTGTACAAAATCCATGTTTTCCTAGGAGGTCAGTCAACTTCTTCAGTTTAATAACCCATTTGTTGGCAGATTTGTAAAGTGATACTGGTTCTGCAGGTCCTAGTAGCTTTCTGCAGAGGAAATAATTTTACTGTTTCAGATTACAAGTGCTAAAATTCTTAACCAAGATGATGTGGGAATGTCAGCCTTATTAAATCAGCTGCATTATTCTTGAAACTCATCTATCTACTGTACATGCTTTATTTACACCAGAGTGTGACAGGTCTCTCCTTCTCTGTTTTATGCAGTTGGCCAGCCTGATCTGTGGTCAGTGACCAAGGATGTGTCTGAAGGAGAAGGTTTTGCACCTGGGTTGGGGCAACCTCTGGTATCAGTACAGGATGGGGGATGAAGGGAATGAAAGCAACCCTGCAGAGAAGAACCTGGGGATACTGGTGGTTGAAAAGCTGGACATGAGCCAGCAATAGGTGTTTACATCCTAGAAAGCTAACTGTATCATGAGACTCCATGTCCAGCTCTGGAGTCCTCAGCACATGGATCTGTTGGAACAAGCCCAAAGGAAGGCCACAGAAACGATCAGAGGGCTGGAGCACCTCTCCTATAAGGACAGGCTGAGACAGTTGGGGTTGTTCAGCCTGGAGAAGAGAAGGCTCCAGGGAGACCTTACAGTGAGTGGCCTTCCAGTACTTAAAGGGGGCTTTATAAGAAAGATGAGGACAGGCTTTTTAGTAACACCTGTAGCAATAGGACAAGGGGTAATGGTTTTAAACAAAAAGAGGGTAAATTCTGATTAGATATAAGGAAGAAATTTTTTACAATAATGGTTGCCTAGAGGGGTGGCAGATGCCCCATCCCTGGAAATATTCAAGGTCAGGCTGGACGATGCTCTGAGCAACCTGATCTAGTTGAAGATGTCCCAGCTCATTGCAGGGGAGTTGGACTAAATGACCTTTATAGGTCCCTTCCAACTTAAACTGTTGTACGATCCTGTGAAATGTATCTGCTTGGTCAATAGCAAATTGAATTGGAACACTGTCTGAAACAGCATGTGATTGTAGACAACTGTTAAAATATTATTTCAGTGATCCTGGTAGTCTGAAGAAGTATTGGTTGAACTGAAAATGTGTTCATGCTTAAACTTGAAGCATATTGTGTTCCCGCAATACTGTGCACTTACAGAGTGTGGCATCTCAAGAAGGAAAGAACCAACATTGGACCACTATGCCTCTCTGAGATTTTTGAGTCATTGGCAGCCTGATTTTGTTTAGGAAAGGAAAAATTAAGTCTGTTGATGTGGTTTCTGAATTTTCTACTGAAATAGAGTTGAGTAATGAGGAAGATTGAAAAATTTCCAGTAAGATAGGGTAGCCTAATTAACCATTGCTCCAAAACTAGGACATGAAAGCAATGCCAGAGAATTGTGTCTCTGAAGCGCATATTATTTTCAAGCATTGTCTTAGGATTCATGTCAGAAAATTCCTCTGTGACAAGCATGACTAGCTATCACATGTATAAACATGGTCACTAGGCAGTGAGCAACATCTCCCTGCCCAGTGGAAGCATCAGGACCAGAGGAAACAAGTCATGACTCACTTTCCAAGGACTGGTATGAAACAAATGGGCCAGCAAGTGGAGATGACAGCTGCAGCTTTTAGTGTCGAGGGCCCAGAAAAGTCATCTGGTTCCCACAACGGCATATTGCTTGCATTTTTCTTTCCTGTTGTGATGACTCCCATCTTTGTCTTCTGATGCTTACAGAGTGTTTGATAGGGCCTAGCCACAAAATGAACATTTCAAAGAAGTTGGAAAAGTGAAAACATGCTGTAGGTTTGATGTTTCTGGTACTTATAATTACATGGTAAGGAAAGAAAAGTTAGCCAAAGAGACACCTAATCAGTCACAGAAGAAACTCCTGTCCTTTGGCAAAATGGTGGCATACCAAAAAGTAAACAATCCTCATGATAGCCTGCTTGATGCAAGGTGTTGTAGCCAGTTAGACCTGTATAAAATGGTGAACGTCAATACCATAGGCAATCCTAAGTTTCCAATATTTTATTACCTTCCATATAAGGGTAAAGGAATGAATTTGAACTTTTTTGTTAAGCAAATTGTTCCAAAATATTTAATTTCAGTCCTGCTGAGGCATGGAGGCTGTGGAGTCTGAGCAGCAATGTGGCTCCCACTGGCCATACAAAGGGCTGAAGCTGCTTGGTTGTGCTGATAGGGCTGACCCTAGAGACTCACTCAAGACTCACAGCTGTCTTAATTTCTAAACAAATGCCCACTGCTTTTAACATAAGCAGTATGTGAATCATCTTAGGAAGGAGCTCTATTATTTGAAGTGTTAACCCTTTGGGAGCCTCACTAGTGGCTTTTGCAATACCTCTTTCTGCTGAGACCAGGACAAGCCCAGCTCATTGACAGCCCTCGAAGGGGGCTGGGGTCCTGCCATGCTTGCCCAGACAGCCCACAACAGAGCTGGTGTGGAGGAACAGAGAATGGAGAGAACCATGGGAGTGGATGCCAGCCAGTTCTTTAAGGAATTTCCATTGAATTGTTGTGATTGGCTATTTTTTCACAGATGACTTCTGTTAACTTTATCTGACATCAGGTGGATATTTTAGAAATGCAAAGAAAAAACACAACCCCCCCACAAACCCCCCCATATAATTTTAAGCCCTTACATTTGTGAAGAAAAACATTGAAGGATATGAAGTAGCTGTAACTGATACAGCAGTGCTTTCCTGATCATCCGATGCTGGTCATCTGATGCAGTTCTTGGTACATGTGCCAATGTGTATTTTCCTCTATTTAGCTTTGACCTAATATTCCCATAACTTTATCAACATTCTTAGCCTTTTTAGACAGTATTCCCAAATATGGTTATTTGGCAAATCCACACTCTCCACAGGAATATTAAAAACTGAATCCAGATGATTTCTCTAACTTTCTTCTTTTGCCTCATCAGTCCAGGTAGTTTGCTGATGGTAGCCAGCAGTTCTAAGAATCAGGGTTCATTCTGTAAACAAAGTTTAATTAAAACTTCCAAGTGCTTCCAACAACTGTGTATCTCAGGAAATATTTTGGATTCAAACATCTGGGATGTTTGATTTGGATTTTTTTTTTTTTCAAATGAATAGATCCATTCATTTTGGATTAATTTTCAAGTCTTCATATTTCCTTTGATTACAATGGCCCAGTAACAACCTATAAATGATGGCTTTAGTTACAGACACAAGACTAACATCTTGGTAACAGTAAAGCACACAAAAATTTAGGATTTTTTTTAAAAAGTATTCTTTTCTGAATGTGCTGGACATCCTGACTTAGTCCTATAGCTGAGGAGGGAATAGGATTTTGAGTTTTAACTCAATTGCCAGTTATTTTTGTCTGCCATTGTCTGTTTTAAAAAACACTTCTATCCATCCTGTAGATATTAATAACAGGGGCTTTTTATTCCCTATCAATTTTTCTTTTTTCCAGCCTCATTAAAAAAGAGAATATACCATGTAAAAAGTTGAAAGCATCTCTCTAAAAAATTTTGCAAAGGTATGAGTTTGCAATGTCAGTATTTATCTCCATCTGGTACATACAGTTTAAAGCCTTTCTGAAGCCCAGCAGACAAGGAGAGTATGACATTTCTCACTCATCCTCCTTCTCTCTGGCATCTCCTGTCCCTCTTGCTTGTATCTTTTTTTTCCTCCAGGCTGATTGTCATGTGCAGCAGCACAAAGGCAGATTAAAGATCATTTCTGTGCTTCGCATGCTTTTTTGTGCCTTGAGAAGCTAATTGCAGACTTCTCTACCTTTCACGTCAGGGTGCAGCAGGGGTTGGCGGCTCCCTGAAGGCTGGAGAGCTGGCAGCTGGGCACAGCCACCCAGCGGGGCAGAGCCTGTCCCAGTGCCACCAGGCCAATGAGGGAGCAGGGCAGACCCAGAGGTGGCAGCCAGCTTCAGCCCTGAGCCTGGGGCATCAGGCGCGAGTGCAGAGACAGGGCACGTCCAGTCTGGAAACCAGGAAGTCAAGTGGCAGGTCGGGGTCAGAATCGGGGCCAGTGATCACCTGGGAGATCCGTGGCAATGAGGCGGGTCAGAGTCCAGATGAGTGGGACCCATGGCTGGGCAGGGCGGCTCAGCACTGCTGGGGGTGTCACTGGAGCAGGGGCCGACGGACCCAGGGGCACGGAATGGGGTCCTGGGCTCTGAGCAGGGTGGCGGCAGCCCCGGGGCTCCAGTCAGGTCAAGTGAGGCATAGTGATGAACTGGACCTTGACATCACATGTTAGAGGAATGAAAAATTCTAAAGAATCAGAAAGATCTTAAAGTGTCATATAAAGGCAAGAAAGACAGACTGGTTTTGAACTGTTAGTGACCAAGTACTCCTTGCTCAGCAGGCCTGGAAAAGAAGCTCAGTTCAGGGATATAACTGGGGATATTTCAAAACCGTTTCCTTTCCCAGGACCTTTCAGGCACACTGATGTCTTTGCCGCTCAAGTTTGCCATCAGGTTTTCTCATTGCCCGGTGTTTAATAACGGATCAAGTGAGGAGAGACCACAATGTCTGGGATTCTTCAGTTTGGAGAGGCGATAGCCGAGAGAGTCAGCTGAAAAAGTTTCACAGAATTATGAAAATAGTGAAGATGTGACAGTGTTGGTCACTGCTGTGTATGAACCAGATGCCTCTCAAAGGAACCAGTAGGAGAATGATTTAAAATAGATAAAAGGTCAAAAGTATTTGTATACACCGTAGGTGGTAAACTGCTGGCCACTGCTGCCACAGAGAGTTGTGGATTCAGAGACAATTTGCTGGTTCAACAGGGATTGGGTAAATCCATGAACAACCAGTCCACATACAGAGTATGAGGAGGAGTGCCAGAGGGTTCACTCCTGCTTCATCTGCTCTGGTTGTTTGGAGAGTGCAAGGGAAATGCGTCTCAAAATGGCAGGGTCACATCTTTTCCCTACACACCTTCTGCTTTGGCCACTGCTGGGGACAGACTTCTGTGCTACTTAATACTTTTCCATTTTGAAAGCTTCAGGTCCATTCTCTGGATTTAAACTCATCAGAGAAGTCAGAGAGAGTACACACACATATATCATTGGCAGACTATGTGACCAACTGTCCACACTGAAACACTGGATTGTGACCAACTGTCACTGCTCTTAAATCTTCGCTAGCTGCATACCATGACTGCTCAAGTGACACAATGATATGCTGGAGTTCTGGGAGAATATCTGGAGATATTCTGGGTAGGTACTTCAAATCTAACTCTATTCAGATATCCGTAATTGTGTGAGTCAAATATTCAAGACAGAGAGTGGATAACAGAGATGGAGGCAGGAAAAAAAATGATCGAAGGCGGACTTGAAAATTGCAACAAAAAAGGAGGCAGAAGGAACAGTGATCATAAAAAATAGTCAGACAAAATAAGGAGGACAATGAGACAGGGAATATTCCCCCCACCTCTACCTGAAACCATGGGAGACCTTTTCTTCCTAGTAAGGATCATTTCCCTACATGTTCTGGCTCTGAATAGCAAAAGCTTTAATCTTTTGTGATTTTTAACCATGGATCTGTGGGATGTAGGATTAGATAGTTGCTGTCATGTATGGGCTAAGCAGCTCTGAAATAGGGACAATCTTTGTTCTTCTCATAACTTGTGGCAAGTTAAAAAAGTACACGTTCTTACAATTATTTTACAATAAATTCAGTTAAAGTAGAATGAAACCTGATGAAACGGCTATTACTTTCTTAAATAAAGGAAAGTTGTTTTTATGGGTTTCTGATAAGAATAAGTCCACCTAATCATTTTATACAGAGTACAGATAGGGCAGCAACCAGTATTTGGGGGGGAAAAACCCACCACCAAAACTCTAAAGAAACAAACCCAAATATCCTCTAAAAGAAGTGTTCTATTTAATGTGGGCATAGATTTTATCTTATGTGAAACTATTTTGCCTGTCTATTGATTAGACAGAGGAAAATGTGATGTCTTTGTTTTCTTAACTTTCTCAGATGAATAAGTGAATGAGTGAACAAGTAATGTGTCTGCTCACTCCCTCAATCTGTGTTCAATAATACCAAAATTGGCTTACTTTTGGCTGAGGGAAAATATTTGCACAACAAATGAGTGGGCAGACATTGTGTCCAATACCAGGAGTCAGCCATCTGGATTTAGCATCAGGTGCCCGAAGAAAGAACAGAAAAGCTCTTTGTCCTACATAAATCTCCAGTGCAAGTTTTGATCCAGATCCTCAGTCGGATGCTGCTTTGGATACCACTGAAAGCTTACCTTCTGTTGTTTATTCGTGTTGTCTACTTCTGGATTTGCAATGATCCTGCCGTTCTGTTCCTATGGTTGTGGTGTTCGTTTTCTCTTATTTGTCAAATCAATAATGCCAGAGGAAATACTAACCTTCAGTGTCCTGAAGATATCTTTATATCTTCCCTGTCAAGCTGTACAGAAACTCAGGGGACAAAGAACTCTCTTTTTAGTCCCATTCCTTTGCCAGAATATTTCTATGTTTCTGGGAGGGACCAGCAAGATATTCAAGGAGAAACTGCCACATAGGACAAGCTGTCACTTAACACAGATCTCACTGATTCAATTAGGAGGGAATGTTTCTTTTCTGTCAGGTAGAACTGCTACTTTCAGACCAAAGGTCTCAGTTTAAATATCATCAGGACCTACTGTCCCGGAGGTGTACGCTGGGAGATTAAACACTGAATGGGGAGGGTCCACTAAATCATTAAGTCTGCTGGAGTGCCTGGCCATCGTTTGACAGACACTGCAGGGCCACATGGTGTAATAAAGTTCAAAAATTATAACGGAGATTCCTGACTGGGACCACAATGCAAAAATATATATATTTTTTATAATATATTGCCAGAAATATCTGTTATTTTTATCTTTTTTTTTAAAAAGCCTCTGAAATTATGCTAAAACCATATGACTTGCAGAGGTGTGCCTTAAAGCCTAATTGCTGTCTTTTTCCCCAATACAGTTTAGAGAAGTTACCAGTATAACTGGTACTAAGGTTACTAAGGAACACATACAGCACCAGTTCACCAAGAAGTTGTGAATACATTTTAAAAATTATTAATTTCTTTCTCTCTTCCTCTTCAGAGAGATGATGCAACATAAGGCAGATGAATAGTGATTAGGAGCCAAATTTTATGCAAGAATTTACATTGCTTAAGCAGAGAACAGACATCCATATGTATTTGCACATTTGTGTGCAAATCTAGTTTCAGACCTTAAGATCAAACTATAGCTCAAGACTGTATATATAAGACTCAGACTGCAGATTTGCTTAGATATGTGTGCTTACATATTTATTATTCCTGGTTTGCCTTCCAAACTGAGAATTTTCCTGAAATGTTAATCGATGACATCTAGCTACTGCAGCCCCAAGATCTTGAAATTTAATGGATTTTGCATTATTCTCATGTATAACCAGCCACAGAATGCAGAAGATACATGACTGTGCTTTCTAAGCCCTGTAGTAAAAATATCAGATCTTAGAATAATCATAACCTTAAAGTTAATTATTTGAATTCTTGTGTATAGCTTGACATCTGACTGCTTTTCTGGAGCAGGTACATAGATATACAAGAAGGAACTTCATTTTTCAAGGACAGGATTTAACTTTTCCTTTGTGTGTGTGTGATAATGATTTTCATGTTATGTAATACAGCTAACATCTCTTTGGCGCAGTGCCAATGCACATACCTCCCTTAAAAAGGCCATCAATCTGAAGATCTGTTAGAAATCTTTTTCCTGAACTGTTTTCATTGCTGAACAGTTCATTTTCTTCCTTTAGATGGTTAGCTGCGTTTTCATAAAATATAAACATGAATTACGTGTTTATAACTGTAATTCAGTGCTGGCACAATTGAGTTTTCCATAACTAATTACTCAGTAGTACAGTAAAAAGCATGCAGTTTATGTAATGAATAAATTTTGTAAATGAACCCTAAAATGAAAACATCATATGCTGCCATCGAAGTAAGATTAAATGGTTTTCACACCAGCTTTGTCCTGTAAATCTATTTTATCTCAATTAAGTGAGATTTCTTTACCATTGTTTCTGTAATCTATGAATTACTGAGCAATCCACTTTTTGTATGTGAATAACAGATTTACATTTGCTGAATAATCCAACTCTATACATATAAAACATCATTTGATCCCTCACTGCAATGTTCTGTTTCCAAGAGTGCCCAGTAACAGGTAATCAGTGAAAGACACAAAATAGAAAGGTTCTCTATTGTATTGTTTCACATGATGATTTCTCAGAAAGATCAAATGTGCCAGACGTTAAACAAATATCCACTGAACTATTTTCCTTTTGAGAACACTTAAAAGATTACACTGCAGAAATGTTTTACATTTCCTGTAATATAATTTGCAATGTATAAAGTAATGCTAGAAACTCACTTTGAGATGAACGCCCAGAAGCAAAACTTTACTGCAGTATGTTTTCAGGTCAACCAAGGATGAAAGGATAAGGAAAGCATGCTGCTAGAAACACTGTTCAATACTGGGCAGGTCCCATCTTGTAGTCTTCTTCCCCTCAGCCTAACTTAGAAGCAGTTGAGGCTAGTGAGATAGCACAGGATTGCCTGTGTTTGTTCCTTGAAATTACTGCAGTGTGGTTTGCTACTCTGAGACAAAGATGTACTGTCCTTCCTGACCTTCTCCTTTTCTTACAGTTCGGGCATTTTGTGGGAGGATGGGCTGCCTGCCATGAGCGTTGAGTTGTGAAAACATGACAACACAACATATGACCCATTAATTTTGGAAATAACTGTCTATGATAAATAAATATTATTTTGTTTTCTGCATGTATTATCTTGTTCAGTATTCATGACAGTGAAGTAGACAATGTCAGCCACCGATGCTCTAGAATTACTGATGCCTAACTACATAGATTTTCTCAGGTATGTATTTCCCTGAACTCTGTCACTGTGTGCTTCATTTGGAGGTTGACTGTATGGTTGCTTGACAATAACTACTATTGAAAATCATAGGCACAGAAACACACAGTGGGTCAGAATGCATGGAATTTCTTCACTGTGACATAGCTATTTCAGAAAAATTACAGCATGAATTGTAGCATTTATTTTCTATTTGTTTCTGGTTCCCATTTGCTTGTATGCTCTCAATGATTAAAATAGTTGTTCTGGGAAGATGCTAACACACCCTTCTCCTCCCAAATCCCCCAAATCCAAAATATACATGAAGAAGCTGAAAAAAAATGCTTCAAAGCCACAGAAAAGGGAATTTCAGGCTGCTGAAAATTAAATAGTTTAAAAATGTTACCAAAAAAATGTCCACAATGATTCCAAATTCTTATGAGAAAATATTTGGCCATGAGAACTCAGAGGCTATCTCTTTTTTGTGCCTCATGTCCCCTCTCATTTAGGCACAGACAACATGGAGAAGGAAGATGTATGTTACAACAGCCAAAGAGACAGCTAAACCTGGAAGGTAACAAATAAAGGAGCTTAAGGGACACATTGCAAGCAGAGGCTTCTAATGTTTTAGCAGGAAACTGATGCTTGGGTAGAAGCTGGCCAAGAAGCCTGGACCTATGAATTATTGGATGAAATGTTGGAATGGACTGACACAGGTCCTGGAACTTGGAACTGACTGGGCAAAGACACCAGGGTAAGGCAAAGAAAGTGGGACAAAAAGAGGACAAATCAAATGAAGGTCAGAACTGAGTCACAGGGGAAGAAATGTCATTGATGGGTGACAAGATAGGTATGTATTGGTTATAAATCTCTATTTGTTTTATTATTTAATGGCACAATGCTTTTCTCTCCTGAGAATTTATTATATAAATTTGAGATGTGCTATGCTGAGAAAAGCCTCAGAAATACAGCTTCTGGTTTTTTTTGGGAAGCGTCCTAGTCATCACAGCATTTTCTAGAATATGAACACTGCCCTATAGATTAAACGACTGCTGAGTGGGACAAGTCAAGCCGTCAAATAAGGTTCTGGGCTATGAATCCTGGTCTCAGGGAGCCACCTCATCCAGAAAGGAAAGGAGTGCAGACCAACCCCTCTATTCAGTACTTCCTAATGATATATTTCCATTTTGCACCTCTGGTGTCGTGACATCTGCTCCCAGCTGCATCAGGCTCCCCATTCTACAGGGACTGGGGGAAAAATGGGGACTTAGATTTTTCTCTCCTGAAGCCACATGCCTAACTTACAGTCTTTTCAGTGTCAGCAATAACATCTAAATCTCATCTGAGCCTTAGTGCTTGTATATAAATATTACTCAGCAATCCTTTGGCAGAGGCAAGGATAGAAACCCGTTCTGGGGAACACGTAACTTCCCTAGTCACGGGACCTCCTTTTGCTAATCTCAACATTTCTGGCTTCTTCCCCTGTGCATCTTCTTGTGGATGTAAAATGATACAATGGGCTCTGCAATATGAGATGCCTTCACCTGTGACACTTTGATCCACCTCCGCTCCTGCAAAAAGAAAGCAGGCTTCTTCTACAGGCAAAAGATATGGGAGGGAAAAATTGTGTGATCTTGTAAGTAAAATCTGAATCTTACTATATAGGATCAAGTTAAAATTGTATAAGCAGATTTTAAATTATTTAAAAAATATAATTTCATAACATGAATTATGTTATCTTAACCTAATTTATGTGTGTTATGTGTAATTTTTATGAATATTTACACTTATTTTTATATTGGACTAATTTTCCACTACTTCCTTTTCTCCCCATTCACTTGTAAACTCTATGACAAACAAACATATAGTATAAGTGCTTTTGCAGGAATTTATTCCAAAATAAATTTCATTTGGATTTAAGTAATTCATTCCATACCAAAATGACCAGAGGAAAATCATTCGTAGAGAATATAGCCCTGTCATTTTTTTCTCAGATCTTCAAAAAGCCATCCGTATAGTATCTTCATTTGCTTATTTCATTTGAAAAAATGCTGAAAACGCTGTCCAGTGAAGACAGGAGTTGATGGGATTTATGGGCATATTTTTCTGGTTTTACTTGTAAATTTTTTATATCATTGGGATTCTAGCAGAAGTAATTAAAAAGTAAGTGTAGCTTGGCCAGAATACATGCTGCTTGTGTCACAATTTTGTAATGTCAGTGTGTTTCACCTATATGGAAGTGATTTATTAGCCTTGCTAACCATGTGTCTCAAAAAAAAGTGCTGTAAATCTAACACCTCCTCACTTGTACTGATGCAATGATAACTGGTCTGGTATACTTTTAAAGAGTCGTTTATCTTGTGAAGAAACATACACACTAAAGAGAAATAATACAGCTAGCAGTTGTCAGATTTGCATGTCTTTTGTGACCTTTTCTACATCATACTCTTCCTAGGTAGCTCACCACATTTGCCACAGCTTCCTTGGAATGAGACCACAGATGCTTTAAATTGATACAAGATTATTTGAGAAGGTCAGTGGTAGCTGTCACAGGGAACCAAAAATAGGTTATTCAAAGCAGAAAACCTGTTCCTTTCAAGAGTTATTGCTAAGCAGATATGTCTTTGACCACAGTTTGAATTTACATCTCACCTTCAAAGTTCAGGAATGTTTGAACAGTTTTGCCATACACTCCTCTCTAGTTATGCCTCGTGGTTGCTATTCAAAAGATAATCAGTCTCTGTTGGTATTTTAATAGTAATCATCAAAGAAGGGAGGAACTGAGGAGCCTGCTAAATCTCACCAATTCCTCTACCTTGAAGGCAAAGCTGCACGCAGCAGAACCATCACAACACCTGTGGCAGAGCACAGGTCTGGAGTCTGTTCCCAGCTCAGCTACCAGTCCTCTGGCTGGCCCTTGGCAACTGGTTTCCACAGCCCTGGGCTTCTGGTTTGCACCTGCAAAAAGGTGTTACAAAGCCTGACTTCCATTATGCATATTGTTATTTCTAATATCTGTTATTTGTTAATATATCCATGCTTGGATATTGGTGTCTATTCCTATGGAAGTTTTTCTGTGTTCTTAAATGAAGAACATCAGCTGTTGTGACTGAGAACTTTGGGATGTCGTACATATGGTAACAACACCATGCATAAACCACTGAGATTTTGCATGTGTTTGGTGTCCTCGCATGGATGGATACTTGATCATGTCTTAACTCATAGGGCAGTCTTATTGTATAAGAGCTACAGGAGAATACACTGTCTCAAGGTACCATTTTCTTTGTCAAGGAAGATTATTGGGAAAAGACAATGGAAAACACTAGTGGTTTTTAAAATTGTGCTCTATTCATTTGTGTTTGGCAAAAAAGGCTGAGGTTTGGAGAGTAGCTACAAAAGGCTGACACAAACCTTACTACACAGTTAATATTGAATCTAAATGCTTGCGTCCATTTATAAGTAAAATTACCCCCTGAGCATAAAAACCTTTAAAACCAAGAAACAACCCTGATTACGTAAAAATTGCTAGTCACCCAAAATTCCCTTCAGCATTTTCCTGCGGACTATTACATCCCTAATCCTATGAACAATTACATGCCTGGTGAGGCTCATCTGGCATTAATAGTGAAAAATAGCAAAATGCAAAGTGTAAAAATGTATGAATTGCACCTACCAATACACAGTTCAGGTCTATATGCAAATGAGTAGCTGTTCACAGAAAAATGGCTCATTGTGAAGTTTCAATTCTGTGATTTTTTTATTTCCTATGGCATCCTTTTCATGTAGTTTATATTCCTTTAATTTTTTTTTTTTTTCCTCAGAATTGTTTTCGTTATAATGTATTATCCTTTCCATTAAAAAACCATTAAACATTCTGCTCGTCGTCTAGTTTGTAGTGCAACTTGGAGACTACAGGAAAGGTATTGCTCTGTTTTCACATGTGTCCCTTTCTCACTTTCCTACAGCACGTTGGAAACCCGTGCCACAGTCTGTCTCTTTGGCTGACCTTCAGGAAAACTCCATTAATATGTTCTGGTAAGGAAAGATGAAATATATCTGTGAGATGAATGAAACAGTAGTGAGGCAAAAACCCGAGTACTTAGAGAGGAAAGGAAGTGAAAGAGACTTGTTCTGTCTGACACTGTAAGACATCCTCTAATAGTCCTGATGCTCTAATTATACAATGTAACAGAGAGTTACAAATATTCTGATTACTTTCATTATTTGAATTAAAGTTCTCTACACAGACAATGAGCAGCTGCCTTCCACAGTGCAGATTATTTTAACGTCTTCTCAAATACATCTTCTATTAACAAAGGTTCTGAATGCACATTGTTTTCTTAGGAGTTCAATTAAAGAGGTGCCTGTAAATCAAGAATAAAACCAACAAAAAAGGCACAAAAGGTATGATGTGGCCAGCAATAAATGTGGAAAAAGCCCTTAAAATGATTATGGAGCCAAATAAAAGCTCAGGATTTTTAGACTATTTGCACTGGCTCTACATAGTTTCAACAAAATCAATGCCTACATCAAACATATGACAATTAGGCTTCAAAGAATTATAAAATAGGTGGAAAACCTGCAAATTTAAGTGCACTGCTATTAGTGTGGATTTTCCATTTCTTTGCTGGGAAGGGTGAAGTTTGTGTAGTTTCTGACTAAATTGTGGCTGGATTATTTTAACTGTTAAAAATCAAGTCTTAATTCTGAACACACATTTAAACATTTAGAGGCTGTTTTCTGTAAACACTTGTTCAAATATACTTAACCCTGCTTGTTTTGCCTGACAATAAAAAACTTATGTTATGCTACTGGGCAAAAATGATCATGTCTAGGAGGCACACAAAATGAGCACATTCTGGAAATAAATTCCTAATGAACACTCATATAATACTCTACTAATGTGACCTGTGGTACACTCCTAGTGATATACGAGAGGCAGAAAACAGCTGTGAAGGCTGTGCCTCAGTTTTATTGAAGAAACATGCTATCAACAGAAGGGCAGTCGATTACAGTCACAAAACCTCAGGGCTCTCTTGCAACGCCTTGCTTGTCTGTGGAGAGGTGAGTATTCCACTTGCCCACAGTTTTCACATCCCAGTCACTACTCATGCTCCTGCTGGAGCACCTGGCTGCAATTAGCAGTCTTCATCACATCCATTTTGTGTGCATTATTGTAGAGGAGTTTTAGTGCTCATGGATAGTTGATGGTGTATTTCACCCCCTGCCAAATGTAATACATTACAATGGTGCATAAAGGCAGTGAAGGCAATACAATGAAATAAGAAAATATAAAAGGGATTCAGTTGCCTAAATGAAGGTGTTCTGTGTCATTTAGGATGCCTTCCACCACCCAGGATAACTGCACAGGGCTGACATAGGACTTAGGGGGACTCCGGCATCCTCTGGAGTAGCAGCAGAAAGCATGCAGTGCCTAAAATGACACTGATTGGGTAAGCAAATCTCACACTGTCAGTCTTGTCAATTTGTAGTCTTTAGTGTTGGCACCTTAAAAGTCAAGTTTTTCATAGGCTTCATGCTAGGCAAGAACTAAAGGACAGTAGTAACACAGCTTTGCAGGTTAGTACAGGGCAATCCTCAGAGCAGAACAGAAGAAAACAGAAAGGGTTCTGGCTTCAAGTGCTAGTCTATAATATAACCGATCACCTGGGACGGTGTGACAGGCTGGAAGAGTTAATGTATGTCTCATATATTGTGTCAGTGTGTCAGGGGTGAGCCGCAGTGCAGGTGGGGCAGGGGGCCTGCCGGAGGACAGCTGGGCAGGGCTGTGCACTGCATATGGCCAGAGGCCACACAGAGAATGAGAGAATGGGTAAGTATGCCAAACCCAGCTTAGCAAATCCCCAAACTGTCACTCAGGGACAAATGCCTGAAGATAAAACACTAGCCACTTGCAGTCCTTCCATTTTACAAGAATTTTATTGGACTGTTGTAGGTCTGTGACTGTCTTCAGCAGGGTTTTATGTGGCAGCCGTGCCTAAAGTATAATACTAAATCTCTACTCAATTCTGCAAGACCTTTTGTAGCTTCAGTAGCACACTGAGCTCAGGTTTCTAGCAGACATAACAAGGAGGTAAAAAAAAAAAAAAGAAAAAGAAAAAGGTTATTTGAGACAAACCCCAGTTGATTTACCTCAAAAGGTTTTCTCTTCTCCAGGAGATAGCACATCTAAGATATAATGACATGAGTGCTGAATCAACCTGATGGTTTTCCAGTTCAGCACAGGCTCTTATTGATGCTATAATACTGCTGCTGCATAGAACAATCTTTTGGATACCTCAAGAATTTAAGACACATGTCAGCTGCATTTTGGAGATCCTATTTGTAACACAGGACTCTTCGGATTCAAAAAGCTTTACACATTAGCTTTTTGGCTTCAGACAGAATCTCGCTATTGCATTCTTTTGCACTGAATAGAGGCTTTTACAGTGTAAATGTGCCCTTATCTAATTCATAGGGTTACTGCCAGACAGCCAACACAAATGCATGTAACTGTGCAGTTGTTAAGAGGTTATTTTATTTCATCTTGAACAAGTTGGGGGGTTTTCTTTATTTTTGTCTCCCATCAGGGTAAGCCCAAGGAAGGCTGGAGGTATGGGTTATGTACAAACTCACTTTAATTAGGTCTTTCTTTGATATGAATCCCTAAATCACTGAAGTTATTGCATTAAATCTTTCCATAACATCTTTGTTGCTGATTCTGGCCTGACTTTCGTGTTGATGGTTGATTATAACTTTCCATTACATTATAACTTTCATTCAAAAAGATTGCACTGCACTATTTTATTTATGTAGAAACTCTCAATTTAAACACACAGTTGAATGGAGCATTTCCCCGAATGCTGTGGTTATTCCAAAGCACTGAATTCCCTATTCCCTTTGCTCCACTGCTTCTTCCTCTGCGCCCAGCCACACAGGACACCTTCTCGCTTCTGACAGCTCTGCCTTTCACCGGATCCCCAGTGAAAAGCTAATTCAGCTTCTGAAATGACACAGATGAGTTCATCCAGCAGAAGAATGAACATTTTTCAGCTGGTTTTATGAGCTGAACTGGCTCACTAATAAATCAGAGCTGGCACAAATAATAGGGCAGGACATTGTGCTTACAAAAGAGGTCCTAACCTGATGGAGCCAGAACAGGGAGAAGAAGAAGCTGCACCACCCCTCTAGGAGGTGTTTTGATTGCAAGAGTGCTTTAGATGAGCTTGGCTGTCTAACTTCAGACATCAGTTAATTAATGGCAATTGTCTGAGCTGGATTTGTCTTGGACCAGAGTTCAGAGACATGTGTCCTTTAATTCAAGCAGCCATGCATGCAGCTTCTGCTGTCCTTGAAAGTAAGGCAGGTTCACTAGCTCTGCTTCTTGTTAAATTCCCCAGGCCAGTTTAACACCTTGGTTGTTAAGGTTAAGAAGTTATCAACAATATCCCCTCCTGTAGCAGTCTATTAAAAAATCTTCTTTGTTGTTACTGACATATCTATCAATAAAATATGCTGAGAAAGCAGCTTGGTGTGATATATCTGCAAGTAGTATATTATATTGCTTGTATTTCTGGGACTCCATCTGAACTGAAAGATCCAGGAGAATGTCACCTGGACAGGGTAGTGAATCACTCAAATAGTGAGCTCTGCCCCTTTTGTTGAGGTATTCCTACTGTGTAGGGAGCACTGTAAACAGAGAGAAAGAAAGCACTAAGAGGAGAGTATTTCTATAGGCTACTGGTTAGGCTATGCAGCTAGGAGAGAGCCCTGGGCTCTGGTTCTTGCTCAATGATCTGATGCAAATGGATATTGAGTATCAGCTGCAGATGAAGTATCAGGCACTGAGGCTAGGACACAGAACTCCCCAGCCTGGTCAGTGGCTGGATTGTGGGTTCTTCATTCTTGGCTGCCTACAAGCACAAATTCATTAGTGTTTTTGAAGAGCCCTCACTTATCCCAGCCCATCCCGGCCTACTGTCTGGTAACAAGCACACTACCCAGGCAGCGTAGGCTTGGATGCCCTTAGGCAAAAGATTCCAGTGTTTGCCACCTGGGTTGTTGGAAGTCAGTGAATGTTATCTGGGACAAAGTGGATTCAGTGCAAAGTGTCTCTGACAAGGATGGTGCAGCAATGTGCTTCTTCCTGGCACCGCTGTCTTCTCATCTGTCTGTGATTCTGTAGCTGCCCTCTTTTGCTGGTCTAAGACTTTTGTGACTGTCATCATGAGAATGTATTGTCTAAAACACATTCAAAAGAGACACGCTGTTACAATTGGCCTGATTTCTGTGTACACTGTGCATATGGTGGTCAATAGTGGGATAAGGACAGTGGGACATCTTGGGGTGGGGGGGATTAGTGTGGCACAACCTCCTCATGGGTAGGGAGGAAGGGAAAGTAGTAGGTCAAGAGAGCAAGGAGCCCTCAGTACTTGTAGGGGTGCTGATATATCAGCACAGGGGATCATGTGGACACATGAGCAGCAGGTGTGAAACAACATGAAACTTGACTGACTACTGCTGGGCCAAATCTGGTCAGAGAGAAGAACAAATCCCCACAGGGAAGCCTGCAATGCTCAACTGAGTCAAATGCCCTTCATCCTTCCTAAAACATGGGGTTATTTCCATCTCTGGGTGCTTAATTTAACATCATCCCTTCTACCTCACCTTTTTACAGTTAGCGTATCTACACAGTGATATACCTACAAGCTATATAGCTCAGTTGTTACAGACCTTCTCATTGGAGATCTAGAGCTAGAAATACATTGGATGAGACAATCTATCTTCAAAGGAGAAAATTCAGGACTCGAAGGCACAATAAAGTCACTGTGACATAAAAGGTGAGTGCACACTAAATTTGGTTCTGTAGCTGTTGGTATCTGTCTCTGTGAATGCTCTCAGCCAACCCCTCACATGTCAGACCCTACACGAGAAAGGCTTAAACTGTGATGCATCATGCTACAGCCAAGATCGGCTAAATTTCTGAACGGGAATAATTGTTCTGCCTTACCTCACAGATGGTAACTTGATAATCTACAGTCTAGGCCCTGACCCAGGAACTCTCGCAGCAGTCTGCAAGACCTACCTTTTTGATAAATCTCTAGGCTTTGAAAGGCTGTGTGTTTATAACACCTTGTGACCAGCTTGTCTTAGAAATTAAGGGGCATTTTTCACATGAACATAAACACAAATACAGTGTAATTCAATGAACTTCATTGAAGTACTTCTGGATTTACATTGGTATAGTTGACAGCAGAATTTGGCTCTATATGTGTTGGCATGCACTCTATGGGACATTGTGAGAAAAAACAACAAAGTTATCCTTCTTAAACCATGTTTCAGCTTGCCGGTGGATCTGAGCTTTAAACACTACACTCTAGTCTAATGCCAGAAATTTTACTTAGTTTCAGATCTCTTCATTGTAAACTGTCTGCCAAGGTTTAAAGACTGTAGGTGTAAAATACAGTTAAGGAGTTTTATGCTCTGAGACTTGCCAGGCAAAGTAGAGTCCATGTCTCTCCTGTATTAATGACTTATATTGTAGCATGTCTGGAAAACTAAGGCTTTAATTAGAAACAAATAGAAAATGCTTTAAAACATAGCCAATTTTGTTACATTGCTGCTGCTTTTTAGAATATAAGATTGAAAAGGTTTAATTTACTCTTACCAAAGGAAAAAAAAAAAGTTAATTTAGAATAATGTTTTGATTCCTTCTGGTTACCCAGGGAAGATGTATATGCACAAGCAAGATTTGTTGTACATGATGTAACTGTGCACATAAGTATCTTACCCAGATTTAGCCTTTGTGAGCAAGAAGTTTGCCTTTATTGGCTGAAGGCTAGCTGCATACTGACCCGTATCAATAGGAACATAGCCTGGGAATTGATTATACTCCTTTAGTCAATGCTCATTAGCTCATATCTGCACAATGCATCCAGTTATGGGCCTCCAATACAAGAAAGAGGTTGATAAATGGCAAATAGTACCTGATAAATTTTATGACCCTCTACAATGGGGTTACAGCATTGGTGGATAAGGGAAGAGCAACTGATGTCATCTACCTGGATTTGTGCAAAGGTTTTGACATTATCCTGCATGACATCCTTATCTCTAGAGTGGAGAGACATGGATCTGATGCATGGACCACTTGGTGGATAAGGAATTGGTGGATGGTCGCACTCAAAGATCTGCGGTCAATGGCTCGATGTCTGAGTTGAGAGCAGTGACGAGTGGTGTTCCTTAGGGGTTGGTGTTGGGACCAGCGCTGTTTAACATCTTTGTGGGTGACATGGACAGTGGGATCGAGTGCACCCTCAGCAAGTTTGCTGATGACACCAAGCTGTGTGGTGTGGTCAACACATTAGAGGGAAGGGATGGGCCATCCAGAGGGACCTTGAAAGGCTTGAGAGGTGGGCTTGTGCAAACCTCATGAAGTTCAACCAGGCCAAGTGCAAGGTCCTGCACATAGGTTGAGGCAATCCCAAGCACAGATACAGGCTGGGCAAAGGGTGGATTGAGAGCAGCCCTGCAGAGAAGGACTCAGGGGTATTAATGAGTGGAAAACTGACTGAGCCAGCAATGTGCGCTCACAGCCTGGAAAGACAACCGTATACTGGTCTGCATCAAGAGAAGTGTGGCCAGCAGGTCGAGGGTGGTGATCCTTCCTCTCTAGTCATCTCTTGATGAGACGCCCCCCTGCAGTGCTATGTCCAGTTCTGGGGCCCACAGCATAGAAGGACATGGACATGCTCGAGCATCTCCAGAGGAGGACATGAAGATGATCGGCGGGCTGGAGCACCTCCCCTGTGAGGACAGGCTGAGAGAGTTGGGGGTGTTCAGCCTGGAGAAGAGAAGGCTCCAGGGAGACCTTCTAGTGAGTGACCTTCCAGTACTTAAAGGGGGCTACAGGAGGATGGGGAGGGACTCTTGATCAGGGAATGAAGTGGTAGGACAAAAGATAATGGTTTTAAACTGAAAGAGGGCAAATTCAGATTAGATATAAAGAATTTCTTCCCTGTGAGGGTGGTGAGGCCCTGGCACAGGTTGCCCAGAGCAGCTGTGGCTGCCCCCTCCCTGGCAGTGCTCAAGGCCAGGTTGGACGGGGCTGTGAGCAACCTGGGCTAGGGGAAGGTGTCCCTACCCATGGCAGGGGGGTGGAACTAGGTGATCCTTAAGGTCTCTTCCAACCCAAACCATTCTATGATTCTATGATAAACTGCAGCAAGTTCAGAAGAGAGCCACCAAGATGGCTGGAGGTCGGAACATTCACCCAGTGAGGAGAGGCTAAGGGAGCTGGGCTGGTTCATTCAACCTGCATATAAAACAGCTTTTAATTGCAGCCTTCCAATACCTACAAGGAGGTTACTGTGCAGACAGAGCAAGGCTGAGGTACACAGTGGGAGAATGAGAAATTGAATCAGGGAGATCATACATTGAAACAGGGAGATTCTGACTAGATATAGAGAAAAATTGTCTCCATGGGGATAACTTTTTACTGGAACTGGTAAACTAGAAAGCTGTGGAACTGACCAACCTGATTTTAATCCAGTTTTGATTCTGCTTTGAGCAGGAGGCCGCTACCTCTCTGAGGTCCCTCCCAACCTGAAAAATTCTGTGATGTTGTGGGCTTACAGATTCATTTGCATCAGTGAAAGTGAATGTAACAAGCTACCAAAACAAAATGGAAGTTTATTTTGTCTGACTGCAAATTCCGATACATTGTGCAATTTAAAGCAGTAACAAATGACTAGGCATCATCTTGACATAGCTGTCTCTGCTCTGTACCTATTGAGTGTGTCACGAAGTCATTACTGTCAAGCAAAATTAAATGAGAGTGGACTTAGCCCATTAAGTTACTTCTGATTTACTAAGCAAAGTAAATAGCTGTTTGAGCTTAAACAAAGTTATACTGTCTAGTGAAGGAAAAGCTTGAAAAACCTCTTTATTCATAAGAATGAAGAGAGAAAAAAAAGGGAAAAATAAAGGGCCAAGTTGTATTTATTATCTTACATGATGTTTCAATATACTTTTGACATTTAAATTGCTAGTTTTCTCCCCTACTCTTTGGGTCATATTCAAACATCACAAGCTGTGTCTACCCCATGGCTCCAGCATAAATTTCAGGATGCTTGTTATGCCTACAACCTGGTGTCTGGGACACCAGTCTGCATTTAGCCTCAGCTTGGATTGCCTAAAATTTAGGTAATGCCAGAATTTAGAATGGACTCCAAGTATTCTGCAGGGCACAGCCATCCTTAGCTCTTTTGCTTAGGCTTATCTTTACAAAGGCTGATGGGATAACTGGAAGCCTTGATTTGACAGGGCTGCAATTTTGTGTGAGTTAAAGGTTTTTCTACATTTTTTCTGGAACATAAGCATGGCCTACTTTGAGCAAGGCAAGTATTGTACACAGACATTTAGTTCAGTTTCTGGTCCACCCCTTGGAAGAGTTTACAAAGCAATGCAGGTGCAGTAGTTTAAACAGCAGTCAATGTTCAATATTCTTGTGACAAAGTCTTCTGTCCTGTATTGATATGTAATGGACCAGTTGTATATGAAGATGCACATTCAATTTGCAGTTGCATTCATATTCAATTGCCAAAACCAGTGTGATATACTGTTAAATTTTGCTTATTACGGATTCAAATACGATTATTCTTATTGGTCTGATTATAAAACACCACAGAGAAATCCAAGCAAGAATTTAAAACTGACTCTGATACGTCCATTTGTGTATAAGTGTTGTACATGGATACCAATGCCAATTTTGAAGGGCAAAAGTAGCTATGACTCACTGTTGTTCTTGTTAAGAACAGCAATGGATAAATGATTGAGCTAACAGATTTCTAAGAGGGAACCTTCATTTTACTTGGCTTATGTGGCAATTATTTTAAAAACAGCTAGATAAAAGGACCCATTAATCTCCTTTCCTTCAATGTTTTCAAACATGCTGCAACATAAAATGCCTGATAAAATTATTAGGATTATTTATTTCACAGTCTCAGTGCCTTTACATGTCTGAATGGCATCCAGCCAGCAGTCTACTCAGAGTAGTGGTTAATCTGCACAGGCAAAAAAAAAAAATAAAAATAATAATAATAAAAAAAAAAAAATCTATTTTTTAAAGTTACTTATGCTAGACTGTTCTGGTTTGTATGTTAAGCATTCTCACAAAAGGTAAACTCGCTCATATTTCCAGGAAATGCAATAACTAAAAAGCGCAAAATACTTTTAAAAATCCAAGACTGTTTTCTTTTGGATTTTGTAAAATCTTGGTAGGTAATGTTTTTCTTTAGGTACTCCCTGCTATCATCTTGTAATCTAAAGATGCAGAAAAGAAGTGGGGGAGACTGATTTTAGAACATAGGTATTTTGGTGAAACATAACAGTCCTGGATCAAAACACAAAAGAACTGCTTATGTTCCCCAAAATATGATCTGCTATAGCCAACAATTAATTGACTCACATACTGAGGAGTTCATTAGCCAAGATTTTAACTTCTTTCGCTTACTAAGTCTTTATGAGTCACATTTTGCCACTCTGGCTCAAACTGAGGTGTACCTTACTCCTCAAGGCATGCCTTTGATTGTAGTTGCTCTATCTAGATTCTACTCAAGATGACTAAAACTTCCAGAATCTGTTTTCATGTGTTATATTTAATATTTAAAGATAACTGCAGGCTTGATTTTGGTTGCCAAGACTTTGTAGAAAGTAAATTCTGTAACCAAAAAAACAGAAGATAAACCACAGATACAACCACAACAATTTTTTAATTAACAGAAACCACCCTCAAGTTGTGTGTTTTTAATCTGAAAGGTGTTCTCTTTCTTTCCATTTTCATCATTGTGGCTGCTATAAATCTCCATGCTCTGGTTACCATAGGGTATATGGCCACAAACACACAGATCAGTCTGTGTTGGTGCTACCAATTAAATCATAGTACAGGGTGTGATTCCACAACCCTTGTGTTGTGAATCCATGTACCCAGGCTATAATACAATGGGATTGATTTAATTATTTTGGTTTAGGATACCAGGGGCTATGTTACATTCAGTATAGTTTCTCAGAGACCTTCAATATTCTAAAACTTAGAGGTCTGATTCCAAAGAGGCCCGATCTTGTAAAACTTAGAGGTCTACACTGCTCTGTAAGAGCTACATCGCATCCTCCAAATGGGAGTCACAGGATCCAGCAATTTAAGTGTGAGCAGCTTATAACAGTCGATAGGTGATGCTGAAGAGAAGAATATATTTTAACTCATTGAATAATACAGTCATTTCCATTGGAATTTCCCTCTGAAGGTCCACTAGTCCAATCTGCTTATCAAAGCAACTCAAAACTTGTTAGGGCAGATTGTCCGGTGTCATATACAGTCAAACTTTGAATGTGTCCAAGGATGGAGATTCCACAACCTCTCTGAGCAACCTGTTTCAGTGGGTTATCACCTTCACTGTGAAGACTTTTTTTCCTTGTATCTATACAGAATTTCCTGTGCTGCAGTTTGTGTTCATTGCATCTCATTTTTCCACTGTGTCCACCTCTGAGAAAAATTTGCTTCCATCTTCTCTATAACCCCTTCTATTCCCCTGCAAGTTGAAAACATTCCCCTTACGTTCCCCTTGGCTTTCTTCTCTCTTTTCTTACTAGATCCCTTGGTAATCTTGGTGATCTTCCACTGGATTTACTCTAGTATGTACAAGGAAGATTGCAACTGGACATAGCACTCCAAACACAATTTCTGAAGTGCCAGATAGAGGGGAATAATCACTTTTCCTGAATATTACACATTCTTGATAATATAGTCCAGGATGCTGTTGGTCTGCTGCTGGCTCCTGTTCAGCTTGCCATCCATGATGCCCGGTGGTCTGACCAGGTTTCCATCCACTTTGTAGTTTACACATCTAATCTATACCTCTCTCTAAAGGTGAACTATGGGAAACTGACTGTATATAAAGCCTTGATACAATCATCCACTTTGCATGTACCCAAAATAGATGTCAGTCAAGGGTTCCCCATTCAGCTGAGTATTTATTCACTCCTAACGTGCCTGGTTTCTTGCACAGTGGCATGGGCTCCTCCTGTGCTTTCAGGAAGTTGTCTTTGAAAGCCAGCCAACTCTTCTAGGCCCCTTTGCTCTTCAGGAAACCTTGAATAATATGAAATCAGATCTCTTGGAGTCATTATTCTGCTACCTGCTGTCCTCATTTTACCCAGGTTCTTAAGCTCTACCATGTAATTGTTACTGCAGCCAATGCAGCCATAAACCTTCATATCGACTCTTCCTTATTTGTGAACCATGGGTCCCCCTAGCTGGTTAGTCCAACATCACCATCACAAAATTTTCCTTGATGCACTCCAAATATCTCCCAGATAGCTTGTGTTTCCCTAATGTTACCTTTCCAGCAAATGCCATGATGGATAGGTTTCCCTATGGGAACCAAGGCCTACCATCATAAGGCTCCTACCAGTTCTTTATAAGATGCTACACAATTCCTCCCATGCACTGGCAGGTCTGTAGCAGAGACCCGCTGCAATGCCCCCCTTCTTCCTTTTAATGATATATAAATGACTACATGTCATGGAAACACTTATGTCAAAATGATACTCACAGCCTGGAACAGTCTCCTGGATTAAGATGCTTGCAGGCATATCTTAATAAAGTACTAACCCGTTTTAGCAG
This sequence comes from Athene cunicularia, assembly GCF_003259725.1. NCBI lineage: Eukaryota > Metazoa > Chordata > Aves > Strigiformes > Strigidae > Athene > Athene cunicularia. The sequence goes on along the minus strand of NW_020799101.1, from coordinate 35,203,677 downwards.
GTTCATACCTGGACCTGGTTCATCTCTCACCATCTGTGTCTATCCACATCCACCCATATAGATATGCCCTTGATCATGTGCTCTCAACTTACAGTGGCCTCCAAAGATGTCTACAGAACTGGATTCAGCTTCTTCCTCTTCCTGACACCTCTTCATCAGCTATGGTGTTTTAAAAATCATGATGGTACTGATTTACATTTTCATACAAGTGATTTTCCTCATTTACATACAAAAATCTGAGAATTGTCAACAGACATTAAACATTGTCCTGATGTCTTATGTTCCAGGCACACAACAAAGCTGAGCAACCTACATTCCTTGACTAACAAAAATCTGGACATTTGTAGACCATGGAAGCCTTTGGGACTAGGCAGAGTTTTTGAGAATTTAACTCTTAGGTTCAGTGTCTCGGTTCTATAGAAACTCCACTTTAGGCACTCTGTGGATTTTAACCCTGCCTTTTAAGCCTTTGAGATAGTAAATGAAGACACTGAACTTTTTCAGAGACAACATATTTTTTATAGTAACGTGGTTCTACTTAAGGATGTCATTGTTGATATTCTGTCCTGAATCTTTAGATCAGTTGGGCTAAATTAACTTTAGCCCAAGGGTACTTTATGCCTTGAAAATCCAACTTAAGGTCTTTTTTCTGTGGATCAGTACCAGTGCTAATAGTGACAAATATAAAACACTTGAGGAGACTGCTTTGTCATCCTATTGCTTTTAGTAATTGTGCCTGAAACACAGACATGGACCAACAAGAAAGGAATTTTCATTTAATTTAGTTATCTCTGCATTAACTCTGCCGTGCTAATAGAAACTAAGTGTAGTCATGCTATTTCTTCTGTCTGGGAACTAAGCAGCTCAGATGCTGAATGCAGAGGAGGACTGTTCTGCTGACTAAGAAGCTGCTTTTTATATACTGTCATGTCTCATAGATGAGAGACACTTAAAGCAGTGGATTTGTGTCAATGGTTGACACTGAATTAGAAAAGTCGTTACCTCTCAGATCATGTCTGGTGATGGGATAGTTGTACACCTATTTCTGTCAGCGATGTGGTGTTACATTTTTGGACATGACTCACCCATGTGACCTTCTTTCTGGAATGAAGTTGATAGATTACTTTGTAATTTTCATTATAACTGGAAATAAAACATATGATTGTGTGAAATGAGTTATTTTCTCATCATTACAGTACATTTTGGATATTTTTGTTTTGATATGCTCTGTGTAGGCGGTGTAGCAGTAATTTCTGATAGGTTCTTGTATTTGCAGGTACTATTGATGTAGCCATTATAGCCCAAGACAAGATTTGTAGCTAGTGCAAATATTTCTTATTGGAGAAACTGATATAGCTAGAAAGATTAGGCACACAAGCCATGGTTCTTGTCTAAATAGAAGAAGCAGATGTCAAAGCTAAATGCAAACTGAGCACAGGGTTTAACTAAATATGTATTAATGAGACTATTGTGAAGAAAGAGCGATGGGTAGTTTTATATTCCTGACAGTAACTGCCTACCCCTTTCTCTTCTCTTCTTCACATAACCACATGACATTTTTCTCCAGGATAAGGCTCAGGTGGAAGGAAAATTGTCAATTTTCTTATTAGAAGTTAATAGTTGTTTCATATTACAGATCTAAGTCAAACATCCCTGAGGAGAAAGCCACACTACAGAGAAACACAATGAATATAAAGTAAGTCAAAGATACTCCAGTAATAACCAGAAATCAGAAATTCTCTTTCAAAACACAGAAGATACCAGAGACTTAGAGCACAACATTCTTATACTTTCTTGACAAACTAAACCCACCTAGAGAGCACACTATATACACTACCTGGCTTCCTTGTTGTGTAGCAATCCTGGGGCCAGTTGTACAGGCGCCTTTTTTAACTAGAAATTAGACTGTGTGAGGAAATCTTTTTACAGTGGATACCAAATTGTTATTGCATGGCTGAAATTGTCTTCTGTTGATTAGGAGCATTTTAAAGACAACCCTCAACAACTTAATGATCTTACTGTTTTACTTAACTAAAAAGAAAGGTTAAGACACATGGATTGTTGATGATGAAGAAATCAACATCTCTGCCATTACCTAATGACAGCTATTTGGCAGCCTTTTGAAAGAGAAAAACAGAAAAAGAGATGGTGAATAGTATACTTGTCATTATCAAGTCAACATATTAATGTGATTTGGGTCAAGTTAGTGGTTGCTCAGCCAAGCATTCATGGTTTTGCTAAACCCTGTGAGTAGTAGGAGAAATTGGGGAAGCCTGTAAGAAAGTTTAGCTTGGCAAAGGAGAGCCAAATAAAGGAGAACTCCAGGGGGAGACCTTCTTCATCAGCTTGTATGACAGGGAGAGTGAGCAGGGGAGTTCAGTTATGGCAAGTCAGGAAACCGGTGAGGGGCAATGGTTAGCCCCAGTAGGAGAGCTCTGAAGCAGGAAACAGGAAAGACTGTGAGTCTGTTGACCTCCTGTTTTTAGAGTTCTTCTTTCATGAGCTCATAGGCCAATATCCTCATAGGTCTGCTAACGGCAAAAGACAGAAGTGTTTGTTTCTCAGGTTAGGGGCTCTAGTTTCTTTCATGTGGGTTCAACATTTTATCGGCCTTAATGAAAGTTTCGTTCATATGAGATGAAGAGAGCTGGCTCTCCCTCGAGTTTCATGTGTAATCAGAAAGATATAACTCTGTGTTTATGTTAAGGACAGAGGGACAGAGTGCTATGTGTTGTGTCTTGCTACTTGCTCAGTATATTACTTTTCCAGTAATTTGAAGACACTAAACATGAACAAGAAAAGGAATGACTACAAAAGATGGTGAGTATACTGCAGAACTGGCATCAGTCAGTTCAGTAATGACCATCGGTGTTCTCTAGATGCATTTCAGTAGTACAACACGTAAAAATTCTACTCTTCATGAGTAACAGAGGTTAGCTAGTGCTGAAATACTTGTGGGTTCTGCTACCATGCCCTTGAGTATTTCTATTAATCCTATTATTTTTAGGATATCAGAAAGAGTGTGCTAGGCACTGAGATCCCACGTCCTGCCCTCAAACTTGTCCTCTACAATAACAGTGAAAAAGTAAGTCTCTGCTTGCTGAAAACAGCATCCCTGTACTATATACTCTCAAGTATCATGCTTTCAACTTTGTTTAATGTTAATTGATCAATTCATTTGATCAGGACGAGGTTATTTACTGTACTTCCCTCTTCCTACTAGCCTCCAGGTACACTGAGGTCATTAAAGAGATAATTTATAAAGGAGCTTCCTAAAACATGATCTGCTTGCATAGACATAGGTGGAGCTTTCACAAGCAGTTGAATGCATTCATGTATTTTGCAGGTGAAATTTAAACCACTCTATTTAATGTCAATTATAAAATATGTATGCAGTAAACATCTATTCCTACTTCTTTTCACCTATGGCAAAACTAAAAATAAAAAACATGTTTCAAAAATGCACACTATGGTCCTGTACAACTTGTGCCAGTCATACTGAAACAGAATATTTATGTCATGGTTTCAACTCTAAAGTAAAAATATATTTATTTTTTCCTTTTTTCTTTTCTTTCAAACTAACAGTCAACTCTTATATAATGGTGGCGCACCAGATTTCATGAATAGGTAATTCAGTATGTACTACTATTTATCTATATGAGAAATACTGGTCACAGCATCTTTTTTTTCCCCTCAATTAAAAGTGCTTTTTTCTCTTACGGGTCCTTAACAACTTGCACTACTAGAAGAAAACAGACAAAGTAAAAGGTCTGTGTTCTTTTCCAAGCATTTTTTCTTCCTGTTCAACATGAATTTGACAGAAGTGAAACCTCTACTTCCATGGAAAATGTTGTCAGTATAAAACCTTAGACAGCACAGGCTTTGTGGTTCTGATTTTGTACACAAGGCAGAGTGGATGGGCAGCTAACCATCTAGACTGAAATCTTCCTGATGCTCTGGTGCAGCATGAAGCATCTATTGTCTCACTATGGATGACAAGGCATGTATATCTTGAAACTTGGGGATGTCTTCTTCATAAATAAATATGCCAATTAGTTAAGGGAAGATGCTGTTTGGAACAGCAAAGAAACAAGCTTCAAAAGGTGCACCCAGGCCTGTCCCTTCTAATTAAACCTTGGCTCTCAAGATTCCTACAGCAGAAGAAATCTTCATCTTTATGGAGGCCAGTCTTTATGGAGCCAGCTATCTATTTTTATTACGGCTAGTAACAAAGTCATTATGAAGTGTTTTTCCATAAAAGGCAAATTGTCCATCCATACAGAAGGTGTTTCATTAAGGTGAGGAGCTGGAGACTGCAAATTGTGGAGGATGTTATTACATTTCTTTGCAAGCAAACACTTTGCCAACTGTACTACTGTCTTCTCATTAGCTTTTATGACTTGTATTACACTACTTCCTAGCCTCGTTGTGTCACCTGATGCAGAAGCAAAGAGTAAAAGCCATCTCCTTTGTATCTGAGCCCCCTTAATATTTCTTGTAGGGGCAGTCTCAAACCTGTGAGAAACATATGCATAAGAAGCAAGATTCCTATTTCTTTGATAACAGTCTGAGCTGCAAAGAAAAATATTTTTAGCCTGAGCTAGGAGTGGTTTTGCTTTAGACAACTTCAACATCCAACAGTCTGAGTCAACAAGGAAACTGCTGCATTCTCCAGCATACTGGAAAAATGAATGTAGATAAAAAAAAAAAAAAAAAAAAAAAAGCAGTAAGGTAATTCACCTATATGAACTCTCGTAACTTCTGGCAGAAATTCTGCTCCCACTGAAGTTCAGTAAGATCTTCCCACTGACTTCTGAGAAGCCAATATTTTACTACAGTTCTCAGAGCTATTCCCACCCTACTTCCTGGAGACAATGGAGAACAGCTGTACAATTATTGTTTTTTAGAATAGGTGCATTTGATAAAATATGCAATAATTCTATTTCAGTCAGAAATTTTGTTGGCAGCTTTGTAATTTTTTTTTTTTTATTTATTTAAATGTTGACTGTAGCATAGTAAACATGCCTGTATGCTGGGTAGTTTTTCAGTAATTAGTAATATTGCTGCTATCTTTTGCTGTTTTTTAATCTTTGTATTCTATCTGCCACTATTGCTACTATCATGGCAGAGAAGCTAGAGGGAAAAAACCGCTCAGGGTTCTGATTTTCAAGGTACAGTACACAACTAGTTTGATTTCATGTCAGCTGAAGTTGCACTCTCAATACTTGTCAATACTAGAAAGGATAGATCTGACACGAGCTGTTGTAGATAACAGCTTCCTTGGTCACTGCAAAAAAGTAAGTTTTTCTCAAAGGGAGAGAGAACAATGAGAGATGAATGAGAGGCAGACAGGCAGACAATGGGAGGGAGAGGGAGCGGGATGACCCTCTTCCTACCTGAGGAAAAATTATCTCATCTCTGCCTTTCCAAAGTCACCACGTTAACATCAGAGAGAAGAGAACTAAGCAATACTGTTACTATAGGATTCCCACTCTCTGTAGTCAAAATATATAGATCCATTAATTCTTCCCAATTTTATTTTAATAGCAACATTTTTGGATATTATATGTCTCCCCATTGTTTCAAAAATTCAGTCAGCTGTACTAATGATAGATATTTCACAAGAAGCAACAAAATGAGATTCAAGCAATACCAAAAAAAACCCATCTGTGCGCATGCCTGCAAACATGCATGCACGCACACACATACAGAGGAGTCACAAATTCAGGATAATTGTCTCCCTGAGCCTGTTTAGAAATAGATATCCTATTTACATTGTCATGCATGATTTCTGATTAATGCCAGTGCTGGTATTCCAGGCTTTAAAATAAGTATGCAAGCAGTCCTGCGGGGAAGATGTCAGCTTCTTTTCACTTCCCTTAAATCTGCTCTGCCCCAAGAAATTCCATTTGTTCACACCTTTTCTCTCTTTAATGTACTGAATATTTATTATAACAGTGACTGGATTAAGAAATAAAAGTCAGTTTAGACTAAGTCATACAATGTAGGTCTTTTTGAGACCTCAGACAGGAACATGTGTATCAGCTCATAATCTGAAACATTTAAGTGACACAGGCATTATGTAGTGTTCAGCCAGATCCTGAAGCCCTTCTCCCCATGATTCCTACTGAATACAGTCCTCAAAAGTACTGAATGCCTTCAACTGCCCTGGAAAAAGTGATTCAGTTTTATCAAGGAATAATGTAGCTTGAGAAAAGATTGCTGAGCAAACATGAGCAACGCAATGTTTGTGAGAATTCCACTGTTCAGGAACAAAACCTGGGGATATGGATTTCTGGTGTTTCATTATTAGAAAAATAAAGAAAAGGACATGCACATGGCTAAAGATGTTGTGGCAGTTTACTAATCAGTACGTAGACAGGGGAAGTGCAATTTCTGGGATACTGATTCTTCTGAGAGTTTGTGGTTTTATCCAGCTGAGTGTCTGGTCTAAACTTGGCTACATGTTAAAAAAAGCAGCTCTAATTTTTTGGCCTATGGTATCTAAGAAATTGTTCAGCAGAAACACGAAAGCCTGTATGAGCTGAACTGGAAAGCAGGAGGACATTGTGTAATAAATAGGAGTCAAGAAGGTGACTGGGGAATAACATTTTCCATTACACCAATCCAAAGCAGAAAACTCAACCATGAGGTTTTTTTTCCTCCCAGTATGTTCTCCTTAATTTCTCAGAAAGGCACTCACTATATTCAGATGTAGATTCATTTTTCATTTCTTATGCAAATATTAGCAAACTGAACCGTAAGGCTAAGTTCATCATGTGCAGCACTTTCAAAAGAACGTACAACTGCCAAGAGTTCATGGTGGTTCAGGGACTTTGCTTTTACAGACTTATACAGAGATTAAAAGTTAGCTCCAGTACAAACAGCTCTTTCATCAGGCTCCCACTGATTGTGACAATGAAATCAATTTTTCAGAAAGCACACCATTAGTGAATAAACTTCCCTTGTTCCCAAGAGGGCTATCTATGTTAAATAAGATGGATCCTAATTTTAGATACTTAAAAAGAGAAATCATTGAGGAATAATCTTTTTAGTAGACAAGGCAGAAGACAGTGTGCTTTCTTCTACTGATGACTCAGAGGATGTGTTTGTGCATAGCAACCTGTTCCCAGAGAAGAGAAATATTTCTGTTTGATGCTAGTCTTTGGAAGCTCCCCCTTTTTTCTGTTTGTATTTCTATGCTCCCACCATAATTACTGTAGCCAGCCTCTGATATTGCATGTATAGCCCTGGATGTAGATATGCTTTTGAGATCTATACAAAAAAGATTTTAACTAGCAACTGTCACAAGCCTCAGAAGTGGACTTCAGTACCAAACCACTTCATTAAAAGTGCCTACAAGAATGCCATTTGGGGAATTTGTGTGCAAGATGTGTATCTAATATTTAGCAGTGGAGTACAGATCAGAAAGCTATGGACAATAAACTGAAAGCATCAAAAAATATTCTACTCCGAAAATAACTAGGCTCCTAGGTCACTGATGCAGCTACTGCTTCTTTGGAAATGCAGTTCTACTTACTCCAAACTAAGCTCTTTTAATACAGCAGTATTCTTCTCCTTGCATTTAGTTCCTGATCCCCTTCATAAATGGCATATCCTTGCCTTGCACTGTCCTCATTGTTTTTTATAAATCCTGAAGTACCTTGTCAAAATCAGTTTACATTCCTTGTTTCGCAGATTTATTCATCATTAAATTACTGGTGAGAGAACATTTTTTTTTTTAATATAAAAAAGCAGTTTTACAAGGGCACAAAAAAGCGGACTTCATCATGACACAATACACTGCTACTCTGAGATTCCCTGGCATAGATAGAATCCACTAGATCAAGAATCAGAGTCTGTATGATCACAAAGTGGCCACACTTTGAGGGCAGGAGCTAGCGGTACACTGCGCAGGGTGCTTGGAGATAATCTGGATATCTCAAACATGACACTGCTTTATGTAATGCAGATAAATCTTAATTCCCATTTTTAATAATCTAGGCACTTAGGTTTTTCAGACTTGAAACTGGACTAAAGCTTTTGTGACTATGCATCTTAGCGCATCAAATCATCTGAAGGATTAGAAAACTGTCACTGTGAAGGTTCATCTTCTTGGAAGGAAGTGTTGACTTGTTTAGGCAACTGTGTGACAGAATCCCTGGGAGACCATCCTGAAGGGTATAGGGGTCTGGGAAGGCTGGGCACTTTTTAAGAAGAAAGTCTTAATGGCTCAGGAGCAGGCTGTCCCCAGGTGCTGTAAGAGAACCTGGTGCCAGAGAAGACCACCCTGGCTGAACAGGGAACTTTGGCTGGAACTCAGGGAGAAAAGGAGAGCTTACAGCCTTTGGAAGAAGGGGCTAACGACTCACAATGATTATAAAGAGGCTGTGAGGCTATGCAGGGTGGAAATCAGGAGGTCTAAAGCCCAGCTGGAAATTAATCTGGCTTCAGCAATCAAGGACAACAAGAAATGTTTCTGTAAGTATGTCAGCAGCAAAAGAAAGACCAGAGAGAGCCTCCATCCCCTGCTAGACACGGGAGGAAACATGACAACGAGTGATGAGGAAAAGGCTGAGGTGCTTGATGCCTTCTTTGCCTCAGTCTTTGATAACAAGACTAGTTGTATTAAAGGAATCTAGCTTCCTCAGCCAGAAGACAGAGACTGGGAGAACAACCCCCCTGCATTACAGGAGGAGACAGTGACCTGCTGCATCACACAGACATACACAAGTCTATGGGACCAGACGGGATACACCCGAGGGTGCTGAAGGAGCTGGCGGGGGTGCTCGCCAAGCCGCATTCCATCATTTACCAGCAGTCCTGGCTGGCCAGGGGGGGTCCCGACAGACTCGAGATTAGCCAATGTGATACCCATCTATAAGAAGGGTCGGAAGGATGATCTGGGAAATTACAGGCCCGTCAGCTTGACTTCAGTGCCCGGGAAGCTGATGGAGCAGCTCATCCTGAGTGCCATCACACAACACATGTGGGACAACCAGATGCTGAGACCCAGTTGCTTCTCTGGGCAACCTGTGCCAGGGCCTCACCACCCTCACAGGGAAGAATTTCTTCCTTATGTCTAATCTAAATCTACCCTTTTTCAGTTTAAAACCATTACCTCTTGTCCTATCACTTCAGTCCCTGATCAAGAGTCCCTCCCCATCCACCTGTAGCCCCCTTTAAGTACTGGAAGGTCACTCACTAGAAGGTCTCCCTGGAGCCTTCTCTTCTCCAGGCTGAACACCCCCAACTCTCTCAGCCTGTCCTCACAGGGGAGGTGCTCCAGCCCCATGATCATCTTCATGACCTCCTCTGGACGAGCACGCCCATGTCCTTCTATGTTGTGGGCCCCAGAACTGGACACAGCACTGCAGGGGGGCGTCTTGTGAGAGTGGAATAGAGGGGAAGAATCCCCTCCCTCGACCTGCTGGCCACACTTCTCTTGATGCAGCCCAGTGTGTTGGCTGTGCCACACAGCTTGGTGTCATCAGCAAACTTGCTGAGGGTGCATTCAGTCCCACTGTCCATGTCACCCACAAAGATGTTAAACAGAGCCGGTCCCAACCCCTGAGGATCACCACTTGTCACTGCTCTCCACTCAGACATCAAGCCATTGACCGCAGATCTTTGAGTGCGACCATCCAGCCAATTTATTATCCACCGAGTGGTTCATGCATCAGATCCATGTCTCTCCAGTTTAGAGACAAGGATGTCATGCAGGATAATGTCAAAAAGTGTTCCATTAGGCCTGAATAAACTCTGCTTTTTGAGGAGCTGAAAGAGTGCTCTTGTAAAAATGTATTCTTGAATTTGCCATGCAAAAATGATATGTAAGTATAAAGATTCCGTTTAATGGGCATATGTATCTTGAAGTAGTATGAAACTTCATGCATCTTCATATGAATACAAATAATATTCAGTGCTATCTCTAGTCCAGCTGTCTCTGGAAGTAATTTTAAAACCTTTACTTCTACTGGAATTGAATCAAAAGTAATTTCTTCTTTTACGGAAATATTTGTCAAAGTGCAAAGGATGTGAACAGTCTGCTGAATATGTGCATTGGCATATGTCTAGTCCCTAACCTGCTCATTCCTGTAAGACATCCTTTTTCTTCTTCCTTGATGAAACTCATGCTTCCAGTGATGTATTCAGTTGTGTTCAGCAGTTACTGGGAGTATTCATGAACACGGCAAATCCAGAAAATTTGTACAAAGCTATTTCTAGCAGATAAAAAAAAAAAAAAAAAGTGATTTCCAGAAAAGTAATAAAATTTTAAGTACCTTTTGTATGTGTTGTAGACTGGACTGGTGGCACCATCTATTAAAATTGCCCAGAAGTTCCATTACAAAAACATTTTTCTGTTGCTTACAACTTTCCGAACTTTAACTATTTGGCCTGAACTTTTTCATACTAGGTCTGCCTCAGGCTGAATCTTTCTGGAAAACTTCAGTCAAAAAGACTATTTCCAAGAACAAAATTAGGGGAAAATACATCATTCTGTCCATATCAAAATATTCTGGTTACCTCTTTTGCATGAAATTTTGAGGATTTGAACCAGAAATATAAGATTTGGGAGGAGTGATTGAGGTGTCCAGCCTGTGCTCTTTGTTGTTGATGTGGAACTGCATCCTGAATAAATTAAGAAAATAAAAATTTTAAAAATAAAATATCCCAGTCTGCAAATGCTGAATAGAGGATTACTAGGCATCTGAAGTCTCAGCTTGGAAAGACTCCTGTGGGTACTGATCAAGATATCAGCTTGTAGTGATCTGAGCTTTTTTTGCTGTAGATCAAGTCAGGGACTGGTACTAAAAGTGCATGCAGAGACCTCAGGACTCTCCATTCCCAGCCTCCTTGCTCAGGCAGCATAAAGTACAGGGCTTTCTGTTTCCACTACAGAGATGGTCAGAAGTGATTGCAGGAGTGTGTTAGGACAAGAAGCTTGGTGGACAAGACTAAGACTTGAAGCATCTGTCTGTAAGGAGGGAAATGGAGATCACAGGAACTGGGATATAGGAAAATAAGGCTGAAGGGTGACTGGACAGGTGCTGAGTCCTCGAGAGCTCTAATTTTTTGGACTGGAGGTTGAATGCCAAAGGACCATGAAGGGAAGTTGAAGGCAGAATTCCTGTGGAAATAGTACTGTGCAGTCATGTAGCTACATTTCAGTGTTCAATGTAAATTAATGCTGTGGTTCCCAGTGTTAGGCTCCTATGACCTTCTAGAGTTGGAAACTGAACTTTATAACTCACTGGAAAACTGGTAGGCCTTTCTTCTGATTTATATGTTAACATCATAACCTGTCTGAGTGGCAATATATCAGACTTTATCTTCTCACTCATGACAGAAAGTGTCATCCTGGGCTTGAAACTCCAAATTGATTTGTCTCCAAAGACAAAAGCTAATAAAATGATTCAATTCTTTTTTTCTTAAAGTGAAGGGCATGTATCTAGGCTAGAGTACTGTCTTGCTCTAGCAAAGCAAGCACTTCATTAATATAGGGAAGGACTCACATTGGGTGTATGGATGTAGAAGTGCTGATATACAGGATTTATCAACCACTCCTGTGCGCAGCAGGTTAGAACTGGACTGAGAAACTAAACCAGGGCTAGTGAAATTCAGCTGCTGAAACCGGTTCCTTCACAGCCTGTGCTGTACTGATCAGAAAAGGGTCTAGACCAACTTTTACTTCAACAACTGAAGACACTTATGGAATAGTTTAGGTTAGAAATGACCTTGGAGGTCATCTGGTTCAAACCCCTGCTCAAAGCATGTGTTAGTAGAAACTCGAGAAACCAAATTAGACCCTTATGCAGAAAACAAAACAAAACATTTTTAGACATTTTAACTAAATACTGTTTTTCTTATAAGAAATTACTCCCTTCACAAGAAAAACACATTTTTGAGGTCAGTAGATCTGTTTATATCTTATATTATATGAGAACAAACAATGAGGCAGGAATTAGTAAAATACTTAATACAAGAAACACAAAGTGTGAGATTCTTGAAAACAGCTGTCCTGCTATTAACATTCCTCAGACACTGAACGATTTTCAAAGTGGCTTTAAACCTTGCCAAGTTAATTGCCATTGTAGCTGGGTTCGTTAGGGCAAAGACTGTTGGAAATAAGGTCTTATTATTGTTCACTAGGGTCAAATGAGGGCAAGTCTTAGCTGATCTCTGAACTGCGAGGTTAAATGTTTGACCTGATCAGATTGTCAGGAAGGCAAAGAGGGCAATAGAGACAGAAAGAGCTGCTGGGTTAAGCAGCAGTAGTTCAACCATACTGTCTTCCACACAGTTGCACAAATATAAACACTGTAAAGAAGAGGAGAACTCAGTTCTAAAGTATCATAAAATAACATCTGAGGAAAAGTTGTTTAACAGACACAAGCCCTGTCTCTGAAAAGCTGATCATATTAGCCATATGCTCTATGTATGCAGATGCCTTTGCGCAACTTAAAAATCCTTTGCTAATATTTGCTTCTGATTTGTGTTTAATGAGAATGCAGTGGCATGTGAAGCATCAAATATTGTAATATAAATATCATGGCATATGAGCTTTCAAAAATATTTAGCTGTTAATGATGCTTAATAAGCAAACTTCTGATATGACTGACCAGCTGGTCCACTTAGCAAACATCATGGGGTAGCTTAAAACCATGGTACTTTATGGTAACCATACTTTTTTTTTTTAAAATAATGCAGATACATTACTTGAAAGTAGAAATAAACATGAAAGTTTATGCTTGGAATTTCCCCAGCTACTTTCATATTGGTCAGATACAAATGAAACTGTTTTCCTATGTTTTTAACCAATTTTAACCAATAATTTTTGGACAATAATGTATCCTGTTCTGCTACAAAGACTCAGCAGTTTATAGAATTGGAATCTGGGTCTGTGTTACTGGTGTGTATTTGGAACATTAGATGTTGGACTGCTATGATGGGATTAATCTCATCTACCTTTAGCTGTGTATCCACTGAGCCTAGAATAATCCTTTTAGTGCTCTGTACAGTCAGGCAAGAGATACACACAGCTCCAAAGAGCAACTCCCTCAAAGAACCTCTGAGGTTTTCTGGTGGTCCCCACTGAGTTCAAATGAGTGGCTCAGACCATGGCCCTTATTTTTAGGCTTTTACAACCATGTGAAATGAAACTAAATCTGAATCTATAAGATTTTTTTTTTCCCCTTTTGGATACACAGAGACTTACAAAACAGTGCCTCAAACTTGAAAATCTGTTTTGCTTTTACAAAGGAAGGTAACTCTGCGTATAAATACAGTCTGCAAAAAGGATCCTAGGGTCCATAGCCTGGATCCAAAAGTGGGTCCATAAAAGCCATTGGTCTTAGTCAAAGTATTGTCTGTATCAAGGAGATGAAGAATGCATGTGATTGAAAGGATTAATAAAAGGTTGAGAAAAGGTAGACATTCTGTGCAGATTAAATCTTTCAGGGTGGAAAAATGTAATTAACTCCCTGTTAGCCATGAGATGTCACTTGTTGGAACACTACTAAGTTAAATTTCTATTGACATTGATAATACATTTTTGACTGCCCACCCCATATCAGAACTTCAGGATTTAGTTTGAAATTTTTGCTTGTGCTTAAAACTATCACCATAAGCTTTAATTTTACAAATTTTTAACAGTGTTTCATCCTTTCACAGATGCTTCTATGAAAGAAATAGACTCCCTGTCTTAATTGATGTTCTTAATTAGTAGTTCCATTGCACAGGAGACAACAATAAAATAAAACCAAGGAGCTAAATATCTTGTTTGTTAACTGTCAATGCTACATTACAGAATACTCTTTTGCAATAGTATCTTGAGCAATTTTATTCTCAAATTGTCTACCTAATACAGACACCTGAAAAGTACAATTAAATTACAGGGTGAGAACGACAAATGTTCAGACTCTTGCTTCTTTTGGATTTGTTTAGGGCATATTTGACATTTTACTATATTTCAATTTTGTATTGGTCCAAACCATAGCATTGGTTTTCATGAAATGCCTCTATACCCAGGACAGGTCTTAGTTAACCATTGTTATAAAAAAAAGAAAATGTTTAATTATAATCAAATCATCAGCCTAATCAGAGCTGCAAACATCTGTTTGTTTGTGAAAGACAACCAGTGATTTTTATTTAATAAGGTATAGTCTGTATTGTAAACTGACAGCCCCTCAGGTAAAAAGTTGTAAGCAATTTGTTCAACAAACGCTCATCTAATAATGCACTTTTCTGTCTCATTACCAGCATCACATTACTGACAGCCTGAGCCCAATAGGCATTTTTTTCGACTTGCAACCACCAGACAGCTTTTTTAAAACAGCTTCAGCTTATCAATGCCTCAGGACAAGGACCTTCAAAACAACCATTTTTTATCAAGGAAATTTCTACTGATCATGTAGCCATAGGACTATATTAATAATCCCTCATCTTCTTTCTTATTTTCTTTTTTTTTTCCTGTTTACCAGCCTGAACTCATATAAACCAGTCATTTCTGGAGCTTGTATCAGTTTAGATCATTTCAAACAATAATCAAACATACAAACTAAAATAATATTGTTCCATCAACAGGATAATAGTTACTATTACTAAGGAAAATATTATTCATCCCGATTTACTTCAAGATGAGCCTTAGATGGCTTCAGTTTGACCCACTTTCTCTTTTATTGGATTTATTGCTCAGCCATCCACAGTTTGTGAATTTCAGATTGTTTTTAACTGTCATTAAAAAACATAGAGTAAGCCAGCATTGTTTTTTGTTTATTTTCTTGATCTGTAAGTAAAAGCCAAGGGCACATTTTTAGATTATAAGTATTAATTCAAGCATTATGAACTAAAGGATATCTGCTGCCAGTTATTAATGTAAAGCAGAAGACTGGAAGTGTTTCATATTTTTCCCTGTGATTGATAAAGATATAGAAATAGACTTAATTTCTAGAGTAAGATTATTTTTTTTTACAAATAAATGTTTTTAATCAGAGCTATTTGAGAACCATTTTCTTGTCCTGCAGCATTTTCAAGTGTTCAGGAATATGCCTGGTTACATACCCAGGTAAAAATGAAAGCAGGAATAAAAAAGAAAAAAATAAAATAAACCCCGTCATCTTTCCGTAAACCAACACTATCTAAGGCACTGAAGTACTCCCTAACAGGACAAAACCCACTAAATTTCAAGTACCTGATCCAAATGACTATACTGGGACTGTGGAGCCTGGGCAGGCGCTGCTTGCTGTGGGTCCTGGCTCTGCACGGTGCAGCCTGGAGAGCAGACAGGAGAGCACCGCAGCTCCGTTTGAGCCAGTGTGTCCAGGTCTTGCCCAGGGCACACGCCTGAAGTGCTGCTAAGGGCTGGAAGGCATCCCTAGCTTTGCTCCTTTGACTGGGTCTGCCCAGGGGAGGCCTCCCACGGTGTGACCAGATGAATCAGTTCCATTTTGCAGGACGGATTAAACACTCTTGGAGACAGGGATTTGACCCTTAGGTGCCCAACCAGCAAAATCATCTGTTTGGGCTTGCAGAAATAGTGACATTTTCCAGGGTGGGACTTAACAACTCTTGCAAATCTCAAACAAGCTGCTGCCAGAGAGTATTGGATGAAAGTTCATTTTGTGTATTCCTTTGTTGGACTTGGTTCACTCGTCTGTTTGACATCTGCACATCTATTCATCATTTTAGCTTGCTTGGAAAACAACAGAGCATGTGGTGCTGAGTGGATGAAGTGCACTGCTCTCCACAGGAAGCAGGTTCCGCGGGTGGGATGTGTTTGTGAGACATCCATGTGACATGCTAGCCAAAAGTTAAGGCTCCTAGTACCACTGCAGACTGACAGCCTGAATGACCATTTTTATCCTGAAAAGGAAATGCATTTTCACACCTACCTCCCTTTACATTTGTGTGAGTGGCCAGCCTGATTCTGAAGGACAGGCTGCATCCTCAGAGTTGTGTGAATTACTGTCTCCTGCATCACAGGGCAATCCAAATATCACTGTCTAATTTCTGTACTGTTCCATTAGTACAGAACAAAATAATCACAAATACTCTGTCTACACAAATGGACTACTTGATACACATTTTCTTTATATACGAAGGCCTAGTCATGAAAGTATCATATTGAATACTACATAGGCACGAAGCAAGAGAAAAAAGCATACACCAAAGAGATGGGTGGGTGATGCGGGTAACATAGATCAATAAGATGATGATCTTTGCAGTAGGGAAACTACTGTTTTTTCAAGTCCCAAGAGTGAGACGATAAACTCACCAGGTTGAAAGAGTCTGGGTGAAAGTTACAGATGTGCAGATGTAGAAGAAAATTTATTTTAGTCGTAACACATGGAAAGAGACTTAGACACTGTCTGGATGTGAGATCTCAGAGTGATCTTAAAAGGAGATTTTTGCATTGCATGGGAACCTGCAATAATTTGTTTGGAGAGTAATTTCTATCCACAGATTTGTCAGGTTTTGTTTACTGTTACTACCAGGGAAGCCATTATTAATAGGAGGATGATAATTGTGATGCATTTCAAAACAGAAACATGCTGCGTTGGGAAATAATGTAGAATAACATTAGGGGCCATGTGTAAGCGCATCACAGAATGTTTTCAAGCCTTGACAAGACAATTTTCTTGGCAAATAGACAGTAATAAGTAAAAGTTGTGTATGGTATTTTTGTTCACATATTCATTCATGTTTAAGGTCTTGGAAATGTCAGTATTTTTAAAGCGTGGGAACAACAGGACTACCTGTATCACCTTCTGTAGACCCACTCTGATTTGGACATAAATTCACTAACAATGTATTCTGGAATCATATTATCTCTGATGTCAGACGCAAAGTAGTGCCTAAATTTCCCTACCTGGAAAGCCAGTTGGCTTTCTCAGCTGGAGAGCAAGTAAAAGCCAACTTGCAGGCAGATCTGATGATTAAGGAATTTGGGCTCAAGTGTAAGTTCAAACTTCAGGCTAAGATGACAGCACAGATGCAGCCAGAGCTAGCAGCTGATCTCAGAACTCTGTTCATTAACTTGCCACATGGTGGGTGTTTTCTTTCCTTAGTCCACTCTAAGGTTTGGTCTACTGCTGCATTACCACGTTTGTAAAATTAATGAAATAAAGTTGGAATAATACACCAAGAACCAGGACGCTTTTATCTTTGGATGTTGCCTGTTATTAATTTTTTGTTTGTCTGTTTGCTGATAATAAATATATGTCAATGCAAAATGCACTCTGAGGCTGGGGAACTCCCTGGCATGCCTGTGAGATGCACAGGACACCAAGGCAATAGGATGTTGTGTAGCAGAGATAATGCTATGGTATTCTCATTGTTTTAAAGTGTCAGGGATATTAGCTGGTCTGCAAATGGGTAGTTCTATATCCTTAGTGAAGGTGCGTTTTTATTATGCTTCTCAGCTTCTAGGCTATAACTATGATACTATATGGCATTGACTCTCAGTACTGCTTTGAATTTTTAACAGCAGCCTGGTTTCTCTGGAAGAAGTTGTCTGCCTGTGTAATGATAGCAAGAAAATAGTATCCTTTGCTTTCAATCAGTTCCCACCAAAATGCTCTTCTCATACACTTCCCAAACATTAGGCTACTTTTTATGGAGGAAGAAAATGATAGTGATGTGATTATAGGCCATGTTCAAGAATGCTTTGACATATGTAGGGTTTGACCGAGTTAAATTTAAAATAATAAACAAAATCATATGTACAGTCCCTTTTATTTTAATATTAGCATTTCTAAATGAACTCTCTGTAACACTCTTTGGAAAATGATTGCACAGCTTAAGATTTAAATTTTATCTGAATAAGCTCTAAAGCATGAGAGTCATCTGCAATGACATATTGCTTATAGTAGCATTTTACATTTTTCATTGAATATTAATCCAAACATTGATTTTCTAAACAAGAAACAGACTCAAGGATGTTAATGTTAGGGATACTATTTTGACTGCTATTGTCATCTGTAATATCCCGGTGCAAATTCTAGAGGGACCTACTGGTGTAATGCTCCACATTTCCTGCTGCTCAAAACACAGGGAAGAACTGGCGATAAATGCAGTCAGAGAGAGCAGCTTGGGCAGCAGCAACCATGACATGTCCAAGGTCCAGATGAAGACTGGGAAGGGAAGCAGGAGACTAGGAGAGCAGAATTTGGCTTTTTCAGAGAATTACTAGGCAGAATGGTGCCATGAGGGGAAAAAGTGCCCAAGAGAACTGGCTGACTTTTAAAGAGAACTCTTTGAGAGCTCAGGAACAAACTATCCTGTTGCGCAGGAAGATGGGGAATTTCAGCAGAAGACCTGCTTGGCTAAGCAAGGGCTTCTTAACTCCTCACTTGAAAGGGATCAAAACACATTTTACAACTGCCTGAAGGGGAGTTAGGAATATGTCAAACTCTTCTCAGTAGTGGTAGTCAGTGTAAGAAGAGGAAGTCAGCGCAAACTGCAGCCTGAGAGGCTCAGACCAGCCAGAAGGAGAAACATTCTAACAGTGAGTAGCACAGCCCTGGAACAGGTATCTGGAGAAGAGGTGGCAGTCTCTGTCCCTGGAGATTTTCAAGATTTGACTAAACAAAACCACAGCTGATCCGCTGTGAGGAGGTTGGAATAGTCAGCATTTCTGTGATTACAGTAATATCCTTGGACAAGTAAAGAATCCATCTCTCCACCTACCTTGATTGAGGCTTGAACCTAGCTGAGCTGAGCTGGGGATTGAGCTGCTGAAGAGTGACTGGGAACATTTCACCTCCTTGGTGCTTCAGCATGGTGTGTGAGACAGAGAGCAGCACCCTAGTGACTTACGGCCCAAACTTCTCCAAGGAGAAGCATACAGAGAAGCAGACCATCAGGCACCATGGGGAACTTTATTGGCAGATTCTTTTTTGTGGAATAGTCACATAGTGATTTGGGGCTCTGTTTTGTCAAAATCCCCATAGATGTCTAAGTGTTCTGGTGTATCCTGCAAGGAGCAGTGGAATGACTGCAATTCTGTAACTCACTTGTTAGAGCTAGAAGTCTAAAGCCTCCGAGAAAAAAAAGCACAGTCAAACAACCAACAATAACAATTATGTATTTACTTATTACCAAAATTTTTAAAGGTTAAATCTTTCACAGAAGTTTAATATTAAAAATGTTTTGTATGTTGCTTTTTGAAAACTCCATTGTAATTAGAGTTTCTCTCACCTGACAGCTCAAACTTTTTCTCCATTCAGTCTCTGATTTCTGACCGTACATTCCTTCATTATTTGCAGTAGTTGCTAATTAAGTGCTATCTGCAAACTTGGAAGTCTTTGCTTTCCACATCACTGTCTACATTATATTTGTGTAAATATTTCAAATCTGGACCTCTAACACTGACTCCTGTCATCTTCTACTACTGACATTTTAGTTTGAATACTTTCCATTTATGACTACAGTAGATTTCCTACTAATGCAGCCAAATTTATGTTTAAGCATGCCAATTTTCTTCCTCCCCTATGACTAGAGCAGAGGAGCTTAGTAGCAAGAATCAGCTAGATTTCTTGCATTTTTAAAAATTAGTCAAAATGGGTTTTTGAAGAAAGCGGCGTGCTTTATCTGCTAAAGGTACTGATTGCTTCCAAAAGATTTAAAACTAAATTTGTCTCACCTGAAATGATTGCCTTTTGTAATTTTTCTCATCTAGTTCATTATTCTAAAAATTTTTTGTGATACTTCTTTATGCTTAAGATCATATTTCCTTTTACATCTAGGCATGCATAACTGAATATGCCTCTGAGTGTGTATGCATACATACACAAGCACATATTCAGGATTTAATAATATTTGGAGGAAATCAAACTTTTTTTCTTGGAAGTTCCCTATCCTTTAAATGTATATCTTGAAAATTTCAAATTATGAAAATAATCTTACTTCCTCTAAAACTCTGCACAGTGCAGGTGTGCTTGTGTATATGCCAAGTGATCCATCAGCTTTCCTTTCAAACTACTTCAAGAATACACACATCCCTAAGGATCTGCGGTCTTGCAGAAAAGGTGCAGTTTTACAGGTAGAGCTTCTTCATGGCCTTGTTTCATGTTAAATATCCATATCTTGTTTATGCTCCTTCTTCAAAATCTACCTCTAAATATACTTTTCTTGGCTACATTTTAACAGCGTGTTTCTATATTTACATTACTGATGTTTTATATTAAATACCAAGGCTAATTTTCTTATTTGAAGCAAGTATACCCAGTTTTCAACATGTAGGGATCTAAATTTAATTCATTAGAGGTACAGAGCAGTTTGTACAATAATTTGCCACAAACAATGGAAATCACTACTGTTATGAAGAAAGAGACTTTTTTTTTTTTTTTTTTTTTTTAATAAAGGATTGCCAACTACAGCACTTCACAGACTATTCTGAAGAGTCCATGAAACTTATCACTAAAAAAATTTCTGAGGTGTAAGTATATATGCATGCTTTATATATTGATGGAAATACTTTCACACATAAAAGACAAAGGATAACAGGATATTTTTACACAACATTTTCAAAGAAGTGTTGAAGGCAAAGTTCCTTAACACGTGTGGTACATGTTAAACATGAAACACTCTGGCAAGCAAAAATGACAACCATTATTTTTTTAAAACATCTTTTAACAAACCAAAACCATGTTCCTGGAACTGCCTTTATATATAGTAAGAATATTCTATAAAGAGGAAATAGATTTAGCTGCTCCTTTTTTTTTTCTTCCCGTAACAATCATTTGCATGTTATTCAAAAGCCAGTGGCTTGTAGGATTCTCTCTAACTTTGTATTACGAAGAAGAGATGTTTTTGTTTGTGATGGTTTGATTATCAAGTATGGCCATTTCACTGGATAGCTGCTAGGTTATCTCAAAAGTTAAAAGGTGATTCTTCAAATAAAGATGTTATAAACCCTAGAAGATAAGGGATCTTCACTGCACAGCTCACAGTGTGAGAATTAATTAGAAGTTGTAAGAAATATGCTTGATGCATGAATATCCTTTTGTATCTGTACTCTAGCAGAGCAGTACAGTACAGCAGTACTTCAGATGTTTCACTTCAGATAAGTGATAACACTTATCTAAAGTGATAACACTTCAGATGTTTCTACTGACTACATGGGATATAGTTACCAGATGATGACACCGGCGATCTCTGCTTACACACAACTGGTGTTCACAAGTAAAAGATAAATAAATACATCTCATATGCTAAACTAAAACTGCAAAAAAAGAGCCAGTTTTTAAACAAATCAATGAGCTTATCTGACCCACCAAAGCTGTATGGCTGCTGGAAGGCTTCCAGTGAGGGAGGATTAAAAGAGAGGCTGGGCACATGGAAACATCACGATGACCTCTTCAGTAATAGCACATGACTGCAAACTGACTCTGAAGCCTCAACTTGAATGTCTAATTATGACTTACACCTAGATAAGGCTTCTGACTGTGGTCCAAGTCTATTCCCAGGGGCCTATCAGGGAAACATGGGTCTTTTGTGTTGCAGCTACTTCCAGTTAATACAAGGAGAGTGTCTTCTGCTACCTAAGTATTAACAGCAGAAATATCCTACAGAAAGGTGTGTGGGATAGCATGCCTTACCCTGTTGTTCTCCAGTCTGCTTATCTGGTTTATACAGCTGTACACAGTGGCTTTGGCAGGCAGAATTCCCATGGCTGTTATCAATAAGCAACATCACTTGTTGCAATTACATGAGAACCTGATGTCATATGGAGTTGTGGGACAGCTGTCCCCTAAGACTATGCTGAAGGCTATAGAGAGGTTACATCTCTATACAACTCTCATATGTTTAATTTAATAATGAATTACATGCCATGCTTCTTGAACGTTACATTGTGCTTTCTTTTCTCCTATCAAAGAGCTATTCAAAGTAAACAGTGACCTCATCAATACTGCCTGAAACTTACAGTAAATGGAAATCTTCCAAAACCATAATAGAAACCATATTTCAACAGATGTAAAGAGCAAGATGAGGAGTGAGAATTAATTTGGATGAGAATGTTACAGTACTTGATACTTGACTTGGCTTTGCTCAACCTCATCTTTTTGCTAAGTACGGTGTGCATTTTTCATGTGAGATTCTAGATTAAAAAAAGAACAAGAAAATCACCAGTGTAGTTTTTGCTGCAACATTCATGGTTTGGTGAAGAAAATAAAAGTATTTTTACCCATAGAAGATAAAAAATAAAGCAGAAAAATGTTGGTCTGCAGCAAAGAGGAGCATGAGTACTGTCATGATTAAGATTTTCAAAGCTGCGTAGGTGTTTAAACAAATACAATTTTTTGTAAAGGTATTCATTAACCTATTCATCCATGACCTTTAAAATGCCAACCTTTCAAAATCCATGCGAGGATTGCTAGAACAGGAACAGAGGTGCTATTCAAGTATTTTTAGATTGATCACAGCCCACGAGCCAAGTAAAATAAAAGATCCTATCAGAACATCTTTGTATTTCAGACAGCATTAAGCTGCAGGTGCTTGATTTCCATACAACTCAGAGAAACACTTGTCTTTGCCTTGTTGATATATCTGGCTTCTCTTCATCCCTGAAACATTTAGGAAATTGTCCAATCATTTTTCATTTCCATATAAAGAGAGAAACATTGACTTGATTTAAAGGAAAAACACTCTGAGGATCTGCACACTCAGCAAGGTTTTTAAAAGCAGCATTTGGTTAAATAGTAAGCCTTTAGTGACTTGGATTCCTACTGAATGTCTTTTCTTTTTTAATCAGTGGATTAGCATGTCATATAATAAATTTTAAGGCTAGCTGCATTTTCTCTTGCAGTATTAATGCGTTCATATTAATGGTCACATTAATGTGATATCTATCACATCGGTAGGAACCCATGAGAGTTGTTCTTCGCTGCTGCAATTTCCTGTCAGGGAATCCTTACTGTTACGTAATGTAACAGTGCTTACACCCATTAAGAAAAAAAATCTCAATTAAAAAGTCATATAAAATATGGTAATGATGTGTTACACTCACAGTGAAGCCCTTACTTCCAGCATTTTGGCTAACACACTGATTTTCCTTATCTAATTTTGAAATCCAGAAACCATAAACATTTGAGCTGGAAAAAATAATATATACATTTTATAAAAGCATGATGTAATATACAATCAAAAGTGTATTTATTATATTAACATGTATTACTATATTAATATTTCAATCATATGTTTTATATCAAAGTCACAGACATTCTAGGTAGTGAGGTTTATGTCTCAGTATGTGAAGGATGTCTAATAAGTGTGCAACAGGTTTACCATATCTCTGGAAAATATGTGTCTCCTTAATAAAATTGTAGTAATTTATAGCAATGAAATAATAGTATTTTTAATTTTGTTTTAAATAGTCATTAAAAATTGAAGAAATCTCATTAGAACATGCATGCTTTCGTGTCCACTCACAGTCTGCTTGTTGACGTTTTTGTCACATCTACAAGCCATAATCTTTTGTGGACACTCATCCTGCTAGACTATACCCTTGAAGAAGATGCTAGTTCTGGGGCCAGTAACTTTTAAATTTTAGTATAAGATAAGAAAAGGGATTTCAGTTGGGCAGAGAGGGGTGTACAAGAAAGGAAGATTGGACAGCGTGAACAGTTGGCAGCCGTGTGTGTGTGTGTCTCTCTCTCTCTCTCTCTCTCTCTTTGTGGGCATTATTCACCAGAGCCAATAGTATATATTTTTCTAAACATAAATTTTACTGACAGCCTGAAAAATACTAATATGATAAGCAGCAAGAACCTGACTCAATGGAAGTGCAGTTCTTTTAAGGCTGCATAACTTCACATAACTGTCCTCTAATTATATTTTTTGGAGGATGGGGAGAATTTAATTACTTTATGCAGCCCTCAGAGCATGAAGCCAAAAAGCTTTTTCTTGGAAAAAATCAAAAATGGTTTAAGTATGTGGTATGTTATGTCCATAGTCCATATTTTTCTGTATTTTTCTCCACCCACCCCCACCTATGTATCATGTTGTAAGTGCTCTTCTCCTGTGTATAAGGGGTCTGGAAGGGAGAGATATGACAAGTTGGAATTCAAGTTGACAGGTTTCGGTAAATAAACATTTCTTACTTTTCCATTTTAGAGTCTGCATTGGTTCATCCTCTGGGGTGGCTTTTTCTCCCACTCTACACTGCTAAGGAATTGTATAGAAAGGTTCTCTTTCTTCAAACCTCTCATCATTGCTTTCTTTCAACAGAATGACTCACTGTTGCTCTGAATTCCCTGTGCATGCTATCACAGTTCTATGAACAAACTTGCTCTCATGTTAGCCTGACATCATCTTTATTACATTTATATTGTCACTGACATTAAACAGGATGGGCCAAAGGAGACTACCTGTGTCTCATCATTTCAGCAGCACTTAGACATTGTACTTAACCACTTTCTACCATATTTCTCCTTTGACACCATTCCTTTTCTGGGAAAACAAAATCGTACTTCATAGGTATAAGCTTTTTCAGGTAGCTCCTGTTAGGATTTACATCCATCACATTTCAGCTCAAATGATTTCAGGGCACAGAGGTTATATCTTTGCACTTCTATTAACTTCTGTGAAAGAAAACATCTCATCTAAGTAATGTGATTCACAGTTAAACATTTCTTGTCTAATGAGGACTGCTTTTACTCACTTCTGTCATCCCTGAGCTCTATTTTCCCTACTGGTCTGGAGTCCCATGACGTACTATCTCATCTGCAAAAAACAGCAGTTATTCCAGTGTATTTTACTTTAAGGCAAGAAACCTCACTTATCTTTCAGCTTCATCAGGGCTTTACAGGAATGAAAAATGTCTTTCATGAAACCCCCTCATTGGTTCTTTACTGTGAACTTCTACAGTGTAGCATCTTAGTCCTGTAGTTATCCTGTGTTGGACACAACCACTAGTCCTGTGGTGACTGTCACTCTTGAGGTCACATCTCACATCAGACAGCTGAGACAAAAGTTACTGAAAAACATAAAGGTGAACACATAAAAGAACTATAAACTCATAACAAATCTATAGGACAATCAGCTATGAAAGGTATAGCAAAGCAGTAAAACTACCAGTTTGGGTGAATGGCAGAGTGTCATTTACTATCCTTCTACCAAAATCCAAACTCACACCATCACCACCTCCACCACCTCTAGACAGACCTCAGTGCTCCGTGAGGAGGTTTGACATGAGATAGAAAAGGAGATGAATTGTTGTTAGCCATGTTCTCTTTATCCATCTCAGGTATGCAATAAAGGTTTGCTTAGGAGGTGAGTGTCTGAACTCCAGGGAAAGTGCTCAGAGCCTTCCCCAAAGCCTTACACCTTTTTTTCTCTTAATATCTTGAACACAGCTCCATGAGGGATTGATGGAGTTAGTCACAGTCCTACAGGGGAGTGGGTGCACTTTCTTTGGTAAGAGCCTCCACAAAAGAGAAATGAAGCTGCTGCTATGTGGGTACCTGGAGGAAAGATGCCTAAACTGGTAAAACTTTGTCTTCGGTACAATTTCAGTAGTGCAACCCTATCAAATCTAGGTCCTTACTTGAAAGCCACAGTCTGCTTCTGCTGGCATTTGGCATAACTCTGGCAAATACCTCTGATTATGCTGCTCTCAGTTTGTTTTTCTGGGTGGGGTGCTATTTCCACCTCACCCCCCACACCCCTCCCCAATTACTGCATTTAGAAAGAGACAAGGGGGACAAATATGTATGTGTGTGTGAGGAACGTTGAGTTCTGATCATGACCAAGCGAGTTGTGATCAAGCATATGTGAGCAATTGCACAGTAATGGAGCACTATTTTTATTAATATACCTCAGTGTCTTGTCACTCTGACCAATGTCCCACACTGAGAGGTCTGAAGTACAAGCCGAAATATGTTTCCACTGTGACCTTATATGTATTGGCCAACTCAGCAAGGAATGATTCTGTAACCTTTTGTTGTTTGTAGACAGTGCAATATGCGTGTTGAGAGAGTAGGTCATGCACCATCCTGCATTAAATGAACTGTGCCTTTGATGTAGAGTGTCTTCAAGTGCTCCCTGGTTTGTGACTGGCTGTTGGCTCCCAATATGCATTTTATATACACCATACGTTACAAACACCATATATTAGCTTGGATAAAGGCTATGCACTAAAAAATCTTTTTCTTTTTCTTGATTAAAATATGCAACTTTCAATTAAAAAAAAAAAAAAGTCTGCAAACTAAAAATGAAAACTGCATTCCTGGAAAACACCAAAAGATTCCAAGAGAAGGAGATATTTTTCACTGCCATGTTTATTTGATCAAAAAGCTACTCATCTCAGTATTTTTTATGTTTTAACAGAATGCAAAAAAAGAAAAGGATTCCATTAGGCAGTCCATGAGGAATTTTGCTGGGTGTCCCAAAGGTCTGTGTACTTCATATTCTATTGTTCTTTCTTTATGCCATGTATTAACAGCAATGAAACAAAAGGTTAAAAAGAACATGGAAGGAACCGCATGGCTCTAAAGGCCAAGTCTGGTCTGCATCCTGCTGGGTCATGCCATTTTTAAAGTTTGCAAGGAGGAAAAAATTCAAAAGTTCATAGCCATCACTCTTAAATAACAATAAAGATAAACTGACATTAAGAGTTTGTAAAGATAGGAGAATCAGTTTCACAAAAGTTTTGGTTTGTTTTTTTTTGGTTTTTTTTTTGTGTGTGTGTGTCCTGAAACAGTTCTTTTTCACTACCACAAGAGAGAAATTCCTGTTTTATGTTACACAAACTACTCCGCATGACCAGGATTCAGCTGCTGCCTGCATGCCTGGTCCAGGCCGTTCTCATTATTGCTTGTGCTGCAGATTGATACCATTTCTGATGCAGTTCCTTCTCAGGGTTCTGTGCCAGTGTGGACAAGGTTTTTAACCTCTTTTAACTGCCATTTAAATTACAGGAAGGAAGTCTAAAGCAAGAGCGAATTTTTTTGTACTTTATGTGCTTCAAAGTTGGGACACCCCCTCCCACCTCCCCTTTTTTTTAATATCCAAATGACAGTCCTGTTGCTGTTACCCAGAAGCATGCTACACACAGCACAGAAATTTCCTTTACAGTAAAACACAAGCCTTTAATTACAAACGGAACAGACTGGAAAAGTTCTGACAAAACATTTTCTGGTAGGAATTTGCCGGTTCAGACAGATTGAAGTGTTTTGCTGAGACACTGGCATTTTCCCCTCGTTCCCTCAGAAGCCAGGCAGGCAGGGAGCTGCTCTGGGGCTGAAGCTCTGGCAGGTGAAGGGTGCAGCTTTGCAGCATGTCGGACAGGAGCAGCCTTCCAGGGCAAGCCCCTTCCTATCTTGGCTCAAGAGAGCTCAGCGCTCACAGGACCAATGCTTTGGGGAAGCCTAGGGGATGACCTGCTCCCACACTGAAGCTTTATTGCCTTTCACAGATAATTATGAAATGTTTGGCTTTTGTTCCAACCTGGAACAAACCCGGATTTCGAAATATCAAAATCCTGTGTGAAAGTCAATTAGTTCTCTCTGCAAAGCTGAAACTATGACCACATACTTCCCACGTGTAGCACCTGCATGAAGATGTCAGTACTGAAAAACTGGCAATGCTGATGAGGTTGTAATCAACATTTTCAGAGACCAGTGTCTTGAATATAGTGTGTTTCTTTACCTATTAGAGGTCCTGTAGAGCTCCCTGGTGCTAGAAAGAATACAGGATGAAACTAGATATTAGATGACTATTAATATTATAATTTGAAATTTTCTTGCATTTAAGTTTTAAGATGTGGCTATGTTGCAAACATTAATAGTCACAATGCCTTCAGAAATTATGATCATGTGTGGAATACAGAGAGAAAGTCTTTTTTGACATTTTTCAATATATAAACTTCTATCAAGAGTTCCTTG
Organism: Athene cunicularia; assembly: GCF_003259725.1. Taxonomy (NCBI): domain Eukaryota; kingdom Metazoa; phylum Chordata; class Aves; order Strigiformes; family Strigidae; genus Athene; species Athene cunicularia. The sequence continues at coordinate 35,175,790 of NW_020799101.1, read as the reverse complement.
TCTCTTCTTATAAGAAATGATTTATTTTAAGTATCCTGTGTCAAAAAGATTATTAATTTTCACTAATATATCGATTTTTTTTTAACAATTTCAGGATAAACTTTCATGTATCACCCTCCAATGAGCAGTTTAAAATGAATTCTTAGTAAATAATTTAATTTACATAATTTCATTTCTTGTTTCTCAATGTTTAAGTCAATTTATGACATAGATTCTCAATCTGATGTTCCCATGAGACTGAACACAGCTACCTCATTTATACACTCTTTTGCTTTATCCTACAAATGACTGTGTTAATAATCTTCTTCCAAGCTGAGTGTTGCATATAGGAGGGGGAGGCAAGCAGAAATACTGCAATTCTGTTCAATGAAATAATGAACTTTAAACTTCTGTGCAAATACACCTGAGTGGAAAAAATCTGCACATAAACCATATTGTGATTTTAAGAAAGAAGCCACATCTTATACCTTTTCAGTTACTGTCAATCTGAAGTTCTGAAGTTGGAAGTGAGCACCTGCAGTTACAGCACTGACAGCCTTGGTTGGTGACCACTGTGATTGTGGAGGTGTCTGTTCTGAGGCTGGTTGCAACCAAGCTGTTTTCAACAGATTGCACATCACACCTGCAAATGCTCTGCACTGATACATGGAGTCTTGTAGCATATAAAGGAACATAACTTCATAGAAAAATTTTCTTTAAATCACTCTATCAAATGTAGGAGAAATGGTTTACAACTTAGTAAAATTTAATTTTGTTGAACAATTCATTTAAACCTATAGGACAAAGATCACTCTGCACTAAACATGTGTACCTAATAGTTTCAAACTTAACTGAACTTCAGTTTCTAAAGGATGGTCTTTGTTACATATACCAGCATATATCTGGTCTATGTTTGAAGAGTAACACACCTTAGAGTAGTTCCTGTTCACTAACAGGACTTTTATTTTGTTACTTAATGTTGTCCATCTGTGAAGGCTAAGGCTAATGCCCTGTGCTGCATGTATCTTTCCTGTGAAAGGACTTATGAGAAATTCTTACCTACAAAGCCCATGGGAATATGCTAAAGCAAGCAAATCTTTTTTTTTTGTTACTTCAACAAAGCTGCCGTACAGTTACACTGACATTTATTAGTTCTTGTAGCATGCTCTGGATGTATGTAACTAAAATGTATGTATATAAATGATACTAGGTTGTATCTGATGGACTTTTGTCCACCCACTTTTTGGGATAATAAGAAACTTTCTGGTTCCCAGAATAATTTCTTTCCATGGTCACATTAATAACTCCTGTTCAGGACCTCCCAATTAATGTCTCATTTCTATTTTAAATTAAATGTATATGATACAGTTCGAAACAGGAGTTGGTGGAAGTCTCCAGGTAAATATATTTTCCCATATTCTGTGTCACTTCTCTTTTAATTTTTTTTTTTTTTTTTTTCTGAAGGTAACTTTGGGCTGAAATGTATTTTGTCTTTCTAGATTTCAAAATAGCAAAGCAGGACATTAGTAGAGAAGTTGTTTTTATATATGTGAGTAGTAGCAGATTTATAATGACGTTACAGAAATTTAACCTCATTACTCAATCTGTGACCCCTTGGATTGAGCCTAGAGAGCAGAATTAGGAGTTCATGCAGCACAGTAACTCTTCTGAAATATATGGAAATCTCTAATTTCAGCTAATAAGGAAGTTGGAATACTATATTATACCATGTAGTAATATGATGTTATATTTTGTTACAGAAAGATCAGAATCCTGAATGCAACTTAACCTACTAAATTTTGATATGCTGTTTGAACCCCACCCTCACAAAGCTATCCGTTGGAAAAAGTGAACCTTAGAGGAAGTATACTGAACACACACGAAATTTGTTCTTCTAAGGTGAATAAACAACAACATTGGTACAAGGTTATTTTCATGTTTCCTTCTTATATGACTAAGTTTAACGATCTTTTTTTTTTTTTTTTTAAATTATTGAATGGGGCTTTCATATTTCTGAAGCTGTTCAAGAACTTCCCACTCACAGTCCTCAGAGATTTGCAGCCAGCCTTACTCAGAGGACATTCCAGACTTGTCACTGCACAGCTGCTCTTGGCAGCAAGCCCTCCACACAAGGGCTTTGCCAAAGCATCGCTTGGACCCCCCCACCTCTCTGCTGAAACAATAGTTAATAGTATGACACTTGCACAACTGCTAAATATTTTTGGTTTTGACCTTGGAATTAATTTGTTTACTTCAGCTGCATCTTTGACATCACTGAATTTAATCCTGCAGCCAGCAGTGGAAAGTGCCATTGATATATTCTACATATAGGCTGGTGGGTAGCATAAGCTTAAAAGTCTGAGTCTGTGATAAACAAAATTAATTACATTTCTTTTTTTGTGTGCTTGCTCTGAGCTCATGGAGTTATCTGCTTTGGAGAGTCTTCAGTTTCTAAATCTCTGAAGTGCTTGCTTCAATTGTCAACAATTTAAAGAAATAAAATAATAAATCTTACCTAGAAGAGGTTTCTTTCCTTTTCCTTCCATATTAAATTTCACTCTGGTAATTTCATGTGCCTGGTCTTTAATCTTGATTCCAGATGGTGAAAGGCAGAAAGGTGTGTATTTCTTTTGTCCTATTCTAGACTTCATAGATTCATAGAATCATAAAATGGTTTGGGTTGGAAGGGGCCTTTGAAGATTATTTAGTCCACCCCTCCCTGCCATGAGCAGGGACATCTTTCACTAAATTAGGTTGCTCAAAGTCCTGTCCAACCTGGTCTTGAACACTTAAAAACTCCCCATTCTGTTTAAATGCCAGGAAGTTTGATGCAGATTCTTGATAATGATAATGATAATGATAATGATAATAATAATAATAATAATAATAATAATAATAATAATAATAATAATAATATAATAAATAATGAGTGGATATTATCTTTGAAAAACCTATGTTTGATCTTGGAGGTCTTGAGCATGTCCCACATCTATTTGTAATTTTTGTCATCCTCTAAGGCTGGAGCACTTGGAACCAAAGCACTATGGATGCTCCCTCTACCAAGAAGAAATACAGTTCAAAAAGTGGCAATTAAACATTAAAAAATACTTAGAGAATTTTCAACATAGTTTAATTATAAAATTCATGATAGATTATGCCTTTTTAAATACAGGACAAACTAACTTTCTGTTTTATCATCTTTGTTTTGTTTTAAGGAGAATGTGATGCTGATGAAATGTGCCAGAAAGACCTCAGAAATCCTTTCTGCATCTAGGAAGAAGATCACAAAGCAATTGCAGTGAAAACTTGCCCCCTACAAGTATGGAGTCAAAGGATCATACTTGGCCTGAACTGAGAAACATCTCTCAATATGCATTTTAACTATGAGGATATGCTTAGATGTTGAGAGGGAATCCATCTCTGCTGCTTTGTGCCTTGTTTCAGCTGCATATTTCTCCACCATGGATTTCATCCATGTTCTGTATTGTAGAGCAGCAATATGTTTTTTTTGAGGCCAAACTCAAGTTAACTTTTTTTAGGAAGAGAACAATTTTTATTGATTTTTTTATCAATACTGATTTAAACAGTTGTTCTTATGGATGTCTTAGACAATACTGGTTAGTGTACAGACTGCTTTGATGAGGTAAATGTTTTTAATGGCAATTACTGGAATGTGTGTGACCTTCTGAAGCTGAAAACTGAAGTTCAAACTCTTCATCACTGCTAAGAGGTTGCATTAGACCTTTCCCTCAATTAATGTGGTACCATCTTCACTGGATCTTTGTACCTTTGTCTTGCATACAGTTATTTTAATTTAATGAACTACGAGTCATAATCAGATTCTAAATCTGATGAATTATTCAAACATAAATATACTATTTAATAGAATTATTATTTTTAGGCACGAGCCTCGTAAGGTTTACCTTCCAGTAATACTCTGCCTGTGTCATTCGGATCTTACCTAATCAGCTTTTGAACTTTCCTGTTGTCATAGTAAGATCAGAAACCTGGCATAAAAAAAAAGTAATTAATTTTATTTCCTTTGCTCACACTGCAAGTGCTATAAGTTCATTCCCTAACTGTCTCCAAATTGCCAGCCCTAGTGCCAATCCAAATGGAAAACCGTGATATGAAAAATGAAAAGACAAACAATTACAAGGACAAATTTCTCCAAAACAAAGTTTAGTTCACTTTAGAACAGGATGACTCAACCTTCCCTACTAGAAAGTTAGTGACTCTTTCACTGGGGAATCAGAAAACTCTTGGAATGTACTTTTACACCACCACCTCTAATGCAGGATTTTTCTTTCCTTATGCAACTGGTCCTGTTTGGCACTCACAACTTCGCAACCTGTGATTAAACATGCAATTGTTACCTATTTATTGACTCAGCTAGAAAGGAATCCATGGGCCTGATACATAAGTGACATTTTACAGCTGCGCTGATGTCTTTGTTGTTCTGACTTCAAGTCCAAAATGCAACAGATGTTTACTAGGATTCCTCTTGTGATTATTTTTTTATTATTAGTGTAACATTTATGTCTGTGAAGACATTGAATGAAATGACACTCTAAGTCTCAGCAGACTGGATAGTTATCTGAAGTGTTGTAAACTGTTTTCCATTCTTTATAGAAATGAAGACAGACCAATGTTATCTTCTCTGTATTCCAAATCTCAAGAGACTCCTTTAGACTTTCAAGCATGTGCTGTTTGTTTCTCTTTTATATGTTGAAAATCCATAACATTCCATGCATCAACACTTTAGTTCTTACAAGGAATTTAAAGATAAAAAATCAAAGATTTTTTACATGTTTTGACTAGGCTGAGTTCATAGGGACTATTGAAGGAAACCTTCAGATTAGTAGAACTCTATTAGTTACTTTGCTATCAGTAAAATATAGTTGCAATTACAAAATAAGCATTGAATTACTCACAGAGAGAATTAGTAGTTCAACTGCTGACTGACAAGAAGTGGTGAGAGGAATTAGTGGTTTAATATCGTCAGTGATTTGGGGTTTTATGGCAACAACAAACAACTTATTAATAAAATCCACAGGGGGTTTGTGACTAACAGAAAGTAACCAGCCCTCAACTTTCCCATAAAAGGCTTACTAGTTAAAAATAAATATATGTGAGCTAAACTGCTGAAGCCGGCAATGAAATGCCTAATCAGGTGGTCTGTGATAAAGTTCAAGCAAATAAAAGAAGATGAAAAATTAATATGTATTGATCAATCACAGAATGACTAAATCTCCAAGAAAAAAAGTCAAATGTCTAGGCAATCAAGATATACTGAGAGGCCTTTTCAAGAGAATGTGTTAATGTTTTTATACACAACACTGGGATACCAAATTCAAAATGAAAAATGTGTACAGTTCTGCTCCCCTATGTTTGAGGAAACTTAGGGGACTGGAACAAAATTATGCAGTTTATTGAATCTAGTCAAACAACAATAGAGAAAATGCAGTTGTTTTCTTGAAGTATAGCCAGAATAAGCATCAATGAGGAAGAAGTAGACATACAATATGAAGAATAAAGCGTGAATTTAGACTTCACCCCATAGATTTTCTGAGCCTTTAAACTTTGTGTAATATAAATAGAAAGCAAGGGAGAGGCTAAAGATGAAAATGTAAAGGAATGTACCTCAGAATTTTTCCAAACAGTCGTGCTTTATTTCTTAGGAATGAGGAGTAACATGGAAAAGCTTTATGTAAATAAGCAGAGTTAAACACTAAGCCAGTAGCTGTTCCTTCACTGGAAATCAGAAAAATGACAAAATTAAGATAACTATTATCAGTAGATGAAGTTCATTAATCTAAATTTATATAGCACCCTTTCTCTCCAAGGATCTTTAATGTTTCAGACCTCACCAAACTAATATCCTGTGTGTAGACCTAACTACCCAAACTGAACTACACTCATGTTTAAGAAAGGTTCTGGTGAAGGTACTGGTTTCTGTGCCCACATAGACAGCAAACACTCTGAATCTGTGTGTTCTATAAACTTTAGTTTATCTACTCTTGTTTTCTTTCTTAGATTTGCTATAATCCTGCAATGTCTTTTTTTGAGATGGACTATGCAGAAATAATCACAATATTTAAGGTGAAGCTATACCGTTACTTTAGACTATAGTTGTGTATTTTTCCACATTCATTTCTGTCTCATTCCTTATAAAGTCTGACACCTTACTTTCTCTGTCAGCAGCTGAATGTGAGCAGAGCTTTTCACTGACCATGCAGTTAAAGCTTTGAACACAACTGCATAGATTTACAGACTAGTGGTTTTCATTGTAATTTCACTTTTTCCCTTTCCTTTTCACTCCTTTCACTCTTTTTCACTTTTGAATGGCACAATATCAAGTCCTGTTTGTCTTTGTATTCAGGTAACCCACAAAACCTGGGAGGAGTCCAGCATACACCAAAGTTATCCTTCTCTGTAAAATGCTCAATACAAAGCTTCTTAATCTCTCACATGTCCTGTGTGCTCTAAATTCTAATTTATATTTAAGTTATAGGCTTTTGAAAAAACTTGGCAGCTTATCATTGTCTCATAATGAAATGTGATGTATTTATTTATTTATCCATGTATTTACCTATGCTGCAGTGGTCCCTGGGAACACTGGTCAGATGTTAGCCAGTGTGTGGAAGTAGAAAATGAGGACCCAAACACCTTAGAAGATAAAGGGTTTGAAAAGAGAGACTGTTGAAGAGAGAGTGCTAGAGAACTGAAAGGAATCAATCAGCCTGTATCAGGACAATGGCTGTTGGCACTGTATACCAGTAGCTAAACAAACAAGATCTGATCCATGGCAGAGGATGTGAGGGGAGAAGCACTCCCAGGCCAGACAGGGTAGGTGCAAAAGCAATGCCATAAACATGGAAGGAAAGAAATGGATCTTATCTCTCTGAGAGACAGGCACTAAAAAGAATAAGCTATGGAGAAAATCTGCATAACTAAAATGTTATTAGTCATGGCGCAAGCAGCTAAGATACAGCCAGAGAAGGGATGACCAGAAATGTATAGGTGTAAAGTGAGGAAAGGTGGTAAGAGACTTATGGAAGTAGGAACAGGAATGGTGGAGAAAGGAAGTTTTGGAAGGCAAAGGGTGAGGACAAAGTGAAAAGATGATAATAAAAGAGGGATATGGAAATGTGATCTGAAATTTTGCTGCTAGGATAAGACAGGGTGATTAAGATAAAAAGCAAGAAAGCATCAAGCTTAAATGACCAAAGCAGAGGGAGAAGAGAGTAATGAAAAGGAGAAATGTGGATCAGTATGGGGAAGTAAGGCAGAGATCTCTAAAAGACTGTTCAGTGTCAATTATGGGAAGTGTCAAAGGAATATGAGCACACTGTGAAAGTTTTAAAAACTAGGCAGCATGGTGAAGGTGCTCCTGTGCAGACCTGCTGGTTAGCTGTTTTGTCAAGCATAGTTTTCTCGTCCATGACTGAATCATATTTTTCCAAGTTGAAGAAAAAAGAACCTGGGATGTTTTCTTGAGAATCTAGCTGATGACAACATATTTACTGAACTTCTCTCAAAAATCATCACATAAATATTTGACTCTGATTGTGATTTCAGCAAGTTTATTTCCAACAGTTTGATTTATAGATAAAATTCCATGTATTGAGTCTCCAAGCAAAACAACAAAGACTGAGAATATGAGAGACAATGTTATTGGGTTTTGTTGTAATGTATTATTTTCAGCTACTCTTTTTTATTAGTAGGATATAAATTACAGAAACTAACTGAAGCTGGAGAATGTGCTTTCAGTTGTAATAATTTGCATCTCAATATTAACTCCTTCTGTCCCTTGTGACAAATTCCTTCGTGCAGTTTTTAGATATAAAGTCCTTCAAAGCAATGCAAAACCTGAATACTGCTGAATTAAAAAATTCAGGCTAACATAAATGTTGAATATCAGTTATAGTCTGATTTAAGTGATTGCCTAATGCTGAGACTTTGTTTATATCAGTGGAGTAAATTCCTGATTTACAAGGGAGACCTGAATCAATTGAAACATTTCTAACTTTTTCCACAGTCATATTTTTAGAGAATGAACTGTTGGCCATAAAGAGGCATGCAAGGAAATGAACAGGTTCCACCTTCCATCATTTCAGAGCTGAGCTGCTGTCTGACAGCTGAGCTGAGAGTTTACTTACCAGTGAGCTTGATGAAAATAAGTGGAAAAACTATTAATTCTTTTGCTCGCTGCTTCTTTTGGATCAAGATTTCATTACTGTAAAGTAGTGTTGCTGAAACATTTTGAAATCATATGCCTGAAAGAAGTGTCCTTGTTACTTGAAATCACTTTTAATTCTAGCAGTAGCTGAAAGAAATGTAATTTCAAGAGTGTGAACTAGTGCAGTTGAGATTATAAACTGGCACTGTACATGTTCTCTTTAGAACATGAAAGCCAGTGGAAGTTTTCTCTGGCTAAGGACACAGTACCAACATGTCAGGGCCTCAGCCTGGCTTTCCTCTTGTTTGTACATTTTGCACATTCTTTATGAGTTGCCATAGAGTATGTATGAGGACCCTATTCTTTCTTTCTGAAGAAACCTTTCAAACACTGTTAGCAGGCTATACGTTCTCCTACTTCTTCATGGCATCTAATTTTAATATCCCTCCAAATTATGTAGTAATTGGTATGAACTAAAAGCTGATGAGCTCTAGGTTTCTCAGCCCTGTCATAAGTGAAGCAGAGAGCTAATAGGGAAGATGAGAAGCTTTTAGTCTTTTGTTATATCCTAAAAGAAAAACAACGTCAGAGAAATGACACTGGACTATAATATTTGGGAAGTGAGCTCTGCACAGCGTAAACTGAATATACTAATGTACAAGCTTGGTAAAGGAATCCTAACTGTATATATAAAATGTTTCCCCGATGAATAGTCAGCAGCTCTGGTTTGTGTTTAAATTCCTCCCTCTACACTCATGCATCTAGGAAACCAGACTGGAAAAGATTCATTTCTGTAATTACCAGATTTACTGAAACAGGAACACATTTACTGTGAAGAAACTCCTTCTGAAAGAGGCACTGAAGTTTTCATGTCAGGTGGGGAAGACATCATTAGTCTGTGTCATAGCCTCCATAGAAAGGCTGGCTGAAAAGGTCAGGATGCACTGAAGAAGCATGACGTTTTGTTTTCCCATTTCATACCACCTCCTTAATATGATAAATTACACCGAGTTCGAATATCAGATGTGTGCAAACGGCAACAATTTATCATTTAGGCCTAGGTCTTCACCTACACACAGCTGATATATTTGGCCTGGAAATGTCCGTAATAGTTATTCCTGCCTTGATGAACCCTGAGGACCACTGCTCTTTAACAGAGAAAATAAGAGCACAGCATGGCATTGACTGTGGCCTAGCTGCAGTGCCCTGACATGTCTGTCACATTTTACCAACCTATTTTTAAAAATGTGCACCATGTCATCTGAAGAAACTGTTTTCAGCTTCTATCACTGGATGTGTTTAAGAGTCCCTTTTCTCCTTACTGATCAAACAAAGGGGGGAAATTTTAAAGAAAGGTTTCTAAATATATCCATTAATTGGTGAAAATGCTCACTTTGTTGCTTGCAAGACAATAGACAACTGATCATCGAATAAATGCTAGAATAAATGGAGGCTTTAACTAGGAATTGTTTTTGTGGGAAGCTGTAGTTGTGGTTGTGGCATAAAACAAATTCTTTGAATACACAGAACACATTAATCATTGGCATCTAAAGAGGAAAAAAATGTTAGTGATGTTTATTGAAGGCATCGTTAAATGCCACAGCTTATTATAAAACATGAAAGAAAACAAGCTTCAACAAACCACAGTAAAAGGGAGACAATTTTTTTCTCACATTGCAAACTTTTGGAAGAGCTCAGTTTCTGCTTTTTGGGAGCAAGTATTTCCTACTCCATCTTTAACCTTCCAGTAGGACAAAGGTACTGCAAAAATAAGTTAGGCAGCACTAAAACTGTATATTATTCTCTGAAAAAAACATAGGAGAAGAAAGAGAAGTAAACAAAGGGAGAGGACATGCCACCTCAATGTAGCCTGCAATTGCTAAGAATAGCAGATCTTTTTTGCTGTACATACTTTCAGAAAAAATAAAATAATATAAAATAACATCAACTAAACTAAAAGCATGCAGCTTTTTTTAAATTTCCTTATAACGTCAGATGTGAGAAACGTTGCTTCTGAGTTGAGGTGAACAAACAAGTACAGCATGTATTTCAGATCTTCAATATGAAGCTAATATTAGTAATGAATGGGGCCAGCAGCTCTTCCAGAATAGCAGACCCATTTTTTTAAAAATATGTATGTTCATTAATTTTCAAAAATAGCATTTTAATACTCCTCATTTCAGCATCATAGTTATCCTCCATAGAGTAGTTAAGTCACTGTAGGTTATATAAATGTCATTTTAATAGTGAAACCAGATGGATTATGTAGATGTTTTTATTAGATGCTGTTTACTATATATTTATAGCGAGATCGTCTGCATTTCCAAGAAATAAAGGACAAATGTATGGAACATTCAAGACAAAACTTTCTTGGCTTCCCTTTATCCCTGTAATTCTGTTCATATTTTGTAGCTTTTGAGCAGGTAGAAGGAAAAAGTTTGACTAAACTTCATGTCTGGGCAACTATGGCAATTTCTGGAGTAAGAGCTTGTATAAGAGCAGATGTTTTATATAGTTTTTTTATTGTCTTCTCGTAGTGTTGTCTCCAAATAACAGTTAAAGGCAATAGCCATTCTAGAGATCTGTGTGCCAGACCTTTTTGGTTTTCTTTTACTACATGAAGAAAAGCAGCCAAATCTATAAAAGGCCTATAACACACTGCTATTTCATGCCACTGTCTAAGATCATCTGGATTTCTCCCATTATTTGAGTATCCCAAACATTCCTAAACAATCAAAAAGGTTACTGTCCTACCCAAAATCAGCATACCCAAAGTCAGCATAGATTATTTTAATTCTGTCATCTGGTATAAAAATAATCTATACTGTACAATGGATAGCTATTTTTATGCATCTGAGGTATCCCTTGTTTTGTTGTAGTCATGACTTATGCTTCATCTGGTACATGGGGAGGCTGATGTTATGTGGTTTGTCTACTGTTTTTCCTTTTAACAAATGGTAAGAGCTTCTATATTTTTATTGCTGGCCTGGATACTACTTTAGACACAGGTTAAGTTGGTTTTTTTATCTACTTACCATATTGTAGCTCAGAAGCAGCATGACAGCAGCAGCAATTTCTCAGTTGTTTTACTCCTCATTAGTATTGTAATACTTCAGTAATGTTCTTGTGTTCTCTGCATCCTTTGACTATGGGGAAAATAAGTTAACTTTTAATACTCTTTACAGAACTGGTCTGACATGGAAGTGGCCTTTAGGCCTGTTTTAAAGGATGCCTTGCTGATGCTGCCAAAAAGTACTGTACAACGGACCTGCTCTGAGCAGTACAATAGACTAGGTGAACTCCAGAGATCCTTTCCAGCTTACATAGTTCTGTGTTTCTATGTTCTTCTTACAGTTATGTACCTGGGTATATATGGTATGTGTTGTCCTACCTTTAAGAAACTCATACTCTGGAACTACTTTCAAATTTTAGAACATTTTCCAGTTTTATTATTAATGTAATGAATCTGTTTTCTGTCTCAATTGTACTAAGAATACTAAACAATCCTAAAGCTGTACCTCTGGAGCTGCTGGACTCTGTTATCTTCTCTTTGCTGTATTGTCAATACAACTGGGCCAGCATGTTGGGAGGGTGCAAGCTGGATGGACATGTAGCCAAAGCAGCGCAACAAAAACTGGCATCATCTGCAATCATGCAGTTAGCATATGGGTGGATGCAACAGCATGCTCTCTTTTCCTTTGGCCTGTTCATCAATGTCCTTGTGTATATAACAAAGCAGGTAACACTCCTTACCTGTATACAGAAGTGATATCCAACCTGTATTGATCAGTAGCCAGTAGCAGCTGATTGAGAAAAAAAAAAAAAAAAAAAAAAAAAGAGAAGAATAAGGTACCTGATATATGTGCATGTCAATACAGACACACACACACAAAGAAATAGACAGCTTTTTCTAAATTATAAGGAGGTGGTTAGACTTGCAACAACAAACTATGGTAAATATAAAATCCTGCAACTTGCTATCACAAGAAAATGCAAAATGAAGCAGAAATTTTTATGCCTATTTCACTTTATTCAATAAAAAGAATATGTCTGGAGAGGTCTTTGCAATACTCTTTCCATATTTATCAAGAGATAACAGAGATTGTGATGACAGAATTTATTGCTCAGTTACTTCAGTTTCCTGCAAATTTAGCATGTTCCCTTAGAGTTACTATAGAGTTCCTGCAAAATAGCATGTGCTATACTATTTTTTTTCAAATCATTACCTTGCATTCTTTTCTCCTACTCTGAAAGTGAAGCCTATTAAAAGAGAATTCATGAAAAGTGTTTAATCAGGATTTGTATTGTTTTTTGGTAAAAGATGATGACAGAGGCCATGCTCCACTTCAAAGACATATCAGTCTTTTTAATAACATGCCAGCAGTAATCTTTCTGTGAGTTTCAAAATCAGAAAATAAAAAACACATGAGACTATTCTGCTATAAAGGATTGTGTGTTAACTCTTCACCATTCTATTAACAAAAAATAAACCACATGAATTTCTACCAATGAAAAGTGAGACAGCAAAGATGATGTAGCCTGGCTTCTTTTCTCATAATTAAGTAAATAAAAATACCAGTTCCCTAATGCCTCTTTTTGGTCTGTCAGACTAAACAGAAGTTAACAATAAAGGAGCATTTGATTTTTTCAGTGGTGCAGTTAGTGAAATTTCAGTCATTCATGGCCTACTCCCCTACTGTGTCAGAGAAAACCCAGTGTAGTCAGAAATTTTTGATAAGGATTAATTCTGGCGAAGATGAAATGTGAAATACATACTTTCATTCCAGGAGTAAGAATCAATTTCCTTAAACCACTGGCCATACAGAAATTAGAATTGTAATCTTTACAGTCAATACGTACATACATATGTATGTGCTTATGTATTATGTATTGTAACATGATGCTACTGATCAGAAGTCAAATGGATTTTATTTCATTTATGTTCGGGCACATAAACACCCTTTGGCTAATCTGGCAAATATCTGGCTTCCAGTCAAATGATGAGGAACTTGCAGTGTATCAGACCAGTTAAAATAAAGATATTATGCAGTTATCTGGATATGCATTGAAGTTTTATCCCTAGGTCAGTTCTTGGGTCACAGTTTGCTTAAGCAAAGAACACCATATAATGCCGCTGTGGTAAAGTAAAAGCCTCGAAAATGTGATCTATAATATCTCCTTTCAGCTGTATTCTACACACAGAAATACACACACACTGGAAAATGCATGCACACACAAACACATGTATATGTATAAATGTGGGAAATAAAGTTATGTAAAGGTACATAGGATTTCCATGAGAACAACTGTACTGCCAGTTTCTTCCCTAGGTAATATCCTTGTTAGGATTTGAAGAAAAGAGCTATTCCAGTTAAACCATTCCATCTCATTCATAACAAAATTTACCGTATCTGAATCTTCACTAGTCATTTATGGAGTCTTCTCTGTCAGTTTTTGTGATTCAAAAGCAAGGGAGGAAACACCTGAATTTGACACCAGCCTAGAAGTTTCAGAGTAAAGAAGCAAAACCATCAGTCTGCAACAGGCAGTTGCAATAGGAACCACTTCAAGGAGTAAAGCTGTACTCTGCTATCTTATCCACATATAACAGTTGTTAAATGCATAATTTAAGATGCATTAATGCAGAAATAATGGTGGAGTGTTATGCTTTTATATGCAGAATCTTGTCTTTTCAGGCTTGGGTGTCAACCTGCCAGACAACAAAACCCATATAGACTGAATAAAAGCCTCCCATCCTGTTAAGAAATTATGTTAGAAGTATGTGCCACATACTGAGATGAGAAAGGAGCAATGCGTATGTGCCTCAATAACTGCTACCTGTGAGTATGGTCTTAATTCATAAAATCTCGCTGTGGGTAATGGCAACTCAGGAAAGGACAGAAAAGCTGGTTTTGGCCAATAGTTTATCCAGTTGTCTCTGTGTCCTGGCCTATACATATACACTATAGTTTGCATCACAGCTGCTGCAAATGCTTGAACTTGAAAGGTGGCAAATCTTCAGAGAATTTTGGAGCTTGTTTAGATTTAGACACATAATTAATACCATTGAAGTTAATAGGACTAGTGCCTTTAGGCTGGAGTGCTCAGCACTTACAGTAACAAGCCCTGAGCAAGCCAGAGGAACGCACTTTTGTAAGACACTGAAAATGTATTTGGATTTCTTTGAGCACTTTCCTAATACAGCTGTGTATGGGCAGCCTCAAAGTTTTACATCTTTTGGTGACAATCTATTAATTTACCAGTATAAACATTTCTTTAAATTTTTAAAAAAAAAAAAAAAAAAAAAAAAAGAAGTTAAAGATTTTTGGGTTTTTTTTTCATTGTCAAATCATATTCACATTCTGAATTGATCTTGACTTGGTCTCAGAAGCAAATTTGTAGTTCTTCCTCACTATTAACTGTTGAGCACTGTGCACGTACACAAATCACTCATTATCTTGATTAGTTTTAACAGCAAGCCAGTAAAAAAACTTGTCTTTAAACTTATCACTTATCATTCTGATCTGCCATTTCCCAAGATGACTCTAAGAAGAAACGATTTATCGTTGTGACTATTGTTAGATTCAAATATATTAAAATTATTTCAGAAATAGATATCCTCTACAGTGGGGCTAAAAGACAACACTAGCTTGTACGTGAGAAGCAAAGAATGAAAATAGGTACGCAAAAACTGATCGCTTGTCTAAAGGATTTAATAGCATAGAAAACAAATCATCATCCACCCACTTAACTAAGCAGCACATCTCTGTTTTGAAGAGACCCAAATTTCTTTATTAAAGAAACACAAGCAGTTGCTGTCCCGTGCCTTTAGCCAATAGCTTCCTGCTGAATAAATGCTGAGGGCATTCCTGACATTCCGGGCAGAAGGCTCCTGGCCCAGCAGGCTGCGGGAGCTCTGTCTGTCCCAGTTACGCACTGAGCTGCACCCGCACACACGCTGGCCAGGAGCCGGCGCACGCCGGGATTTCCAGCCGTATATGGATAACACCCCGATGTGAACACGGTGCTCATCTCCCCCGAGCACGAACCAGGTCTGGAATGCACTGAGGTTTCACATTATAGATTCCCAATGATGTAATCACATGAATTGCCTAAATTTGGTAGCTACATCACCAAGGCAGAGTGGATGGGTTTTTTCCTTCCTTCGTTGTTTTGGTTTTGTTTTGTTTGGGTTTTTAAAATAAATAAGGTAGAAATTATTTAAATAAGGTGGAACTTATTCCAAAAATGTCAGCATTTTATTATATTTTCTAAGGTTTTGACAGAAATTTCATGGATCTGCAATACAGTTTACTGTATTGCAGCAAAATGACTAAAATAATCATTCATATTATTTAGCAACTTGAATCTTCTTCCAAATGTTTTATCTTTACAAATCTGACTTAACAAATGGAATCACAAAAATAAAATAAGCCCCAATTTTGCACCATCCTCTCATGTCTTTGGAAAACTACTGCTTTCAGTAAAAAACGGTATATCTGTAACTTCTTTCAGCTTAGAAAACTGGACATTTCCATTCAGAGAGTCACTGGTAAATTTTCTTCAGGAAGCAGAAACATCAAACGTGCATGAAAAGCTCTTTCTTCAACAGAGCATTTTTGGCAGCCAGTTATAAATGTGTTATCACCTTTTTCTTCAACAGCAGTGGCTATCCATTTCTTTCATTCCTTCCCCACAGTTACAGCTACTCTGAAAGCGCAGTCACTACTCCAAACACAGAAAGAATCGAATAAAAAAATCCACCCCCTTGCCCTGCTCTCCCTCACTTTGACACCTTAAATGCAGTGTTGTTTCCAGCGTTGTTTTATTTGTGTGTGAGACATTTTATTTATGCTCTTTTTCAACCCTGTATTGCCTTGTCCTAGAGGTCACTGCCATTTCCTATGTTAGCTTCTAGGGATTTAACTGTTAGTGTCTTCAACGACAACTACTATTTACATTCAGTCCAGAGTATACATATATATATATATATATATATATAAAATATTATTCAGAGTGTGTGTGTATATATATATATATATATATATATATATATAAAATTGTAACTCTTTGTCTACATTGTCTTGAGATCCCTGTGACTTTGAACTATGTTGCATAGGTGGAATAGGCAGTACTAGAATGGTTTGTTGCTTCAGGTGATTCCAGTCAAAATGTCAAGCAGAGAAAATAAAGTAGTCCAGCATTGACTGAGCCTTCTCAGATTGGAAGATATGCTACAGATACTGATTTCTCTCAAAGACATATTCTGGCACTATTTGCCTCAAGCCGTCATTTATATGCAGAAGCATCCAGCTGCATTTACATGTTAGCTAAAGGAGAATCAGGGGGTTTACACAGCATACAAGTCTTTTGTAACGCACCTATGAAACATATCATTAACGTGATCCCTTTCCTTCTCTGTGATCCTTATGCATGGCTCATAAAGAGAGTATACTAGTTTTGATGAGGAGCATGGCAGAAACATAATGATAAGGTATATTTAAAAGATGTTATGAGAATTAGACAGAACTTTCACAGTGGAAGTGCCCACAAATAATTCAAATGTCTTTGATGAAACTCAGCTTTGTAACATCAAGCTTTTTGTTCCAGCACAAAGTATTCAGGAACTGCAATTTAAATTAAAAATATGAAAAAGCTAAAGTACACAATGGTGTAAGAATAGATTAATTGATCTTATTATTCTTATTCAGTAAATCTTGATTTATTTGCTTTCCCTGAACTTGCCCCCAGCCCTAAATTTTGAGGCAGAGATTGTCTTCCTACTTGTTTAGTGCTTAACATAATAGGCCCATGGGCTAAGATCAGGAGTCCCTAGAAATGCCTTCAGTACAAACAAAACCTATTTTAACTAAACAGGGAGGAGAGAGGCAAATGAAATAATGCTTTCTTTTGTTATATTTTATTATCTTTGAGTAAAAACTATTTATGTATGAATTACTGTAATGTCCATCACAAATGGGTATACAAAACTAAGCTATAACAAAAGAAAGGGTCTTTCACTGAAGTGCTCACTTGTCTAAGCTGGGACAATGTGTATATCTAAGAAAGAGAGAGTGAAAACAGGATAAAAATAAAACCCTTGGATTAACATGGTAATCATAGCACATCCCTTGCTTATTTTTGGTCTGTATGTATTTCTACTAAATGGAGATGAATATATCCAACCAGGGATTAAATGAAACCCAGCAGAACATCCAACAATTGCTTTTGAACTACATAGTGTTCTAAAAACTTGAGGCTTTCTTATCAGAAAGTGTTAGGAATTATTCCAAATCAGCTAAAGTCCCGGTTACTATATTTTTCATTAAAATAGCTCATGTGACATTAAAACTAAAAATTAGTTTGATCTGTCAAATGTTCTCTGAAGCTGGAAACTTTAACTTTTATTTAGGCATTGTCAAAATATTGTCAAATGAAATTTCATCAAAATGCTATGTTTCATCAAATCCAAGCTTTTTTAGGAGATCAACAGTTTCAACATCAATCAGGTTTTTGTGATAACTTTGGCATGAGGAAAAAGGCCATCAGTGCTGCCTCTCATTCTATTATGTCCAGTATAACTGCTATGCTCTTTGTAACCTACTACCATGTCCTGCAGGTTTCTACATTGCTGTTTAGATAACATATATATTCCCTGTATATATTTTCTGCTTCATCCAGAAGAGTTTCTTTGAATCTCTAACACATTTTTATTTGTCTGTACCATCCTGACACCTTTTCTTGGTAGGCATTCCTGTGGATATTCCACAACTACAGTGTCAATGAGAAGGCACAATTATTGTATGTGTTTGCACTTCAACAAACTTTCATCAGCAAGGCTTCTTAGGTCAGTATATTCAAAATCACTTCAGACCTGAAAGAGATCACCATCAAATCATATGTAGGGCATAAAGGACTGCAACAGTTAAAAGAAACTCTTTCAAGTGAACATTTACCAGGCATCACTAAGAGGCAAAGGATGCAAATCATCCTCCTGGTTTGGAATACAGAATATCATTGAGCAAATGCCTCTCCAGGAGAGAACAGAGGATAGA
Organism: Athene cunicularia; assembly: GCF_003259725.1. Lineage (NCBI taxonomy): Eukaryota > Metazoa > Chordata > Aves > Strigiformes > Strigidae > Athene > Athene cunicularia. The sequence goes on along the minus strand of NW_020799101.1, from coordinate 35,157,574 downwards.
GCTGTTTATTGTTGGACTGGGAAAGAAGCTGTCAGCACGTTCTTCAAGAATAAAAAATAAAATTAAAAATCTCTCATCTTTCACACAAACCCTATGCATAAGGGAAAAAAATAGGCAACAGGAATATGAGGGTTCCCCCTGTACACACAATAAGAAATGAAATAGACAACAAAGATGAAAAAGTCATTCACTTCTCAAACAGGTCAAGGACGGCCTTCCTAATGAAAAGCAGTGTGGGGCAAGACACAACCAAAAGCAGTTCTAAGAAATGTGGCTGACATGATTCCAACCCTGAGTGGAAAATGCTGAGGTGTGGATGTGAGGATCAAAACCAGCTCATTCCACAACCTTCAGACTGTGGGACAACTGACAAAAACCCCACATTCCATGAAGAAAGCCCAAGAAGAAACTACTATTATTTCTTCAGATATCTCAGAAGCCCACCCTCTTTCTGTATTGCATACTTTTAAACTGCAAACCATGCCTCTCCTCTTCATCAAGGTCATCCTAGAATTATCCAGTTGCAAATGTTAAGTGACAGTGAAGGAATAGTGTTTTGGCTAGAGATGAGAAGGTTACAATAAAAAAAAAAAAAAAGTTCTTCTTTGTTCATATTTATTAATATTGTCATAAATAAAAAGCAGTGACACCATTTGCTTTTACTTCTAGTGCCATAGTAAGATTTTTGAGTACTAAGAATACAGCAGCAACCCCACAAATTCTTAATCCTACAAATCCTTTTAATTTTACCCCACCTGTTTATTCACTTCAGAATTCCTATCTAGAATATATCTGTTATTTTGTTCAGCCAGAAGAAAAATGGTCTTTCATGAATTAGGTGACCAGCTATACAATGCAAAAGATAACTGCTGAGACAGCAGGGCAAACAACAGCAGATCAGAAATTGCCCCAGATCATTATCTAGGCAAATACTGAAATATGACAAAACCATGTGAAGAAATCAAGATCAGCTTGTAAGTGATTTGGTAAACAGCAGGGGAGAGTAATTCACAATAAACACTGATGTCTTTTTTCTGACATCAACATAACTCCTCTGCTGAGCTCTACCATGTGCTCAGGACCTTGTGAGGGGAGGCAGAGAGAAAGAAGAGAAATCTTGGTAAGCTTTTTATGCTATTTCTTTTGCTTACAGCATACACCATACGAGGAAGAAAGCAAAAGACCTGCTGCTTGCCAGGATCCCTTTGCAGAGGGGCCCAAAAGAGACAGTAGGGTTGGAATTCCCTCATGCTGAGCTTGCCCATACAGCCAGAGAAGGAGCCTGGGTGAGTTCACTGAAACCATCATAGGTGGTGATGCAAAGTATGCAAAACTGACAGTCTGAAAAGATGTAATTTTTTTCACTGAAATATATTGTTGAAAGGATTCTTATTTAGTTCTTGTGGCAATGGAGTGCAGCTGTATAAAGTTGGAATGTCTGAATAGTTTTCTTCTCCTCTTGTTTTCTTTTGGATTAACAAGTGAATAAGTAGCAGAGAGAATCAGTGACTTAGGAGACAAGCAGTACACTGTAAACAAACATGGTAATAGTTCATTTCCATAATCAATAAAGGGTTAATAAACTGGGCATGCAAAAGTGGTTATTGTGCTTGTCCTGTATGTCTTTTTCTGTAGCAACTCTGCCGAAGCATTAAGGAAGACAAGCAATGAGCGTATAGGTCAAGGCTTTCCAGCAGTCTGAAAACAGTCCTGGAAGATGATGCAAGAGAGATTTTAAATAAATTCACTGCTGTGAAATGTTCATCTGATTTAATAATGTCATCTTATACCCTCGATAAGAGCAATTTGCCCACAGTGCAGTATGATGCTACTGGTGCAGAGCATGGGCAGATTACCTTTGGCACCTCCCCATCCCCCCTTGCATTCTATGGGAGGACTGACAATAGGTAACATGCTGATGGGAACATCTTGCAGGGGATACTGAGGAGTGAATAATGAAAAGTTCCTGCGGGAGGCACCTTCCAATAATGAAATCCATAGAGCGGAAATCCTCTTTAGTGATGAGAAGAAACTTCAAAGATAACTCCCCTTAAAGAGTGTGAATCATTTCACAAAATTTGAATCATAGATCTCGATAATGCTTGCTATCAGTACTGAAGATGACCAAAAAAACCCCTTATATACACCTGATGTTGCCCGTTCTTTTTAATGCTATTTTTAATTTTTATCTCTATCCATCTGCAGGAATTCTTCTCTATACTTTTTTTAGATTTGTCTGTGGCTGTATACAAATTTGTCAGGAAACACGGCTGCATGTTATTAGGCATCTGTCCAGCCTACACTGTCTGCAGTGCCTGAGCCAGACACACTAGCAAGCTCATGGTAATTATTTTATACTAGTACCAGATATTTTTACAGAGCAAGATGAAAATATTCGTCAGATGTTAGCTGTCTTTCTAGTAGGATTCTGGGGGGAAAAAAAAAAAAAAAAAAAAAAAAAGACACACTTCTTTTGCAATATAGACAGGAGAACTATAGTGCTGCTCAGAGGGAAATATCTGTAGTAGCAAAACTTTGATATGTGTGGCTGAAACTAGAATTGTATTTTTTAAGTGGATTTATTCCCAAGGTTGATACAACATTCATTAAAAAAAAAATCTTTAGATCCTTATATTCCATTTTGGAAAGGTAAAACTAGGAATCTTGTACAAAAACCCAGAAAAATTTCTCGTGAGCGTGATTGCAATCTTAAATCAGTCTGTGCTGCAACTTCACAGATCATAGAGTAACTTACGGTTTGTGTAAAATAAGTTTGACTCCAAATCCATGCCAAATGCAGAGTTACCACTGTTTTTTTAAACAAGTCTAAACACAAGACTTTGAGACCTGGACAAATCTTTTTTCTCTCACTGATCTTTAAAAGTTGTTTTTTAATGATATGCATGTAGATAAGTGCATAGTATAGTTTGTCAAAGAAATAAAATCCCATCACTGTTTTTAAATAGTTAACATTATTTTTAAATAATTATGATCAGCTATGTTTCATATAAGTATATAGGGAAGGTGTTTCTTGTTCCAGAAACATCACTAATTCTCATGGGGGTCACATTTAAGTAGGGAAAACATTTCTATGCACCACAGTTCTTCTGCAACTCACTTCATCTGTCTGTTGAGCCAGATATTGCAGAGTGCCAAACACTGGACATCTGTGTGAATAGAGAAGGTTTCTCTTCCCATAACCTACTCTGCACTGGCATTTACATTCTGTGGATAGAATGTGGAGAGCCAGGGATAATACATCAAAAAGAGACTAAAGAGCTCTTAAATCTAGTAGCTGAAGGCATATGAAGGCCCAATGGCTGACAGGTGAAGCAGTGTTCAGCTTGGAAATAGGACAGAGGTTTTTAACAGCAAACACCACTGGACACAGCTCTGCTAACCATCAGCTGAAGTCTCCTATACAACATGTCCCGCCCTTGTGAAAGGAAAGATAGGCTCTAGTTTAACCACAGGTTTTGGGACTTGATGTAGAAATGACTGGGTGAAACTCTATGGCCTGAGGTCAGATGTGCTGTCCAGAACAGACTCTTTTGGAAAGGAAATGTATAAAAATAGTTACAGAAATATGTAGCCCAGTGAGTATATCAGGCAATTTATTTAGAACTTGGGTTCAACACCTCGAATGTCATGTTCTCTTCCCCCTCAGATTCCTAAAGCCATTTATATCAGGCCAGCTTCTCATGACTACTTATATTTATAGTTTGTCTGCCTGGTTGACACTGGTCACATTTTTAGGCTTTGCATTACATTTTAAATCCCCTGAGTCATTTCATGTTCATGTTTATCACTCTTTTCCTTCTTTTATGAGATTTTTCCATGAACCTGAAATTAAAACCATCCTTTCCTCCTCTCTGCTGAAAAGTCACAACCAAAAGTCATCCATGACAGCTTTTTGTCCCTTAAAATTTTCTCTGATCCCTCACAGAAGAGGCATTCCCAAGCAAGAAATTCACCTGTTTCAAAAAACTCATTGGTTACTGCCTTTTGTTCCTTGAAAATAAAGAAATAACTCATGCACAGAGTGGAAGAAGAGTATCAAACCATATGTCCAGAACCGCTGCGTAGCAGACTTCTCTTTAAAGAGCTCAGCACTCTCTCAGCTATATGTTGTACTACACGCTCAACATGCTGATGCCAGGATAGAGCTAATATCATGCTGCATTTTACTCTGAATTGTGAACCATCTCAGATCTGACTGAGATTTGTCTTCTAAAGCATCAGTCTTCCCACATGTAATAAACCCTCTTCCCACAGATATGAATAGTCTAGCAGTGCCAGGCTATTACATACATGTATGATACCTGGACAGCCGTAGGGTCCTGTACCAGGGACCTCAGCGAGCCACATGTGCCTCCAGCTTCCTGGCACTTTGGCAGTACTATGGCCCTCACATCCAGGATGGTGAGTACATGACTGAGGTTTGCAGTTGACGATTTCTACACCTTCACATTTAGCTTATTGGTTTAAGAGATGACACAATACAGAGGGGAAAATAATGTGATGTGTGGGAGCTGGCAGTAGAGATTTTTCCCAAATGTTTGGGAAGATCCCATTTCTCACAGATGGTACTGCCAAGAAACAGCCTACTTTTTCAGAAAATAAGGATTGTTAGCAATAGTCTTCTGCCTAAAGTATTTCCCCAGTCCAAATGCTAACCCAACTATAAAATAAGAAAGTCTTATTCAAGAATATTTACAATTTCAAGTGGGAGAAGAAAGCAAAGATGCCCAACAGGTGGAGGTGAAAAGATTAATCTAACAGCAACAGAGGTAACTGCAAAACTACCTTGCAAAAAACCTTGAAGGCGTGGAAGGGAGAAGAAAGTGCAAGCACCTTCCCAAGCAGAAGTTCCATTGCCTATCGCCCTCAGCTGCAGTGTTGGGACATTTTAAAGCTCTGTGTGTCCAAGATCAAAGCCATTAGAAAGGAGGCTATATAATATTTATAGATTTGCTTCCACAGACCCATACATGGTTGTGTCATGCCTACTGTGTTTTATTTGATTTTCTTTTATATTCTCTTTCTTTTTACTTGAGAGACAGAAAAAGCATGTTCTTACCTTATGGAAAGATCAGGCAGGATAATGAGTCATACGCTTTTATTCAGCTGGCTGCTATGCAGTATATTAATAAACAAGGAATGTAAACATCTCTGTATGGCTGGGAGAGAAGTCCTCTGATGCAGCTATTGAACAGAGCTGCTGATGGTGAAACCCATGCAGGGCACTTCACAGGCCCTGGCATTAGTAACAGAAGGGTGGGAGACACACAGTAGAGCCTGCTACCACTGGGTTGAAAGGACAAAGCTGGGTTCCCCCTGACTGAACAACTGTCCATGATCACTCCTAGTGAAGGAAAGTCAGAAATCAGAGGAGCACATCTTTGGCTTAACTACAAAAGCTAACTCAGAAGACCCTGATGCTGCCAACATTATGAGGACAAAGAATTTGACTTAAAGACACTTTCTCTCTCTTTCTTTGTAACTGAATAATTCCAAGGTGGTGTAGAACATAAACCTGCTAGAGAAATATGGAAGCCTGAAGGTTGTTTGTTGTAACCATATCTGATATAATTACTGGTAGCAGAGATGAACTTGAGTTAGAAGCTATAAATCCCCAGTCAAATCTCCTGAAAATTTAGAGTGTGTTTGAGAGCAAAGGTTTGGGTTGGACTTCTCCCTCATGGACAGACAGAATGTACTAATTCTGAGTCCAATTCCATGTTTTTCTTTGTTTTGGTTGTTATGATAGTCATGGCTACTGCTGCAAAATTAGGCCATTAAAAAAAAGGCAAGCAGCCCAATCCAAATGGTTTGCATTTGAGCTAAACTCCTTGGGCTCTGCAACAGACAGGGAGGTACCTATTTAGGACATGTGGTTTCTACTTATTTCTGCCCTTGACTAGTTTTGGATGGTAGAGCTAGTTGACACATGAAATTTCTTTCCTAGGGAAAAAGGCTGATATTTTCAAAACTATTTTCAACCCAAATTGGCATTTTCAGAGACCAGTACATTTAGAAAAAAATCAGTTCAGAAATGTCAAAATATTTTTTAAAAATCAAACACAAATATTCAATGTTTCCCAACCTCTTTTAAGCTTGCTCTCACACGAGCTAGTGTCTGCTCTTAGGCTGGATTCAGGCTGCTTTCCTAGGGAGTGGCAAGTGCATTATGCTTACGTTTACACCTATAGACTACAGTCAGTATCTCATCAGATTTTGAACTGAAACAGGCAGGACTCTCAAAACTAGAATCAGTATGGGAAACACACTTGTGTAATTTATTGCTAAATATGCTAAGGACTGGCCAAGCTGAATATCCTGGTCCAGCATGGATAGATCTTCACAATGTGAAGACAACATTGAATCCAACAATCAACCTAGTTATATTATCGTGGCACAGATCCAGCAAATGCTTCACTCTGTCTCTCAGCCAAACAGTGTTAGAATTCCCTGTTTCTTTCATCTGTTGCTGCAAAGCTTCTATGGTGCACAAAACATGATCAAAAACTAGCAGCTGGTCATCCTTACCATAGACTACTAATAGAAGCTGTTCCAGCACTTGCAGAACAGTGGGAAAGGAATGGTCTCTCAGGATCTGCAGAAATGAGGGATGGTATTATTTAGAGAGAAAAAATAGTAATAAAATGTTCAGATCCTTGTTCTTTAGCCTGAGCTGTGATTTGAGATACATTAACTCTTATATCTTGAGTAAAACATGAAAAATGTTTCTTTCACCTTTTTAAAGATATTGTGAAAGTACAGTATTGTCATAAGACCATTTTAATGAGAGAGAAGTTAGCTATGTTGTCTTACAGACTTTATTAAATTATGCTTAGAACTCATTCACTTTGTTGACTCAAATTATGGAAGCAATTCTTGTAGGATTGTTTATATGTCCCAGAGCATTCATAACTCACAGAGTTCAGCCATCTACAAGTGTTTAATTACAGACTGTCTGTTTCATGTAAAAAAATGTTTGCCAGCAGTCTTTTGGCAGAGTAAGGAATGAACTTTGTAGAGGAAAACTGATTTACTCATGAGCGGCAGCAGCAGAAATGGGGAAAAGAGCTTCCCCAGAGTTCCTTGAAGATTCCAGTTGCTGGATCCTGGCATGATTGGATTTCTTATATAAATCTTGTTGCAATTATGCTAAATTTTGCACTGAAATTTATTTTTTCCCCCCACTTCTACAGCTATAAATGCTTGTGTATTTAAGAATAGCATATGAAAATTAAACTCACAAGACATCATTACACAAGATGTGAGGTCAGACTTTGTCCAGAAAGGGAGAGTATCTAGTCTTTGAAAATAATGTTTCCTTGTTCTTTTTCAAAATATAAACAGAGATCATCAAAATACTACATAAGTGAGGCTGCATCTCACATTTTACAGGCTCAAAACATAAAAATGTCCTGTACTATTTGATCCCTGAACTATTTTGAATATTTGAACTGACTAGAGTAAGGAGGTTTCTTTACCTCCATATTTCTAAGCTGACTTTTTTTCATTGTAGATTTCTATGAAAAATGTTGTCTTGCTGTGAAATGCTGAATTTATCTGATGGAGTGTTTTTAAAGTTAAATCTGAAGACCTGGGAGATATATATATATATATATATATATATATTAATTTGGAAATGCTATTATCTTGATTCCTGGGAGGTTTCATGTGAATACCTTGTCTCCCCTCTCTTTGCCATTGGTTTGGGATTCATGGCTGCAGCTGCTGTGCAAAGCAAATTTTCCATTGAATGTCCAATTTGGAAGCAAAATTCTGATTCAAAATTCTGATATTCTTACCTGCTGAAGTTCAATATCTTGTATCAGGCCAGCACACTGTATCACAACCTCAGTCTCTTAACCTGAGATACTGCTGCTTCACCTCAGCAAAGGAATGTGTGTAATCCTTTGTTGGTAGACATTAGATACAACAAAATATGTGAGAACTTATTTGGAGAGTGATGTTGTCTCATCTCTGTCCAGAAATCAGAATACAAAATTGAAATAGGCAAGACTTAAAGAAAAAAAATCAAGTTATTTCAGTGTTTAGCTGATCAAAGTTTGTCATACTCCAAGTGGAAGTTTTATTGGAAAGGTGAGGAGAAATGTTTCCCAAAGCTACGAAGGCAAGCGCAGTGAACCTGAACATAGGAGAAGGTGCCATTTCCACCATCTATCCATTTCAGCGTATGCCCACATGGAATCATGTGGCCTTCATATTTGTATTTTGGGCTCCCAGATCCTGCTCCTCACACGCCCCTTGAGGGGCCATGCCGTGCCCGTCAGTGGTGCTGGCAGGGAGCCCAGATGCCCAGGAGGCCTGGAGGCGGCTGGAGCGCAGTGGGGAAGGACCTTTGCTGCTGTGGACGTGCCCGGAGGGGAAGGGGCAGGCCTGGGGCTCCTGGCCTTCCCCCTCCATCGTCCTCTGACAGACAGGTGCCCGTGATGTGCTGAGCTGGACTGAAACCCTCGGGCGGTGATCAGCCATAGGGCTGTGGGTGGCATGTGCCGGGGGAGCACCCGGGCCAAGGGAGCCAGATTCCTGTCTGTGGCCCCTGGCAGAAACACAGGAAAGTTCTCCTTAAAAAGCAGTGAGTGACGCAGTTTCACATGAGGCCTCTGCTGAGAGGGTGGAAATGGCCTTTTCAGGCCCTCAGCAGCCAACCAGCCAGAAGGCCAAGGGTCAGTTACGAGAGGCCCAGGGTGAGTTATTCCCCTCTGACGGCTCCCGTTGCAGGCTCGGTTTGCTCCCCTCCGGGGCCTGGCTGTGCTCCGAGGTACCTTGAGGTACTCAAGTCCTTGCACTGTGAGCTCATTTGTTGTCATTTCCACTTCTGGGAAAAAAAGGGTCATAAGAAGAGATCAGTAACTGTGTAGTATTCATAAAGCATGGCCTCTAACAAAACAGACATGTTGCCGTGTTATCATATCCAGGAAAACAGCAGCAGACAGCATAACTTTAAAATACCACCCAGAAACTCTTTGGAAAGGACAACACACAGCATCAAAGCCTAAATCTATTTGCCAAATCATGCTTTAACTTACTGCCAAGACACCAAATTTATCCCCTTAATAGCAATGATCCACAAGGCAACATGGTGACTGCTACAGCAAGCTGGACATGGGTTTATTTCAGAGAGGGCAGGATTACAGAAAGAGCCCTACACATATTAACACTTGGTGAGAAAGGGGAGGGGGGGGTTCCCACATGAAATTAGCCTGGGGTTAGTCTGTTAATAAATAAGCTTCACAGGAAGGATAAAACAGGATCAATATAAAGGCTAGCTGTCAAGTCTACGGTAAAATATTTATTACGTTTCAAATGCTTAGATGAATAGTTTCAGACCTAAAATAAATGAGAATTAAATGTCTAATAGAAAGGGTAAAATTACAACACCAGGTATATAACCCTACACAAAAAAAAAGTGAAGGCAATGCCCTGCTTTCTACCTTTCTTTCTCAGACTGTCCTCAATGGCAGTGTACGTGGAACAACTTCCTCCTGCATCCACAAAGAGGGAAAGGAAGGGAGGAGTTGTGACTCCCTCTTCCTTTATTCTTCCCCTCGGCGTACTGAGCCAGATAGAAAGCAAAGTCACCTCTTCATCTGATGTGGACTGGACAACCAAAAGCTCTGCAACTACACTCCATGTACTGAAACACAGGTCTCCAAGCTGCAGTCTGGTCTGTCAAACGTCAGAGACAGAGTGCATCCAAGTCAGGGCTGGTGGCAATTGTAATCACCATATCAACTGACATTCTGACTGTATGCATGGGTATGTGTCTGCATAGCTCCAGAGGGAAAATTCTGAAAGCTGTTGTATCCCTGACATTGCTTTATGACATTTTTGTATAACGTGTATCTGTGATACGTTTCTCACTCTGATTGCCAGGAACTATTCGGGGGAGATGGCAAGGCAAGTGGTAGAGGCAGTTTGCTTTATAATGTTGTTTTTCTTCTTTTATTTCTTTTAGAAATGCATTTTGTGCTCTGTATGCATCTTTCAGTACTGGTCCTTGGACTCCTGAAAACAAAATTGTGAATGTCATAGCCAGATGGAATGGAAAAAGCTGTAGCACATACTTTTTGTATACACACACATTGGTGTGTGCATGCATATATGTCACGTGCAAATATACACGTACACACAAAGACATGGCATTTATAATGTGCATACACACAGGGAAAAATCCTCCTGAACCACACTGAAGCACTAGTCTTGGTCAGAGAGAGAGTAGGTTGGGTTTGCTCTTTAATATTTTACCATCTGAACTCAGGGAATAATAATAAGCATATGTAATTTTGGAACTGAGGTTAGCCATCTAAGACTTCCCTGCAAGTGGAGGATTTGTAAATGTCCATGTATACTTCTAGAAACTAAATACATGTGAGCTCAGGGAATCAGTCTCTTCTAGGTGTAATTGAAAACGATACTGATCAGCAGGACCAAAAGCAGAGCTCAATGGTTTTGTTTTTTCCTTTGACTTCCTCTACTGTGGTACAAGGTCTTAAATACCATGTTTAGATTATGATAACCTGAAAGGGCATTTCTTAGCATGAAGGTAAAATCAGGTGATTTGTGGTTTTTGATGGCTATTATTGACTTTAACATAAAAGCAAATTATTCTGTGTAGAGAACGTGTGAAATTCATGTCTGCTTTCTTTATACAGTCTGTACATGCTCTCTCACAGGACACATGATTCAGATTTATGAGGAGCAGGAAGGAGAGGGTGGTAGTTGTTACTCTTATTCCTAGCCAGAAATGACAGTGTTTTGCAGATTTAATGGTGCTAACCAACCAAAGAATATTTTTTTTTGCTTTCTAATATAATACTTCTATATCTGTGCTCAAAAAGAGATAGCTATGTTTAAATCTTTTTCAACTCATAAACACATAGACTTTAAGGAGACTTATCTTAACCACACTACAATTTTATGAGTCTGACAAATCTTACAAATCTCTAATCACAGTTGCATGTATTTGATAATGCAGAAAAGTCCAAATTTAAGGAGTAACAACTGAAATATAAGTATACAGGGCTAATTGGTTTCAGCAGTTATGTGGCATAGAAATAATAAGGTGCTAGGCTGGTTGCAAGGACACCTGCCACCTGTTTCTAGATCAGCCACGACTTGCTGTGTTAGTGATGGTAGTCCTTCACCACTCTTTGTTCCTGCTTTCCTTGCCTTGTTTTGGCTGTCCCATCAGACTATAAGCATTTGAGAACAGGCACCTCACTGCTGGTACAGAATGTACTCTTCCATTCTTACAATGCTCATACTAGCAATTAGAACAGCTTATACTTGTCTTAGTGAAGTAATCTGACAGAAAACTAAGGACTTTGCTCAGACTCTTCTCTGGAAGGGAGATAATGATGAATCTATTTTAACAACATGCTGGTTGAACCTCAATTTGGATGTCCTGAGATGTAACGTCTGATTGACGCTTTTATACAACATTGGATGCAAATTGCTACTAAATGAATCTTGTCATATTGGAATTCTTTTGCTGATGAGGTAAATTTGTGGTATTTGAGCTACGATGTGTTTTTCACTGGCCATGTTTTTATTTTGGAGCAATTCCACCTGCATCATTATACTTATATGACTGTGCAGTCATTGATAGAGGCCCTTAAACACAAACATGGATGAGTTCTGCTAGCATGGAACAATAGCCACCCTTAATGCAGCATGTAGAATTACTTTATAATATATGGCATAGTATTGAACAGCTTCTTGGAAACCTTAGCAATGAAGAGGTTTGAAAGAAGCGGAATGGCCTACAGTTCATAAACAACACAGACTGAATAAGTTGCTTTAAACTGCATCAGAAAATTTTGCTCATAGATTTATCCTTCACTTCTAGAACTAAAAGTGCTAAAAAGTGGCATGACTAAAAAGGCAATGCAGCAATAAAAATTCCAGTTCGACTCTAGGGATAACTTCAGAGACATTGTGGTCAGAATTTTCTCCATTATTTGCAAGTTGCCAAAGAAGAATGTTCTTTATTCTGGATTGGCTTTGGGAAATCTATTAAGATTTTTAATTGCATTCAAAAATATTCTTATGTTTTGAAACCTAGTCTGCAGGAAGTTTAACCGGCCCTTCATTAAGAGTATGACTAAGACTTGTGTATTAGCAAGGTGTTTTGCTTGTCTCTGCCCAATAAAAATACAAGGAAGAATTCCAGTTTGCGGAATGAAAAGAGCAGAAGGGAAGGGGGGGACACAAGTTATGGGCTGCTTTGGTCTTCATACTCAGGAAGTACTTACCACCTTCCATTGCCTCATCTCATCTCTTTCATTAGAAGGCCTTTCTAAATTACAGGAATAAGTGGCCCTTAGCAAATAACTTCACAACAGAGAATAACCAAATGGGACTGAATCAGAATAGGAAACGCCCTTCTGCTACTGCAGATAGTTCTGTGCTGCTAGCATTTTTCTCATCTAGGATCAGGATGAAAGGCAAAAATCTCAGTAATTTCCAGAAATTGCATATCTGAAAAATGTGTAAGACAAGTGCAGATGAAGCATTTAATTTCAATACTTTTGTAGTATCTTTATACAATGCTGATCTGTCTTTAATCATTTTATGTATGAATTTACTAAGATTTCAAAGATTTTACCTTTGTAAAATGTTCCTGCTTAAAGGAAACAGAAGCTTTCTAATTCATTAAGTTGAAACAGGACTATTTTTAATGTTTCTTATTAAAAAAAAATAATTAAGGAGCAATGGGAAATGGAGTCTTTTCTTAGCCATTAGTCTGAGTCATAACAGGTCAGTAACAAATGCTATGTGTTTCAGTGTGATGGCTCTTCAGTGACTAACTCTTTTTTCCTATCTGGTTGACTGCAGTGGCATCTAGATCAGGCCTAATAAGATGGTTCTCTTAACTGTGCCAATACCGGAAGAAGGCTTCGCTCATATACTGATAAGTCAATGCAGCATCAAGGAGAAATATTTTTTTTCGGCCAAAAACAGTGGAGCTGATCACAATTGAGTGTATCCTTTGGCAATAAAAATTTTCCTTTACAGTCGATGCCATGATTAAACCAAAGCCACTGCTTTGTTCCTCCACCTGTCTCTGTGAGTCAGCAATGGTTTCCTCTTGCTTTCCCTCCAAGTGGGATGCCAAAGCCTCGCCTGGACTGCAGAAGCACAGGTGTCGTGCCCACATTTCTGAATTGTTTGGCTTTTGCAACCTTGGCAGCCTGTCTGAGCTCTGGCAAGCTTTTTATTAAATGAGATAGAGAACGGAGGAGATAGTCCACTTTTCATGCTGCTCATGGGTTTTTCTCTAAAAATCAGGAGTTTGAAAAATACCATCTGTAATTTGTTTATAACTGTGACTAAGAAAAATGGTAGATTTTGCTCATTAACAGAAGTACTGAAATATTTTAGAGCTTAATTTCACAGGATTCTAAAAGTCAAAGATGAGATATACACTTCTGGGCTAAAATGTTCATGTTCACTTTGTGCTCTACATGGAACTCCGATGACTTCACAAGCATATCCAATAGATGCCTTTGTACCTATGACTTAGGCTGCTGTAACAGACACTTCTCTCATTTACTACATACATTTTAGCTTATCTCATAGCAATGTTTTGCACACGGTTCTCTCTACTAAGGTATGTATTTGATGGCTTCTGCCAAATGTTCTTCTAGAGCTGATATGAGTATGAAAAACAAGAAGTATGAGGTGCTACCTGTACAAGTGTCATGGCAACCCAGGGAGTGTGCTTCCCACCTAATCACAGTGGGAAGGAATCTGTGTGACTCAGAGGCAGGGAAAGCAGAATAAGTGTCAGACCAAGTGGTCAGCTTGCCAGGGAGGAGGACTATCAGAGCCAGTGCACTCTCCACTGCCTGATTCAATGGTCTGTAGATCTGTGATTTCTGTCCCTACAGAGTCCATCTCCCCCATAGAAACAAAATTCTGTACCTAGTTATCATTGGTTCAATGAAAACTGATCCAGACACTATGAGGCATGGTGTTGCTAGTATAACCAGTAAGCATGTCAGTAAACAAGTCAACCCCAAAGCATGTGTCTAGTGTGTGTGCACAAACTTTAAACTGACTCCTCTCATGCCATACCAATGAGCAACATATTCTGGCTGTTCCTTTCCCATGCAGGCTTAGCATGACTGATTTGTGTACTCAGCACTGGAACCTACACTTTTCCCAGGACCCATCAGGTCAGATTGCCCATAACCTATTGCTCCTTTGATGGTTCTCATCCTGCTTTCAATTGATGTGGCAGCGCATGAATACATATGACTGAAATCTTGTTATAAAATTCATTTGTCTAAACACTGGCTATTTATGTTTGATGGCCTGAACAATTATTAATCCTGATTGGAAATATAAGTCATTGTGTCTACAGTGTCCTGTCACAGCATCCCTGTTAGCTCCCCTGAGGCCAAGTTCTCTGACAATGCACACAGTGTCCGGTTTTTCTGCACACAGTACTGTGCCCTAGATAAAATCCCAGGGAGGAAACCTCATTTTCACAATGGTGAAACCTCACCATTGTGGATGATCCCCAGGAATTTTCCTGGTCTGCCAGTGTATATCCAATAAGGCAGGAGACAGACCCTGCACCGCTGTGTACAATAATTTCCATGCTCTCGCACACTGCTTAAAAATGCCATGGCACATGCACTCCCCATCCTCAGTGGGCACAACATGCATCCTTCCTGCCAGGGCATGAGTTCCTACACTAGCCCTGCATCTGGGGAGAGCCTTGAAGGAACTGGAGCCTTTCTTAACCTGCAAAGACAGTGGAAAGCTCCAGAGCAGCAGCAAGCCTGCTTTTTGTGTTAAAAAACGCAATATATGCCTCCGAGCTTCCCTCTAGTCTCTGAATTCTCACCCTTACGTGGAGACTCTGCTCCACCACTGCCAATGCAATACCGAGTTCGAGGTTGTCAGATGCCTAGCAGTCATGTATGAAAGCCAGTACAAGAGGGCACCAATCACCCTATGTCTTGCTGGCCTGCATCTAGTACACACATTCACCCAATGCTACTTTGTCAGTAGTTATTCTACAGAGCCACCATGTGCCAGCCTCTGCACAGTCCAGAAAAATGCAGAGGCTGGCCTGGGCAATGGTACCTGTTACTGCTGTGGCAGGGCTAGTCTCTGCTAGGTACAGAGGATTCCCAGGGCTGCATGGGCCCATGGCTTCTCTATACCTGCGGCACCAAGCCACAATGTCGTGATGTGGTAGGGGAGCCCCATGGGAAATAATCCCACACAAACCCACAGACGGGTCTCTCTCCCAGGCCAGGATATGGCTAACAAAGACAGGGGAAGTTCAGACACACGTAGCTCAGCTGTTGTGGAAAATCATGGTTTGGTTTCTGTCCCCAGATATTCCAGGGCTGTTGAGCATTTCCTTGGTCTGATGTGATAGGAGGCTCCTAGGCAGACTTGGGAAATGTGGACCTGCAAATGTTGGTCTTCAGGGACTGACACTGAGGGCTTTTTCTTTGCACACAAATGCAGGAAGCAAAGGTATTTACTCACCTGTCACAGCATTTTTCTTCTGATTCTTACAAGAAATATGTGTCTGTTCTTGACTTGTGTTTTTCCTCCCAGCACAGCGCCCTGGGGGGGATCTCAGCTCCCACATTCTCACACATGCGTGCACACTGCAGGGCTCTCTCCTCCCAGCTTTCCAGCAGGCTGAACCATACCACACCACACTGCTGACCTCCGGGATTTCTGGACTAAGTCCCTAGCTCACTCCAGGGAGAAAGCAAAGCATAAATGACACAGTCAAGTCAGGCAGAGCTGTTACTAGAAATCCCTTGCCGGGTGAGTGAGAGGGAGAAGGATAGAAGAGAAATGTAGAGAGATACTGTCTGAAGGCACACCAGGCAGAATGCAGCAGACACCCCTGGAAAACTGCAGAGATGATCTATGGATCTGCAAGATGGATTGAAACAGATCATTTCTCAGTTCTCTATTGTGCTTACATGGATAATTATCAGCAATACTCTAGTAGAGGTTTACAGTAATGAGTAACAGAAATATTGATTTTGAATGTTCAATCTTGTAGAATAATCTTCAGCTCGAGTACATCATTGCAACTTCATTTTGACTTCAGTGGGTTATTCCATTTTCCATCAGATGACAACATTGCCCTACATACAGAAATACCAAAGCTGCTTTGGTTTGGTTTTTTTTTTTGTTTGTTTGTTTGGTTTTGGTTTTTTTTGTTTTGTTTTGTTTTTTATAATGCTGAATGAATTAGAAACCCACTTCAAGACTATAAATAATTTTCTAGAGCTAGCAGCTAAAATTCCAGGATCTTAATCCAAAAGGGACTTTAATAACCATTTAGTCAGACCTCCTGCCTGAAAATGGGCACAGACTGAATGAAGGAGCATTGTACCTCTGGGTATATATTTCTATATTTCCTATTTCCGTGACACACAATTAAGAACATGGGAGGTTAGTTGCACAGTAAAAGCCAAATGTGCTGTCAGATGATATTCTTGTGGTTCTTATACACTCTATTGCAATGCAACATTTCCTTTGCTTACAGTGAATCAATACAAGGATATAATCTGTTATAAAGAACACAATTCTGGAAAATCCAGAAAGCACTTTAGCCAAAGAGTAAGCTACATTTCCTTAAAGTCTGAATGAAAATGCATATAGACTTTTTGTTGGGTTTTTTTTTTCATATGCATCATATTCTCATTTGCTAATTTTACCTACATTTTCTCCAAACAAAATGAAAATGAAAGAAAAGTAAATTCCTAAAAGGTAATAATGAATCAATCAGAAACATTACAATTTATTTTTTTTTATTCTTCCAGTTATTTTTTCAGATGTGTGTGAAAAAAGTGGTAAGATATTCTATACCTACACAATTATTATTAGCTAGAACTGCACACTAAATAAAATCAGACAATTTTAAGGTGAATTAATAGTGAGGTAGAAGGTTTGTTTGATGGGGGGTGTGTGAGTTTTGGTTTTGTGCTTTTTGGGGAGGTTTTGGGGTTTGTTTTTTTTCATTTATGAAATAGAATATTCTTCTTGGTGAACAGATTCAATGATGGAGTTGCTCCCAAAAGTCATTTGTCAGTGAAAAGAGTAATGAGAACATAATAGCTAATCCTTCAAAAGTTCAGCTGGATTAAAAGCAATATGAATTCTTTTTTGGAACCAAAAATAAAGCTATTTGCAGATGGTCTTCATTAGAAATACTGGTGGTAAGAATTATTTCACAGCTCTAATAATGTGTCTAGCCAATATCCCTTAGGCCTTAATATTTTCAGTATCAGAGATGAATATTGTCTTTGTAGACATCTGCTTGTATTAAAGAAGTATACTTACCATACACACATATATATGATATACATATATATACACACAAATACACACGAACATTTCTTTAATGCAAGCAGATAACTATATATATCAAAAGATTTTCATGTACTTAGAAGAAAAGAGATACACTTGATGCTCAGAAACATACTGGCTCAGACTAATTTTTCTTTTTGTTGAATCTGCAACCCAGAAGGTTATCAACTTATTTCATACTATACTGATAATGTAAACTATGCATTACTATTAATAAATGAATAAATAAATAAAATCATGCTCTGGACAAAATGGATGTGCCCTAGAGAACATTTCAGCCTCCATGTCACCCCACTGCCTTCACTTAACTATAGTACCACACACAGGCAGGTAGTTAGATATATAGTTATCCAACCTGCATATATTATCTGATTGGCATGTTCACTTGCTCCTTGACTGCCATAAATGAGTGGCTGTGCAGGTGCCATTAGCACATGCATCTTTTTCTGAAAGCACTATTGTAGGAGTAGCTGAAAAGCTGTTTGTGCTACACAGTCAGAAAGTTGGCAGCAGTTCTGGGTGAAAAATGGCAAGTATGTTTCAAGAAAAATTCAAAAAACTTCATGTTTACTCTACATTTTTTAACATCTCAATGAGAAATTCAAAAAACCTGAAGGCACTGAAACAAAATACTTTTCAGGTTTTCTTCTTCTTGCCTTTCTCCCTTCCTCTTCCTGTTTTCTTTTACTGTTTTAATTTCTCATCCTTTGTTTCAATGATCAAGTAGAAGAAAATGAAGATGAAGGAACAGAAAGAATGAGAGGGAGGAGGAAACAATACCTGAGAAGCTGTAACACTTTTAGCAGGTCAGTTTAATAGAGAGCCCTTTGTATACCTGTGCTAAGGTAATAAACATGCCAGTCATGAAGCTCAACAATATACAAGATAGTTTACATCTGCCCAATTTGACTGAAAACTATTTGGCTTGCACGGGGCATATCCATTTAGCTGGTCATATATTTATACTCCATCCTTCTGCTCTCTTAAAACCAGAACAGTTCTTTGTTAGGCAACACTGCAAAAGTTACTGCCTCCTTTTACTTCATGGCTTGGGGCGTTTGCAATTTGTGACCTGAATCAGCAGATACATATGTTTCATGCATATGTGTAACACTTTTGAAAAGTTGGCAAGATACATCTTTGAGTTAGTGAGGAAAAGAAGCAAAAATTTAATGGTTACAAATTTGGGCTTAAGCTATTCCTCCATTTCAAGCTTTATTAGTTTGCTTTCCATTTCAGCAGCTGCTGGAAGCACTCTTCAGTAGGAACCAAACAAATCCATAACACCTGTCCCACTCTGAATTGGAGGCCAAATCTTTCTGTTGGCTATCTCAACATTTAAGAATTAAAGAACGTCTCAACCTTAATTTTCATGCCATAAAAAAAAAAAAAAAAAGTGGAATAATAAGAACTTTGTTAGGCAATTTGCAGGCATGTGACTTGCAATTACAGTAAAATCTTCATCATTCCCCCCAAAAATTGTTTGCAATCTGAAGTGCAGTGTCTTCCTCTCCAACTTTGGTAAATGCCAATATGTTTTGGCTGGAATTTAATGCTGACATATATCTATTTTATTACAGCTTAATTTATTAGGTCTTCTGATATTTAGCCTCTGGCCTTGATATGTCTTATGGCAAGGCAGCTGTGAAGCAACGTAGGGATTTGTGGGTATAGAGACAGAAAACCGTCAGGATTCTCCCAGAACCACATGGCATGTTTGTCCCTATAGACTTGAAAGTTATGCTGCTCTAAGCTCTGCAGGTCTCCCACACAACGTTCATAAATAAAAGCGGATTTTGAATCCCTGCCTTTAGTCCTAAATCCCAAGGTAAGGATTGACTGGAATATATTGGAACAGATCTTTAGGTTTGGACTAAATGCTAGTCTTAAGTCATCGCCATGCCTTTTAAGCACTTTAAAAAAACTACTGTAATATGTTATTTTGGTACTGGGCCATGCAAACCTTGCCCAACTTCTGAGTGCGTGAGCTGTCAGCAAAGAGCTATATAGTTGTAAGCAGGAGACAGTTCAATGCAATTCAAGCAAAAATTGTCCCCCCCATTTCACTTCAAATCAGCTGATTAGAAAAAATGGCTTATTGTGCCAAGATAAAAACAGATAAGCCAAACTACTCATTTGTTTTTCCAGGGAGAGCTTCATACAGTTTATTAAATAGAGAATCCAGAGCAGTAATCAGCACATTCACTGGGATGTTAAGGGAGATATGGTAAAGCAGTGTATGACAGCCAAGGGACAGAGAGCACTTCTTACTCACTCTCTCCAGTCATGAAATCAGTAACTCAGATCATTTATCTAAGTCATCTACTATTATTTTGGAGTGAATCAGTGCACAGAGGTTTAAGGACGTCCTAAGCATATTTGTTCATTTTAATAGGGAAAAAATCCCAAAACCAAATAACAACTGCTTTATTTGAAAGCCAGGACCAAGGGAGATTTAGTTTAGCTAAGTCAAGGTTTGACTCCAGTTCAAGTTGGGCAGTTCAGCCAGAAGTTATCATATGATTGGGTTTTGGGGATTCTATAGTTTTTGGAAGTCTGTGTGAAATGATCTAGTAGTGGTCTCAGTCCAAAGTACAATCCATAACTGCCTCTTCCTCACAAAATCCTATATTTTACATCATTATTAAGAGTCTCAGAATAGAAGGCAAGAGCTAAAACATGTAGTATGCTCGGGGTCTGCCCTGTACATCTGAAAAAAGGAAGGGTGGGGAGGGGGCATGAAATGGCACCATTACCTTTGCTCTTTTGACTCTCCTCCATTAAGAAGAAAAAAATATTGCTGAGAAAAGAAGTACCAAATATGCCAACTACTTCATTCATATTTTTGTCATAGTCCTGACTTTTTTCTTAATTTTAGCATAAACTAAAGATGCCAGTAGGATCTTAGCAAGCAGTTCTTGGCATTGTCGCACTACTACTGAGACTAGTTAAGAGATGGAAGAATCTGCATGGTGAAGATGAAAAAAATTGCTTTCACTTATTTTTGATCTATTTGAAGAGCATGTGCCATAAAGTTTGTTTACTTTTCAGTCATTTGTCTTCTAGGATGTGTAAAATAAAAAATATCAAAAAATACAGAGATAAGTAGAAAATATAATGAAAAACACTGGTGTATTTCAAATATATAAAGCCATCCCGTTCTAAGGAATGGTTTTTTATGTCATATATATATATAGTCTAGTCTTCATTGCAACTAATGAAACATATTTAGTCTGTATTTAAAGTAAATATCCCATGGAATAGCAGATGTTCAAAGTACGGGAAAAGCTTTCGCTGATCTCTCACCCATGATGCACCCTTGAACTACATCATTTACCCACTCCTTGTAGATTTTTTTCGACAGTGCTTCAGGACAATTCAGCACTTAAGAACACTTGCAAACCAAACTCCAGTAGGCTAGAGAGTAATGCAAATGAAGTAATCAGATATTTTATTTGCCAACGCCAACCATAACATGCCAATAATGATTCTATATCATTCCTCAATCTGTTCATTGAATTGTTTCATCTGTCTTCCTTCACCTCCTTCTACACTGCCCCTCCACCTTTCCAGATGAAATTATGATCTTAAAAATTATGCTTGTCACCCAGGGTTTCAGCTGGAAATAAAATTTCAAATTTCAGAACATGCCATCAACTTCAGGTAAATAGATGAAGTACAATTATAACAGACATTGAAATCAACAGTAATATTCTATATTTATATAGTAATATATGATCAAATTTCAGAGTAGTTGAGGATGTCTTCTCTCCTGAATAAACTTTACCAAATAACTCACAACCAAATATTAAAATGAAAAAGAACTGAAAGTCTTCTTCGTAGTTCCATTTTACTCTTTCTCATCCTTGTACCATACTGAAAACAACAGATTGCACTGCAAAGATTTTAATTTTATTTTGTGTCTGTTCTATTGAAATATGCCATACAGACTATGTGGCTGCAGACTATTCACTTAAACAGGAGTAGAATCAGGCCCATGTAATACTGCAAGGATTATAAAAATATATGGTTTCCTTGGCATTAATCAGAACTGTTGGATAATGGCTCCCCTCAGAGGTGGTATAGGAAGCATGCACCAGTCTAATATGTCTCCTTGCTACAAGATGTCAGGAGGAAAGAGACTGTGCATTATGTGCGATGAAAATGCACTGCAAACCCCATCCTACAATGCATTAGAGATGCACAGCTTAGTTCTTTATGGGAAATGACTGTAGATAATGAATACATTCTGTTATAATTAAGGATGAAAAAATATATAGGAAGTTAGAAATGAAGAATTGGTATCAAGGATTAACCTTCATTTTACAAAATATAACCAATTTTGAAATTGTATTGTAAGCATGCAAAAGAGACTTACCTGACTCCATTCTAATACTTCAGCTTCACAAAACTAAAATGAAGG
Organism: Athene cunicularia; assembly: GCF_003259725.1. Taxonomy (NCBI): domain Eukaryota; kingdom Metazoa; phylum Chordata; class Aves; order Strigiformes; family Strigidae; genus Athene; species Athene cunicularia. The sequence goes on along the minus strand of NW_020799101.1, from coordinate 35,135,751 downwards.
CAAAATAATGAATAAAATATTTCTATTGATTTAAAAATCAATTACTTCCAAGCCAGAAATTTTAGCACTTGTCCAACCAGATATTTAGGGTGGCTGTGTGCCAGGCTGAGCTATGTTAGGGAGAATTCTCTCTCAGTAGTGTCCCGTTCAGTTCTTTAAAGCTTACAAGCAAATTCTCTTGGCCTCAGAGATGTTAATTTACGATAACACATCAACATGTACTCTATCCTATACCTGTTTGAGGACTTCTATTAAAGAGCATGGAGATAACTTCTGATGTTATTTCCCGTCATTTTTATGAGATGCATAAAAGCATTCTTGAACTGACTTTTAAAAAATAATCCTAAAATATTTCTAAAAACTACTTACAGTTTGACCACCAGATCATTGTGGAATGTATTAGTCTGACTTGTTTCTTAAACAAGACAACAGACAAAAAGAATAATTTAATAGATGGAACTTATTTTTTGAGGTCTACTGGTGAAACTAGCATGTGGCAGATTCAAAACAGCTAAGAGTAAGTGGTTATTCATGAGGGAAAAAAAAATCAAGTATATAAAATGAGAGTTTCTGCCACAGGAAAAGTCTGGAAGTTATAACAGGTGTAAGAACTAGAAAAACATCAGTTCAATGCTCAGTAGCAGTTGAAGTAGCAAATAAAATTATAGGAATTATTAGGTCAGGAACAAAGATTAGAAAAAGCACAGAGCTTTGCCACAGTATAAACCCACACTGCACCTTGAATCCTATGTGCAGGTGAGTCTCTGGTCTCAAGAACATATACAATGCATCTGGGAGAGGTAGGGAGCATCCAAGTAGCTGGGTTTTGTGCCTGGAAAGGACTCAGCTGGGCAGAAGTATGACAAAGCTTTATAAAATCATGAGAAGCAAATAAAAGGTGGACAGGGACGGGATGCTCATCACCTCTATTAAATATAAGAAGTGTAGACCATTAATGGAAGCTAATGGGTGGGAGGTTCAAAGCAAGCAGCAGCAGACGTCTTCACTGAACAGATTGATAAGGTGTGGAACTGTATGCACATGTGAAGCTTAAGTGAGATAAAGAAGAGAATGGAGGATTTCATGGAGTACGTGGCGGTTAAATGTGTAGATTCTACATCTAGCTCAGGAAACCCTGTAGTGACAAATTGCTGGAGTCAGAGAGAGAGAGTATTTTATTTTATAAGTTTATTATTTTGTAGATAAAACAAGAGTCCAAGTACATTTTTGATATCTAAAGGAACTTCAGATTTAAACTTATTCCTTAATGGACAAAACCACACACAAAGAAATTTTATATTCCCTTAGAGATTATAAAATGGCAAGCATCACCTGGAAAATAGCAAACCAAGATTAAGAATACTTTCCCTTCCATCAGTCTTTGCATTGGCAGTCCTAAAACACTTTCACTCACATACAGTACTTCTCACACTGTTATAAGGTGGGACAGTAGCATTTTGCATTTGTTTTAAAATATCTAAATAAGATAAAGAATGACTGATAGACCCTAGTTTTCAAAGGTTTGGTCCATCCCTATCTTTCACTGAAAGGAAAAACTGTCACTATAACTGTCAGGTTTCAGTGGATGGCAAAGGGAGAAGAATCTTACTCAGTGCATACATCTGAACACAAACCAATAAAAAAGGTGTGCACAGTCCCAGACAGAAATCTGTTTTCTCCCAAACAAACAAATATATGTGATGTGTATAAATTGCTTGTGCATCTTCCTTCATTCAGACAATACACTAATTAATTTCCTGGCTATAGAAACTAGGATAAATTTTAAGAGTCTAATATAGTGCAACAGGACAACGTTTCACATGTCTTCATTTATTTACGTCCCCTTGCTGAATGAAACTCGGAATAGAAAGATGGAACAAGTGCAGAGGTTGTTTTCTTTAATAACGCATATAATGCTAATTAAGGTTAAACATGAGATCTGGGATACCAGAAGTAGGATTCCTTAAGCATTTCCATAAAGAAAACAAAACTGGTGGTTTTGTAATCCAGTGAATTTCTTTAATAAAAAAAAGCAAACACCCAAAATTCAGTGTAATCTTAGAACATCTATTTAGCTAAGAATATTACTGCTAGAATATATGTAACAGAACTGCTAAATTGTTTGGATGCTCTAATTGTCGGGATTTTGACAATAGGATTATCCAAGGTAATCAAAATATGTGGAGTCTGAGTTCAAGAAGGATGCTTAGTAATTGTGAAAATCAGGATCCTCTACTGCATTTCAAAAAATGGGCGATTAACCTACAGCTCTAAAAATCATCCCTCCTCTTCAAAAGCCTTAACCTATGTTTTGAGTAAGTTAAACATTCACAAAAGTTGCCAGTACCATCCAGACAATGCACCTCAATGATAGAGTGATAGGATCTCACTCTCCAGGAGTGAAAGAACAGTTTCTTCCTGTAGCCCTCATAGAGTGAATGAATTCGTACCATATGATCTGACATTTAGAGATCCATCCAGTATAAAGAGAATTACGACCAATATCCAGCAAGTATTCTTACAGCATCATCTGTTCATCACTTACTCTCAGCTCGCAATTTATAGCTAGTTTAGCCTCTACTTTTGTATAATCCAGAACATAGAACCTATAGTAGAAAAACAGTCTACCTGAGCAGTTTTGCTTTACAGTTCAACTGTAAAAAGCTGTGCTTCAATTTAATGTTATGTCCCACAGCTAAAAATATAGCATATACTAAGGATCAAAGGGAGGACCTGGAACGCAAGTGAAGGCCACACTCTTTAAAGGCATGGCCATAGTACTAATTGCCATGAACGTGGTGGTGCCACACAGTGCTTGGCTGTGCAACACACGTGCCTTTGTGCAAGCAGTGCCGAAACAAGCCTCAGATACTCTGCCTCAGTGAAGAAGAATGTCTTTTGCTGCTACCAGTGTGTTATGGCTAACACCATTCATTCAAATGACATATGGAAGCACTACAGGGCCATCTTTGGCCAGATTTTTCCTGCTTGCTCTGGATATGCTGTGAGGTGCCCTCTCTTTCCAGAAGTCTACGGATGGAGCAGTCCAGTAGTGCTTCATCTTGCTACTAAATGTTCTCACATGGTTGTTGATGTATGTGGCCATTACTGGCTTCAGAAATAATGGCTTCATGTACCACATTATAAAAATAGAAATTAGTCAGTTTTCCAATTCAGCTGGCAGTTTTTGTTTTTAATATTTTTATTACTGCAGACATCATCGTCCAGCCATCTGCTAAAGATGAGACAGACAATAACTGAGCAGAACTGGAATGGATTTTGCTGCATCTGCAGCTGGGCATTTCATTACTGTACTCTGATGAGGAATTGACGGGGGGAGGTATTTTGTTCTTTTTATAGAAATAACCAAACTGTGATGTGCAGCAACACTTTACTGTGAAAAAGGTTCCTGTTGTTTACATGAAGACCGAATGACCCATACTGACCTTTGCTCACCACTGTCCTATCACTGTTTTGAGGGGAGAAGCAGCAAGTCTGTCTTAGTTCCTCCTTCTCTCATTCCTGAGGCTTTTCTGATCACTGAATTATTGAGATTGTGACAAATCTGAATGAGAAGGCAGGCTAACCCACTCCAGATGCCATAACTGTACTGTATCTTGCTCTAGCTCCCCATGCGCCTTCTTTTTCTCACCTCCCCTTTTTTAGTTCTGCAGATGAGTTATCCTCCAGAGGAACAACCCAACCATCCTCCCATTTAGAAGTCTCCATTCTCTTCCTTGTTTAAATCCAAAATTATTCCAAAATAGACAATTAGGATGAGTAGCTTTAGCCAGATGTAGACCATTTTGATTTTAAAAAGGGCAAAACACTCACACTGAGATAATCATGCTTTTCTATGAAATAGAAATCTCTAAGTAAAACACTTTTTTTTTTTTCCCCCCTAAAAAATTAAAATCAAATAAAACAGTGCCTATTAGGGTTAATATTAAATCCCAGGTTGGGGAGAGGAGGGATACCCTGAAGATATGTAAGGGCACACAGCAGTCTTCTGCACACAGAAGTTGAAACTGAAACCTTGAAGTTCTGTTGCAACTTTTACATTAGAAGTTTCGGGGTTCTGGTTGTCTTTAGCCAAAACTGCTCCTACACAGTTGTCCTGTACATCTGTGTCCTCTCAGAACAAATCCATTTTTTCTGTTGGTTCTTTCTATGGAATCCTTAAACAAGTGATAAAACTCACTGTACTTAAAGATGCTTATAAACACAAAATTTGCCACTTGTGTAGAATTACAAAAAAAAAAGAAAGATTTTTTTCTATCAAGTTCAACAAATCTCAGCATGAAAACACTGCAGAATTAAAGAATGGAGAAAACACAGCTAGAAGTAGCACATAAATGAGCCCTGATCCACTGCCCACTGATGTCAGTGGAAAGACTTGCACTGACTTCACCAGATCAGGCCTGTTGTAAAGGTCTAAAAAATGCTAATGATATCTTTATGCAGGGTATTTTCAAAACCAAATGGAATGCTTTTTTTTTTTTTTTTTTAATTATCAATTGCTTATATAATAGTGCATTGCTGCACAGAATGTCCCTAAGAAACTGTAGCAAGGAAAAGCTGAAGATGGAAAATCTCTTTAATTAGCCTTCAATTAGCCAGAAACTTACCTATGCCAAGAAGAAATATAATTGAGGGCAATATGCAGTAACATATTACAGTTGTTCATTTTAGAAGACACAAATAAATAATTTCATAGTTGCTTTTTTATATTTTTACTTCCCCCTCCCCATGCCACATTTCTTTTTAAGAAATCCCTTAACACAGTTAAATTGGAAGGTTATACAGGAATTTTTAAGCCTCTTTATTATTATACCAGATGAGAGTTCAGGCATGTTGTCGGGTCATTTAACCTCCTTAAATGCATTGGCAGAGCTCTGATATTCATGGCCAAGAAATTGTCCTTGCTTCCTTTTCTCAAAATTGTTTAAGTAATAATTTGTATTAGTTACAGAAAGTACATCCTTAATTAACTGCAGAAAGACTTTTTTTTTTTTTTTTTTTCCCCAGGCATCTCTCACATTTTAGCTGATGAATCCAATGATATGGGGGGTGGAAGCTGATTTGTGAGCCTGTTATTTTGTCTCATTGGTAAAAGGAATGGGAGTGATGAAGGAAAAGGGGATCAATACACAGAGAAAAGATCACATATGTGTTTGCAATTTGAGTCCAAAAATACCCATGTTAGTAGGAGAAGCTGTAGTGCAAGCTTCAAAAGAAAGTCCAGATTTTATAGTGTAAAAGGATATACAGAAATTGATTTAGAAAGGATTCTCCATAGTGCAGTGAGTAAAATAAAAAAAAAAAAAACCACACAAAAATTAATAGGGATGACTGTTTTGAACCGAAGCACATATATACATACCTGAGAGTGCACATTGCTTATAATATCTATTCACACCAAAGGAATGTTGTACCAAATTGGTGCATTTAAACCAAAACAGAGGTGCCCTTTATTACACATGTATAAGCCCTTTGTTCTTCCGGGAAGAACAGGATGTTATTAAATGTAAATGAATCTCAATCAATTATCCAGAAAATTATTCAGGCTTATATGCCTTTTCCAAGAACAATTTTTTTAAAAACTTTAGAGATGGAAGTCAAGCACAAAAAAAAATTATTGCAAATACAAAACAAAAGGGTCTGTTTTTTACAAATGCTATCAAGATTCAACATATATCTGAAGGCAGTGTTAAATACAGCATTTACTGCCACTAAAATAGTCGACCACTTCTTTTGGCTGTAAGATAAAGATTTCTGAGCTTAAAATTGTGCTTAAAGATATGACATTTTTGTTCTTGGACCTTTTGGGTATATTTTTCAAATGTAGTTGAAGCATAGCTATGATAATAATCTTTTCACATCCGAGGTGTCCCATTATATATGAGTGACTGGGACTAAAACTTAATACATGTCCTATCATGTTCAAATTCGTGATAGATTAATGATATGCAAGCATAAGTTTAAGTGAGGACAGATGCAATAAGAGTGGTATCTAAAGTAGGTACCTTCTACCTTTCCTAAAAAGTTGTTTCATACGAATTTATTTACTAAATAATTTCATGCCCTCCAGAAATTACTTCCTAGGCTAGATCCTCTCTAGGATTTCTTTCAGGTAGTTGAGCATTTATTTTCTTTCTAGTTATTCAAAAATGGCCTTGTCAATTGTCCTGTCTGCCCAAGTAGGAATTGCACAGTGTCACTGGAAAATATGCTGAGGAATCAACCCTGTTTTCCCAAATACTATGCTAAAACTTTCGATGGTTTTTTTTTAGATTACATATAGCTCCTGTCATGCTCTGCCAGAGCATGTTCCACACTGGTCTTCTCCTCTTGGAGACCATTGTTATTTTATCCTGGAGTAAGAGTCTCAGATGTTGAGGGATAGGAGTATGTAGCGATACTTTGTATAGATCAAGCCATCAATTCCTCCTGTGAGCCGGACACATATGAATTCACAGGGAAGTTGCCCTTTTGAATTAATGAGAAAACAGAAGACAATTCCAAAAACTAAACAGGAAACCACAAGCAGGGAGATTAACTTTGCCACAAGTTTGCAACATACATACTACTTCTCTTATTTTGACATTTTTGTAGTCCATTACTAGTAATATTTGTAAGAAACCCATTAAAAAAATATTCAATTCCATGTTGAGTAATAAAATTTATACAGACGGTAGTTGTTAAAATGACAAACATCCAGAAATATAAAGGGTGTGCATAAACACTGCCAGGGATGGGAAGCCTGGATAGGTTAGAGAAACTTGAGCATTACCTGCTGGAAATGATGAGAGTGGTATTCCACAAGGAGAAAATGTGCTGCAAGCTACTACTTGTAGCACCTGAACCACTTCATCTGGTTTATCACCAAGGTTAGGAATCACTTGGAAAAAGCTGAGGAATCACCCAGGCAGTGAAAGATAAAGCCAGGAGGTTCACAACAACTGCTCCCATGAGCAAATGGTAGGCAACAATCCAGAAGCTCTCTAGGCTGGAACCACGTGCTTTGTCAAATGAAGGTAAGGCCTGGGAAAAAGAATCAGATTAAAAAAAAACAATCTTCTGGAAGAATTGCTCCTGTATTTCTTCTCTGGAGAGCTAATATTTCCAGATCAAACCACCATTCCTCAGTTTAGTGAAGTCCAGGAACAGAATGCATATACTCATCACCTAGAAAGGCTGAACACAAAGAGAAAAATTAAAAGCGACAGGGGAAATAGGAGGCTTATATATCATGTAAGAGTTATAAACATTCAAGTGTCCTCCATTTGCCCTGTGAGTCTCCAGAAGACAAGCTGAAGACAGGGTTCCTAGCACAGCGCCCATTATAGCATGTGTGCTCCCTCTGATATGACTTGAGATGTCTATCATTTATAGAAAACAGTCTTTCACTGAGCCCAAATCTTCAGTTATAAGAAATATGCTACTTATAGTTAAATCTTTTAACTATAAACCACAAATTGGCCAAAATGGTTATATAACTGCTCAGGGATGTGCATTTTTAAGATGGTTTATAACAATCTGCATCTAATTTGGTTTAAAAATAAAAAGAAAATGTTGAGAGAGCTACAGCAAGTGAATAGATTACAGACACAATTACACCAAATCAAAGAAGAGGTATTACTATCTCTTCTTAGCTCATTAACATTTATACCTTATGAAATTAAAAAAAAAAAAAAATTGATGAACCATCTTTAGTTCTATATTTATATCAGAATTTCCCCTGTGTGTCTGAAAGACAAATATTGCAAGCAGCTTTACGTCTGAGTTTCAGAAGGAAGCTGAAATAATGGAAAATACCTAGAGGTAGAAAAGTACAATGTGTTTTCTAATGGTGACAGGAAAAAAAAATCTACCAGCTAGTATCCTTGGGTTTGATTCCTGATTTTATCAGAGATTGGCTTAAGACACATCCAGCTTAGATGTTTCAACAGCTAAAAGATGCTTGGCCACAGTAAGATGATTCAGAGTGCCAGTTAGGAACCTGTCTCCTTAGTCATTCAACAAAGAGATTTTTTGGGTTATGTGTATTGCCAGGCTCCCAAAATAGTCAATGGAGACCAATAGGCTGCTTTTAATAATGAGTCAGAGCAAAAGCATCAGACAATTATTCCTGTAACTGCATTCCTAAGGAGCCCATCTCTCACTGTCCATTAGAAAAAAAAAAATCCTAAGAAGCATCACTGAGTTGCTTGGTCTCAACTCAGTCCCAGGGAAAACAATCCCTCTGTGTCCCACGTGGAAGCTCAGCCAGCGAGGACATTGTCACGTCAACCACAGGACCGAGCTCCCACCCGAGGCCCACTGGCCCTGATTGCTCAGGTGGCCTCTCTGCTGGCTGAGACTGATGTGAGCATGGGAAGAGCCAGCTCATACAGCCACCAGGGAAAGAAATGTGATACCATTCTGGACATCAGCTACATCACCACAACTGATAGGAGTGGGCCTGATCTGAAACATCTGACCCAGACAGTCCCATTTGAGCCTGGGTGCCTAGATCTGTGCGGGCAGGAGTCATGGGGACATGAAGAATAAGCCAGAGGAAATGTAACGCCTTAGCTCAGTTAGTATGACACTCGCTGGTAACAGGGAAGAACTGAGTTTCCACTGAAGAAAGTTTCTGACATGAATATGGTTTTAGAAAACTGTTCCTAAGAACAGAAGGAAGCATTTCAAGACTAGATAGCAACTTTTTATAACTAAACTGTCCTAGGAGTTACCTGAAGAGGTACTGGGATATACTGTGTCTTTCTTTGGTATTGGTATTCATATTTCCAGATAGTCACCGTTTTTTGAAAAAAATTGCTGAATACACAGCAGAACCTAATGTAAAAGCACACTTAAATATCAGAATTAATAGATATTATTTTCTATTGAGATGAAGCCATCATTTCAGCAGGTCCAGTGCTTTTAAACTGTGGGTTTAAGTCTAGATTCCTTCTGATTCACTTTTCTAGGCAATGATAATTCTTCCTCTCCTCTGAGCTTGTCTCCTGAAGTCGTAAATATTCCAGAATAAGAATTTCAATCTCCTACCTCTTGTCTAAACTATGCACTTCAATTTCTCAACAACTGCCGTATGATGGGGTTCCAAAAGCAGAATCACTACACCTGCATCCACACGGACCAAGCAGCACTCGCTGTGCTGCCTGAGCTGCACCATGCCATGTGGGTGCTGGCTTAACAGCCCCTACTACTGCACTGTCCCACTCTCTGTGCAAACACTCTCTACATCTGAATATAAAGTACGTTTTGTGTTGCCGCATTGCTCATTTTCAAGGGCTACACTGACTTGCATACAATATATTTTCATTGCTCTGAATGCAGAGGGGCTTAATTCACATATTTTCGTTTCTAGAAGAAATTATTTCACAGTCCTATGGTTCCCAACACTTAAGAATCTTTGGGTTTCCATTTATGGAATTTTATTTCAGTAATCTTCTTGTTTTCAAATTTTTATGCACCATAGCTGTACAAGTGTTTTTGTTTTTTTTTTTTTTTAATTAGTTATCACCTTTGATGCTAACAGTTTGAGTTACAAAAAGAAAACTGCTTTCTGAGTAGCAAATCCTTCCAGACTATGAAAAAATTGATACCAATACAGCAGCACTGATGTTAATATGTATATACTGTACCTTGTGTGCAGTCAGACTACAGTCTGGAAAGCTCTCATGTAGCCTCTTTCAAAGGCATGTTCAAAAAAAGAAAGCCCTTTGTTATAATTAAGAAAAATATCTAGAATACAATACACTGTGAATGGCTGGTTTTCAATAAATTATAAAAAAAAACCCAAACAAAACAGAACCAGTTAAAGAGGGATATGTTACTTTTGACCTAACTGAGCTTTTGAATCTACAAATGAATCATGGAAATTTTGACAGATAAGCCTAGGTAAAATGATGTAATTACATTTCTACTTCTAGGGGAAGAGGAAAGGGGGAAACTATTGTGGTTTTGAAATCACAACAGAATGAACTTGCTCTCATTCTCTGACCTATTAGTTTCTCAATACTTATTTTTATAGCTCATGTTACAAAGTTATGTAATGATAATTTATAGGTCAGCTCAACAGAAGCAGGCAGACAATACAGGCAAACATGATCCTTTACTGTTCTGGTCCACAGATCCAACAGCCTATATTGCCTCTCCTCTCTGCCAGACTATTTGAACTTTTCTCAGAGAGAGGTGTGATGAGAGGAAACACATGAACAAAAATATGGAACAAAGGGGAGAAAGGGTGGACTTTTACATAATTCATTCAAAAACATTTTTAAAGGCCCCAAGAGGTAGCAGTCAACAAGGATGCCACATTCTAAATGCATTTCATAGAATGCCTACAGAACTGGTGCCCATGATGTGGATAGTTGTGTATTTTTCTTGAGTTTATGTCTAAGACCCTGGGCTCAGCGTTTCAGCAGTTTATTTGTTAAGCTTCCAAAGTGATGCGAGTGTGGCTTGCCATGAGTACAGAACTGATAATTCATCCATCACCAGTAGTCACATCCAAGTCTGCACAGACTGAAACACCCACACCGGAAGTAAAATGTGGTTCCTATGTATAGGAAATTCTATTTTCGGCTACTGAATTACCTAAAAATAAACTTCTAGTCAAATGCAAGAGTTTCCTTCAGTCCATTTTATTAGTACTATTAAAATACAAAGTACTATTTTGATTTGCAAAAACTATTCCTACTCTAGCAGTGTCAGGTGGCTGGCTTCCAGTATCCTGTGAATACACTTCACATTCTTCTGAAGAACTGGGCATTTTCAAAAGGACAGTACTTTGTATTTTGAAAAATATCCCTCAGTGATTTTCTGCCAGCTGAAGCATCCAAAGTGTCTGCCCTCAAAAAAGATTCAGTGCTTTTGGCAGCATTTGCAAGCTAGTCTGTTTTTTCCAATCCAGAAACATTTTCTTTGCCAAACAGTCATCTGAAATAATGTTCTTACACAGAAAATACATGTTCAGTATGTTTTGCATTTATACACTGTAAAGAGGCCAGTACGCAAGAAGTTCTGAGGTCCTAGAGGTGGGAAGTGGATTACAAGGGCAGTTACTTTCCTTTCAGATTGGAAGTGAAGACACTGGAAGATGGCAAAGGTGGCAGAGCATTGCTTTTCCTAGGACCATGATTAGGACAGCATCACTCCCAGAACTGCAGGATCATAGGGCAATGATGCTGAAGAGTGATATAAGATTACCCTGCAGGGAAGGCCATGATAAAAAGTCAGTCCCTCACCGTGAGGAGGGGAAGAGACCAGAAGCAGGTTCTGGATGTTTGGCCATAGGGCAGCAGTACCGTCTGTGTAACTGGCATCCCCACTCAATGCATTTGCAAGGTGAAAATGCTGAAGGATTCTGAACAGGACAGCAATTTTGATGATATGATAGAAACCTTCAAATTCTAAATTAGAACTATTTTCCTCACTATTCTGTGGGACTTTCCAGTGTTTGTTTTGGGGTGGGGTTTTTTTGGCTTTTTAAAAATTTTATTTTAACAATGAACTAGCCTTACAATTCAGATTATAGATTACATTGTTAACCATGAATAGAAGCGCCCATACAAAATAGGATTTGGATTCTACCATGAGTTCAGATTTTGAGGGATCTGTGTTGACCTCTCACAAACCATATTCTGCATTTCTTTATGAAAAGGAACACATCCAAAGAGTTTAATTTTGTGAAAAGATTTTCAGGTGCCAAAACAGCGCATAGCACTCTAAAGGCTTGGTCAGACTTGGATATCATACTGTGTCTGGCAAATCCAGCCGCTCCCCCAGATGCTTGTTCAGTTCTGCTGACAGAGGTTGTCACCCTCTCAGCAGAGCAAGACTGGTAAGCATGCCTTATCTGCTTCTCTGTGAATGTAGATAGCTCTGCTTAGGCTGCACGTCTTTAACAGGTTAGCTTAGATTCTGCATTTTGCACTGAAGTAGTTAAAGAATGTGTATTCACTACATACTGCCAGATACCTCTTCTCCCCTTCCTTCCAGAGGAGGTTCAAATGCAGGGCCCAACAGCTTGCAGACCAATCTGTCTATGGCCTAAAACATCATCACATTCAAATTTAATAAGAATATTGCAGCATTATGACAATTCTAATATTCTTCAGAACTTCTGGGACAGCCTTTCCTTTCAAGTTTCATGATGACCTTGGTTTTTTTACCTCCCTCTCTCTTTTGGGTAAAAAAGATACATTTTTTGAGGCACATACAAACAAACACTACTGAAATTAAATGCATATACTTCCCACTGGCAGTCTTCTTGAGTTAGGGGGTGGGGTTTTTGTTTTCTTTCTTTTTTTTTTTTTCCATTTTTTTTTGCATTAAAATGTGATCTCAAAATTTAAAGAACTCTAATTATCCTTCAAATTCTCACAGGGAGTCTGGCCTTTTTCTAAAACCCAGCTTATCTGTTCTCGGGGTGTAGTGTGACATAAACATTTAGTGTGTGTGCTTCAAGAAAATCACCTACCCACAGTTATTATGAAAAATATTTTTTTAAAAGTCACTGTTTGTATCTTTATGAAACTCATAAGCCTTTTGCTTTTCTTCTGTGAAAATACCTATGTTAAATGCCATGGCGTATATTATGTATAAGAGCAGATGATGTAGTCAAATGATGCCAAATATGCAGGTAGTAAAAGGTTTCTCCAGAAAACAGTTCATAGAGAGCAGGTGTTTTTCACATTTATTCACAAGAAATGTTCAACATCTAAGCATGATTGACTTGTCATTCCCACAGCCAAGGAATACATACAATGCCTGTGAACATAGTTCTAACACACAGAGGTACAAATAGCAGCCTTTGAAGTGACAACAAAGCATCAACAAGCCATCCCTGGGCCACTCAAACACATTTTTAATGTCACACAATTGACAAAAAAGACTAGTCTGCTCTCAGGCTGCATAGCCATCTTATGAAGGCCAAAGATGGCAACAGGGGTTACTGGGGCCTCCAGCTGGAGCTGCCCTGGGCCTTCAGAGCAGTCTTCAGAGCACCCAGGAGCCCACAGCCCCTGAAGCGGACATGCTACAAAGACTACATAGGGGTGGCCTGCTCAGAGGTTGGGTCATGCTCTGCCATCACCTGGGCCAGGGCCAGGGTCTGCAGGCTAACTCTCTGGCCAGACAGCAGGTACCATCTCTAAGGCAGCCACAAAAGGCAGTCTGCATCAGGAGCCTTGTCCAGCTTATCTGCCACAGGCTGAGGGAGTCTGACAGGAGGCTTGGTACCAGGCACAGATCATCTAGAAAAGCATGAGGTGAAGGGCTTGTATGAGCACAACTCTTGCCGCCAGTGCACCGGTTATAAGCGCACAAAGCCACACTGAAGACCTGTGGAGCCCTTCACAGGGAGGAGCTTTTTAGGCTCTTGCAGCCTACCACCCTTTTGTGCTTTTATTCATTTCACACTTTACATCTCAAGCATTGAAAAACTTTACTGTCATCTTTGAGGTTCCTCCAATTTTGCCTGCTTATCACACTTTTAGCAAGTTTTTTCCAGTGCCTTCCTTTTGTAACACATTTCTCCATCTCAGAGGTCCTTTGCACTGCTTTTTCCATATTTTTTTTCTATTCTTGCTCTCAGGTTGCCCTGACTAGGCTCTAAAATAACCCTTTTTAATTTTTTCTCTTCTACTGATCAGTAGGTCTGAAGGAGTACATCTGGGAGCTCCAGACATTTTCTATGATCTCCTTAGTCCTCCTTCCCTTTCTGAGATCCTGCCAAAGGCAGCAGAGTGGTCACTGTACTTAAAGGGTAGTCATACTCCACAAAGGTTTGTTAAATAAATTTTCCTTAAAAATAGCATACCCAGCTCTATTTGTGAGAGTGGCCTGATATTTTTAGGCTCTTGATTTAATAATAAGAAAAACAAAGCCCAGCTAAATTCTCCATCTGATTGTTAAACCAGCAATCTGAAAGAGCATTTCCTCCTCTAGTGACAGCTGAATTGAGCTCTGACTTTTGTTTAATTTCTCCTTTGGCTTCAGTACTTGGATAATGTTTTGTTTGTGTTTTAAAGCTTGCTTACCAGGCAGTTTCTCCAACCAATCATCACTATACTCTTTCTTTCAGCTGTATATACTTGAGATGACAGATTTACTGACTAATCAGAATATTTGACATAGGCAAAAAAAAAAATAAAAAATCCAGTGGGTCTTTTTAACCAAAGCAAGCACAGGAAATAACCTAATGTGATATTAGTTACTAAAGAAGTAATGGTAAAAAAAGGTTTAACCACTGGGTCATCACATCTCTAGCTGTATGCTTCTGCACAGAAGTCTTCCCTTTGGATTGCTTTACAGTAAAATAGCAATGCTTCTTCAACATGTCACACAGCTGACAGTCTTTAAAAAATGTAATTTTATCATAGCAGTATTTCTTAACACGATGAAACCTAGTTGCTTTGTTTTCTGACACACTGTCCCATAGAAGACCCTGCTGGTCAGATTTCACCACATTTCCATTGTGACTAGCCTTTGGGAGACCATGGCTAAGATTTTATTCAGTTCACATAACCAGGTTTTGTATGACTTTATTCATAAGTGTTGTTTGAAATTAGACAATCTGTCTTTCTCCACATGCTGGAACATTTTAGCAGTAACTCTAAACTGCCTCAAATACATGTTGTAAAATGTTCTGCATCTGTGTGGTTTCTATATTCAAAACGCGCATGTGTGTTTCCATATTACAAATGTGCATGGCAGAATCTAATAAATCTAATGGTTAGTGCAGTGTTGCACATTAATATTGTGACTGTAAGTCTAGGCAACAGGCAGTATTTTACTAATTTTGAGTGTTACATTATATGCAACCCTCACAACTGCAGGAAGTAATGTAGCAGATCAGTAAATTAACTACTGGATACTGTGATATCTAGATGCAAGGCTGTGGACAATCTAGACAGAAGGCTATGGACTGGCAAAAGGGAGTCACAAGATCTGGGGAAAGACTTGGTGATTTCTTCCTTCATAACCCCATGTTAACAGGCGACAGCACTGAAAGCATTTATACTGGACTATGCCAAGGTACTGAGGGAATAGGATATCTGGACAGGTCATGGCAGACAGTGCCATGTTAGCAGTGAATGCTGAAACAATTTTCATAATACAGTATTACAGAATGGCAGACTCAGTGAGAGTTTAACAACTAAAGCATTTAGCAACAAAGCCAGCCAAACAGTTATATTCACCAATAATACTTAAGTCATACACAGTAAAGAAGAATAGAAGAGAGAGAGAAAGAGAGAGAAAGAGAGAGAAAGAGAGAGAAAGAGAGAGAAAGAGAGAAAAAGAGAGAAAAAGAGAGAAAAAGAGAGAAAAAGAGAGAAAAAGAGAGAAAAAGAGAGAAAAAGAGAGAAA